>NC_091811.1:32239393-32542424 GCF_041296235.1 Equus asinus | reverse complement strand
TAGGTCCTTGAGCAGGGCAGTGCAATTAAATATGTCAAGGAGGGCATAATTAGATGGGTGGCTGAATGGTGTAATTACATTCATAAGAGGGGGCTGTAATTAGATGTGAGGCAGGGGGTGTATTTAGATGCCTAGGTTGAGGATATAATTAACATATGGGCAAGAAATTAAATTATGTGTGTGGGTGAAGCATAATTATGTGGGGGAGCCCATGTGGATATGTGGGTGAGGGTACATAGAAATGAATGGCTTGGACTGCAATTAGATGTCTGAGCTCATGTTCTTATGGACAGAAACTTGAGATTTTCATTAGTGTGAGCAAGCATATGTTTTGACATCATGACTAATAGCAGCTGGCATATAGTGACAGCTTTTCAGGCCACTCTGAAGGGCTACAAATCAAAATCTCTGCTTTCCTATTAAGACTTGAGACCCACATCTAACATTGACATTGATGCCTCTTCTTAATAGTGGCACTTGGTGGTGTTCTAAATGCTGAATGACTTGGTAATTTTTCTAGCTTTAAAACACAACTGCATGACAAAGAAGACTCACTCCCTTTGCCTATCAAAGATAAGAGTTTGGAGGAAATAGTAGGGCAAAACAAACAAACAATTTTCCTTTCAGTTGTGAAGTGTGAAATTAAAAGTCCCAAATCTTTTAGCTAAGAGTATCAGCGTAAAGCTACATGGGTAACAAAATCAGTAAAATTTAGCTTGACAGCCTCACTTTTTTTGTTTGTTTTAGTTATGAAACGAAGTTTATTCAGAAGTATTTATGGTATTTCTCTCCTTCCCCCAAATATGAAAGCAGTAAGGCAAGAAGTGTAAATTCCTTTTAAAAATAGGAACCAGGAGTGATAGAGGGAAGCTAGAGGAAGAAGAATTTAGAGCAAGGTAGGTGCAGAAATTATTTGGTGCATCTGAGAAACTCACATTGAAGCAGTGAAGTATGGTGAGAGTTATAATAATAATCTGACAATATAAAATAGTGGAGTCTTTTGTTGTCATCTTCAAAAGCAGGAGAGCACTTAAAAATACAACTTCCTTGCTTAGGTAAGTTCTTGAAGTTAAAGGTATTTAATGAGGTTAGGTGTCAGGGCTATTTAAGAAGAGACCCAGGCAACATCTGCCGTGGATGATGAGAAAAATAAAGGAACGTTCTATCTCAGAAGCAACGTTCCAAATGGCTTTACTAAACAGCTTGTATTTAGAGAGTGGTAGGGCTCATGTTTGTTTTTCAGTGTTTGGAGATTAAATCATATATCCGTTATGACATTAAGGAAATGCCACTTTATGTCAGGTACTGCTGAAAATAGATGCTCAATAAAAATCTGCTGGTTAAATGATTAACTTATTGAACAAATTGTTGATCATTCAGTCTGTCCTTAGTCTGGATATAGAGTGTTGAGTAAAAAAAAGATGTGATATCTGCAATGATTCACACAAACTATACATTTAAAATTCTTTGATGGATAGAAGTAGTAGATATACCCTCAAAGGGTCAGTGATCAAAATATGTTGTTCAAAATCTATGTAAATCTCTGAAATTGGAAGTATCTCACACAAAAATAAATTACATATTATGGTAGTCTAGCAATATAATGATAGTTTTTCCCCAGAGATTTTAACTTTTCTAGTATATAATAATGTACTAATATATATTTATATAGGACTTCAGAGTTTCCTGATGACATTCAACACCTCACTTTGTTTTAATTCTCTTAATTGTACTGGGAGATAGACAGAGTGGTTAGTTATGATCATGCCTCACTTCCACTGAGGCACTGACAGCTTGAGAAGCCTAGCAAACCAGAATCTGAATCCGGATTGTTAATAGCGTATAGTCATTAAGAAGATGGCCATTAACAGATGGGACAGTGATAGGTGAAAAAACTTGAACAAAGATCCATAAAATGAATTAGAGGTTGAGTAATATTTTGAGCTCGTTGCTATAGTCAATCTGGCTAATTCATTTTTTCATTTACAGTGGTATTTTTTAAGTTTAGCAGCAGAAGTGTTATAGTGGACTATGATATTTTCTTGCATGGGTGCAAGGAGATACATTTGAAAAGAAAGAATATAATGCCCTAATAAAAATACTTCTTGCCAAAATCATCATATTCATGTGAAAATGGATCATCAAGAGTTCTTTCTATGTAGTGCACCCAAAAAGGAGAACGCCTTGTTCATACATCATTCTGATGAGTGTTGACGATTGCCAAGTTGAGCTATTTTGCATCTAAAATGGAATAACAGTATTGTTTCAGTTAGTTAAAAAAATATTCCACAGTATTTTCTTGGTTAAGTGTTTCCTCTCTGTAAAGCTGTGGTGAGCTGTTAGTAGTCACTCATATATTACCAATGCCCAGAAGGGTGTGCTCAGGGACTCAGGAAATAGTTATTGAAATGAAATGAAATTACTTGCGTGAGGGCTAGCAGTTGACAAAATGAAGAAGTGGGAAGCAAACATTACCAGAAAAAAGTCAGAAATGGCTTTTTTCTCCCCAGACTGTTGTTCAAGGGCTTTAAAATTTTTTTTATAGTACATGGATATAATAGTTAAATTTTCCACTAATAAAATTATTCTAGTTGTTAGGATAGAGTTAGATAAATCACTGTTTTACCGTGTTCCCCCAAAACTGATGGAATCTAGCTATTTTGTGGCTTGAATAAGTCAGCGGACTTTGTTAGGAGGTGGGAAGGGATGAAAGAAGGGTGGGAAGAGGAGTAACCACCATGCCCATGGCTCAGCAAGGTACTTGACCTATATCATCTCATGTAATCTCAATAAATCCTGTGCAATATTATCCCTCTTTAGCCACAGGAAGTGGAACCCCGAGGGGTCTGACAGCCTGCTCTGCAATTCCCCAATCTGGGAGTTAGGAGGTAGTGTTTGTACCCAGGTTTATGCTGCTGCTACTGGTGCTCCCGCTGCCTGCCCAGATCTGCTTGTTCTGGACACAGATTCTTGGCCTGAAAACTTGGGATTGCCAGTCAAACGGAGTGGGGTTTAAGCTGGCTTTCACAAAGTAAACTAAATATTGGTTGAGGATGAGTGAACCCACACTTTTCAAATAAACCATATGCAAATAGATATGCAAATGTATGTGTATAACTCACTGAACTCAGCTGAGGCTTCTGTCTTCACTACTGAGCCAAGTCTGTCCTTGTTAAGGTTACTAGTCACCTCCATGTTGCTAAATCCAGTAGCAGTTTTCAGCTGTTATTTTTACTTAATCTATCGGTAGCATTTGATGCAATTTTTTTCCCTTCCCTCTTGAGACACTTTCTTTTTACTTGGCTTCTAGAACATCACACTCCTGTTTTTTCTCCCATCCGTTGGCCACCCCTTCTTAGTCTCCTTTACTGATTTCTCCTCAGTCTCCTGAGGAATGCCTCAGGATTCAGGTCTTAGATCTCTTCCCTTTTTTGTCTACACTCGTTCACCATCTAGTCTCTTAAGTTTAAATACCTACTGTATGTTGATCACTCTCAATTTTCTATCTCCAGGAAAGACCACTTCCCTGGCTGAATTCTCATAGATCCAGTTGTCTACTTGACATTGACACTTAAATGTCTAGTGGGCTTCTCACGATTGACATATTTACGATTGAGCTCCAAATCATTCCCCTCAAACCTGCTCCTCCTGCAGTCTTCCGTATCTCAGCAGATGGCAAGTCTGTCTTTAAAGTTGTTCAAGCCAAAAACCTGGGCATCATTCTTGATCCCTCTCTTCTTCTCTTACCTATTTCCATTGCATCAGCAAATCCCATCAGCTCTTCCTCCAAAACATCTCCAGAATCTACTTATTTCTCACCACCCAACTGCTATCGTCCTGGTCCAAGCCACCAAAATCTCTAGTCTGTTGTTATAGGAGACTCCTAGCTGGTCTGTTTCTTTCTGCCCATGATGTCTTACAGCCTCTTCACACAGCAGCAGAGTGATTGTTCCACAATATGACATAATGTCACTCCTTTGCTCATCCTTTATTGACTTGATTCTCATCTTAGAATAAAACCCAAAGTCTTTACCATACCCGCCAAGGCCCTACAGATTTTGTTCCCCCATCTCCCACCAGTTAACTCTCTGATCTCCTCTCCTACTTCTCTGCCCCTTGCTTACTCATGTCCAGACACAATAGGCTCTTTGCTCTTCCTTTCACACCCCGGGAATGTTCCCTCCTCTAGGTCCGCACCAGTGGTTCCCACGATATCTGTAAGGCTCACTATCTCATCTCCTTCATGGATTTGCTTATGCGTCTCCTTTGAGTTCTTCCCCGACCTCCCTATTTAAATGGCAGTTCCTCTTCAAAAGCATTTCCTGATCCTCTCTTGCTGATAATTTGTTTGTTTCCACAGCCCCTGTCACCATCTGACATACTGTTCCTTTTGCTCATTTATGTTTATTTATTTCCCAATTAGAATGTAAACTCTGGGGGAACAGGGATTATTACTTAGGTTCCTATCACCCAGGACAGTGCCTGGAACATAGTAGGCACTTAGTAAATAGCTGTGGAATAAATGAATTGCTAATGAGTGTGAATACTTAAGTCTACTTCTGGTAAATGATAGATCTAGCTAATGTGTTTCTAGTGTTGATCTCAAACCCTCCTCTCTGGAGTGACTGAGGAAAATGCCATGAGTGATCCTGGATCCTCCTGGACATGTTAGAGTGCTGGCCTTGGCCTGTCGCTCTTCTCTGTATCTGGAGTTCTCTGGACCCTTCTCTGTTGTCATGCAGGCAATTCTTAACTCTCTGTTGCCAAATGCTTAGACTTTACATCTTAAGTACTGTATCTTTATCAACTCTATTTTCATAGCTCTGGCTGTTCCTTTTACATACTAGAAATCAAGGAAGTGAAATTCTCTGCTTGTGCAGCCTTAAGTGCCCACCTCAGCTACCAATGACCACACAGACTCTTGGAATTGGTTTTTTCCGGTTTCATTATTCTGTGCCCATGAAAACCCTTACGGTATATATTCACGCATTTGTTCCATTTATCCTTTTGGTATAATCCATATTATTTGCTTCAGATTCATCCGAGATGGCCTATTTAATATCAGTGTATTTATTTTATGTACCAGTTATGTCTATCTAAGTTCTCCCCTCAAAGAACTCCAACCATCAGACATTGCTTCAGCAAGCAGGAAATTCTGTACGTGGTGGTTCTTGCTGACCCAGCTAAAAGAGACCGAATGACGCATTTCACTTTCAGGGGCTATTGCTGGGTTTTGATATTCCCTGGTACTATAAATAGCAGTTCAGGTACACAGAACATTTTCTTTGCAGTCCACTTCAGTGTTTGCAGAAAGAAGGTCACATGCTCTCTGGTTCAGCACAAGCCACTTGCCCCTTGTGCCTCCTAAGTTCTCGGCAGAACCCCCCCCCCCCAAGAGTGTTCGTTTGCTCATAAACACAGCATTTGCTCTCAGCATACTTTTGTGCCTTTGTTTATGCTGCTTTCTCTGCCTGGCAGAATCCTACTCATTCTTTACGATCCATCTCGAATGAGAAGGCTTCCCTGAGTCGGCTTGGCAGAAATGCCTTCTTGTTCTTCTATGGGATTCTCCACGGCATTCGGAGCCTCCCTCTTCTGCAGCGATTTCGGCATTACATTAGAGTCTGTTATATAAGTCTATATCTTCACATACTCCTTATGTCCCAAATTGTGAAGCCTGAGGCCTGCGACTTCTGTATCTTTGTCTTTATCCCCAGCAGTCAGCATAGGAAACTCTCAACAACATTTGTTGAGTGAATGGCTGATTGTATGAATGAATGAAATTGCGTTCAAATAGGGGAATAGAATTCGTTTGAATTTGTTTCCAGCTTAATACCTTTAAAATTAATCCTATAAGTTTAGGTTGGAATTTTCTATTTTCCCTAGCAGACACCCTCTACTATGTGCATGACCATTTTGATACAGAAAAAAAGTTATATTTAAATACACTTCAGGGAGCGTAAAACAATTTTTTTTTTTAATTTCAAAAGAAAGGCTAGTTTGTTCCTTGCAAACTCCTCAGCATCTTTCTTTCCACATGCTCTTTTTGCTCTGCCCAGTCTTCAATCAAATTCCTTCAAAGGGTCTGCTGTAAAGAATGATTTTGTGAGCGGTTGTGTGTTCTCTGCAGTGAAAACCCGCCTTGTTTTCTGTTGCTAGGCAACCCCATTCCAGCTGCCCTTGAAGAAATGCGCGGTGGTGGGAAATGGTGGGATTCTGAAGAAGAGTGGCTGTGGCCGTCACATAGATGAAGCAGATTTTGTCATGCGGTAAGAGAGCACCCACAGCGCGGCCTCTGCCTTCTCTCTTTTTCCCCACCCCTCCCACAAGTCCGGGGCCTTTCAGAACTAGTCACTTATGATTAATCAGTTGTAGCTGCTCTTCAGCTTCCCTTCAAGTTCATATACAAGTGAGTTTAGGAGAGGGCCAGGGGAGCACGGGAACAAGCCCCAAGAAAGAACAAAGCTGAGAAAGTCTCAGAGGTCATGGGGAGACAGTCCGCTGTGAATAAAGGCAGCCGGGAAAAGTGGAGACACTCAGATTTTATTTTAGATTGTGCAGTTGAGTGATGAAAACTAAAAATTTTTCTTAAGACTAACTCTATGAATAAACATTTTCATTTATTCATTCTATACCCTTTTCTTCTTCTTTTTTCACCAAAGCATTTGTGAGTAGCAAGTGGGATTGGAAGAGAGATTTGATCTGTGCATGACTAGGAAAACTGGAAGGAAGGAGGGGGAATATATTTCGAGCAAGGAGGAAGCTTGGTAAAGGAACTGAGCAGAGTGGTGTCACGTACATCAGTTCCAGCAGAAAACAGGAGGCTTCTGTGGGGGCATGCAAAGGAGCTGCTAGGACACATCCAGCCAAGGGTAGAGACCGTCATACTGTAGTGGTAGCAACCTGCACTGTTGGGTGATTTTGACCACAACTGAAGACAGCAAGTGATTGGATTGATATAGGTTTGGTATGATTTGGGTGAGACGAAAGAAGGACAGTGAGGAAAACACCGAGGGTCCTGGCTAGAAAGAGTGTGAAGTGTCACACCTTGAGTCTGGACTGGATAGGCAGTGAGTCCTGAGAAGCTGAGGGGGAAAGGAAAGGACCAAATGGGGCCAAGTGATGTGGTCATTCAGAGCCTGGAGGGGGAGAGTGGTGGGAAAGATGAGGGAGGGATGGGATAATAAGACAAAGAATGGCACACCGGAGTTCACAGTTTCAGAGCTTAGCTTCTCTGGGGACAATCAGATGTGTTGTAGAAAAAGAAGTGTAGGAAGTTTGAAGCTAGACTGTGGAGGGTTTTTCAGGTGTGCCCCAAAGCCTCACTGAAGTAGAAATGACTACGAACCAGGTGCCAGAAGGCTGCGGGGCCAGGAAGGCTGAGGTCTGAGCAACGCAGAGGGAATAACACTGGCAAAAGAGGAGGGGATGTTTTGGGTTTTGTTTTCATCTTTAAGGATAAATAGATAATGGTCTACAAGTGGCAAAAGGCAGCTGAGAAATCACTAAACCACCTCCGAGCTCTGAGCTAAATGGAGCTGGGGAGAGTAAAGACTCTGAGACTGTTCCGGGGAAGCCACGTACTTGGGGGAGGGCCACGTTCCCTCTCAGAGAAGGAGAGTTGGGCTCCTTGAAAGACTTCTTATCTCACTGATGAAGCCTGCAGCAGAGTGAGGAGATCCTTCTATAGCTGTCTTTCCTTCAGGGAGCTGCCCTGCCATAATATTTTCAATGTATGACTGTGTTTTCCTTTCCATTGCAGTTATGATTATTTTTTGGCAATATAAACAAACAATGGGAAAATGGAGAAAATGAAAATGTAGTTCTCTTCATTCAGGTCAATACAACATCTGTTTATTGAGCACCTTCACTGTATTGGGGCTTAGTGGTGTCTGGAAATGGTAGGTTGAACAATGCTGTCGTGGACTTGGAACCTGGAGATGTGCTAGTGCTATGATTTGGGTAGCTCAGAAACAGACAGTGGGGGAGTGAGGAGCTTCTGAGGAAAAGTGGTGTGTATCCTGAGCCCTCTCTTCATTCTACCTGGGCACAGGAACAACTTTTGCAAGGCTCTAATGTGGTAAAGACACCAAGTGCTGTCTCAGTGCTGTGAGCCATGGGGAGAGTGCTGTGAGATGGGGCTGGAGAGGTGCTTAAGCTATAGGAGTGGATATAATCGCCTAGGGAGCACAGGTAGATGAGAAGAGCAGAAGCCCTGGACCAGTTCAGGTGCCCACCCCAATCTAGTAGCATTAGGTGGAGGTTGAGGGGCCAGCAAAGAAGTAGATAGGAGGGCAAGCCCTTGCCACTAACTAGCTCTGTGACCTACAATGTGTCATTTGGCCTTTGCTGGGGCTCAGCTTTCTCATCTCTGTAAGGAAGTGGGAGCAGACAATTCCTCAAGCCTTTCCGTTGTGGAAACTCTGATTCTGTGATTGTACGAATGCTATAGAAGTGTAACACAGTTCATGTAGTCTAGTTTAAATTTTCAGATTCGTCTCAAATGTCGGTTTATTCTCTCTTTCCAAAAACTATGTAAAGAAGAAAGAATGGATAATATTATAGACTCAGTTTCAGGGAAGTGAAGTGATTTCAAGAGGTCTTAATACATTGTGGAAGGAGGCAGTACAATAATGTAGTTTTATATTATTTCTGGGTGCGTATGCGTGTGTGTGACTACATTGAGGAAGATGGATATTTTGAACTTAACATGTAGGAAACTAGGCCTAAGCATTGTAGGGGTTATCTAGTGGGGTCATATCTTTCTCAACTAAACCAGACTAACTTTGCTTTGTATACAGTCAATGCTGATATATTCAAGTTCAGAATTAATGAGTTCCTGTGATTAGAGTGCCCAGCACATTATTAAGCATAATGTTCATGGAATGATGAAAGAGGTGAGGATTGAAGAGAATTCAAAGAAGGTAGGATTGTAACTAGAGCTATGTGTGCATCTGCCTTAGATTTAATTTTAAGAATAGTGCCGTTTTCATAACACATTTGAATTTTTAAAAAGCTTTATTTATGGTTTACAATATGAGGGTAACTAATTGTTGATAAATTGTTTATAAATTTATTTTTATTTGACCATTTATGGATCTATTTATAAATAGTTGCTTAATACACATTTGGGGGGGCATCCTTAGAAAATTGAGATAGTATCATGTATTCTAACATTAAACCTTGAGTGAGTAAACATGGTTAGAAAGCATGTAGTGTGTCTGGTCCTAGTCTATAGGGCGCAGGGACAGTTACACTGAAAGAGGAGATCCCAAAATAACCTTACCCATACATCATTACAGATCAAAATGTCTTCCAGAACTAGGATATAACAATGCTGTAACTTTTTATGCTTAGACATTTTCAAATACATCTCCCAATGCTGAAAATCAGTTTCCCGTTTTTCAAAGTAAACATTTGCTCTATAGCCAAAAACAACACTTCAAAAAATAATATTATTGAGTAAAATTTATCTGGAAGGTCTGCAAGACAGAGGGAAAAATTGGGTGGCTCAGGGATACAGGGGAGGGCAAAATAATTTTGGTACCATTGGATTATGCTCAAATATGTGTTTTACATACATAAGTATATATAAAAGCAGTAATTTTAAGATCTTTTCTATTTAAGGATTCCTTTCCACCAAGCCCATTCCCTACGCACCTCTACTCCCCAATGTGAAGAATGTTCATTTCTCATCAATTCTGTCATCACATCTTTTAGGATTACACTGAGCACAGTTACTAAGACATTTTAGCCCTTAATACTGTTAATTGTACCAACAAGGGATAATGCAAAGTTTGAAACACTTTTATACAATTATATCTTGTTAGAAACAATTTGACTGTATTAAATGGGCCTTTTATGTACATCTATGTAATTATCAATTTACGAGTTGAGGAGCTAAAATTATAGTGTGCTTTTTCTAAGAGCTACAAGGAGGTGTCACAGACATTTGCACTTGAAGAGAAAGTTTACTCAGAAGAGCTTAAAGACAGATTTTTACACCAAAATACAATATCATTATTTTCCCGAAATGCATTTATAAAATATTACTTTATTGTTTTAAGCATTTCTCTCTGTTGTAGGATTTGGTAGTCAACATCCAGAAGTTTTTCTTGAGTTAATCTTAGGAAAATTTAATAGTTGGGGAATGGCAGAGACCTTAATATTTGCAAGTTCCCTTTCGTACAAATAAACTATGTGTTAGTCTGTTTTCAGAGTAAAAACTCTGTGGTGGGAGGTATGAAAGGACCCAGACATTTGAGCCAGGGATCACCCTACAAGGAACACACAGAAAAACAAAATATTTATTCATGAAAACCAACTTGTTTAGTTTAATAATGACAAAACAGGTTGACCGCACTTCCTAGCAATATTCAGAGTTTACAGTTTTAGTGTATCATGGTTGATTCTCACATGTTAATGAAAGACTATCAAGATCAAAGCTTTTTTAAGAGACAACCAAATTTTAGCCTGTGTTTTATCCTGGAAGTCTTCTTTGTCTTTGCAAAGATCAGTTAAATCACAAGACTACAGTCATCACCACTGCCAGAGGAGCTTGGTTGTTAATACGTGTATAAGTTCACTGCCTCGCAAGTGTCCTCAGAAATCACGTAGGATATGGTGCGCCCACTACACTGTAGACGCCTCAAGAGTCAGCTCTGCAACTTGGCTTCCCCCGGGCTCCCCACAGTGCCCATTGTGTTCATTCTCAATGGGCACTCAGCAAAAGTCACCGACTGGCTGACAAATTAATCTGTGGGTAGCTGTCAGAAGAACCAGTGTCTCATTATCAAAGAGCAGATGACAGGAAGATTCCACAGCAACTGAGACAAGTTTCCACCTAGGATGCCCTGACGTGGTAAGAGTCACAGGGTAAATACAAGACAGCATCAAGGAACTTGAGCTGATCAGCTGAGTGGGCGCATGGACAATTCCATGACCTGGGAGAAATTTGTAGGGAAAATTTAACAGTTGGGGAATGGCGGAGACCTTAATATTTGTAAGTTCCCTTTCTTACAAATAAACTATGCTTTAATTTGTTGAAGTAATAAAAAGTTAGAGGTGCCCTGATGTGGTGGGAGTCAAGTTAGAGGTGTGGGTGGAGAGGAGAAAGTAGGACACAGTAATAAAAGAAAACCTAATGGAAACCGTAGACTCATTTGGGTTTTCATAAATAATAAATAAATATTTAATTATCTTTACATTTTATTTCTGATATGTGATATTTTTGAGCTTTTAGTACGTGTGAGTCATCAAGGTGGGGCCCTTTTATACATTTCTTTCTTTAATCATTACAACAACTGTATTAGAAAGGAAAAGTCATTATGCTCATTTTGTCATGGGGAAACTGAGGCCAGGCAGATGAATTAACTTGCCTCATGTCCCACTGGCAGGAAGCCATGGGATTTGGATTTGCAGTTGCTGTATTCTCCATTGTAAACATTCGTAAGACATTGTGGCCAGGAAAGTAACGGGGCCTGGGGTGGTGTGTGTGTGTGAGGGAGGGGAAGCTATTTCTGTCACCAGGAAAACATCACCTGTACTCTTCCCCTTGGCTGAACTGGCATGGTGGAGAGTCATTGCATTTCTTTAGATGGCAGATCATTTTGCCTTCCCCAGTAGTCAACCCATCCATTGGTCATGTACCCAAAAGTCAGACATGCATTGATTTAGATGGCAGAGTTTGCCCTGAATGTGCTATTATACTTTAAAATTGGGGAAAAGAACGAAAAACACAAGCAAATACAATTCTCCCCTGTCTCTTGAGGTTTGTGGGTATGCAGAGAACACTGTAGATCTTGTGTCTGTAACAGTACCACATCCTCCTGCACTCTAATTTCAAGTCTGATACTCTTTCCTACCACTTCAAACATATTTTGAATGGAATAAATTCATTCTAGTTACTTCTCTTTCCTATCATGGATCACTTACCTCTCTAGCTGACATTTTCTTTCTTCTAAAACAGGACTAGTTTTTATGACAGCATTTTGAAGATACTGATAGTTAGTCATCTAATGTCTATTGAAAGGGAGAGGTGATAAAAACAGTTATTTGTGAATTGAGCTAGACTTAGTAAAATTCCTATTTGTCACAACTGACTTGATTTAAAAGTATGTTAATTGTTCTAAAATGTTTGCTCTTGTTTCTCTAGATGCAATCTTCCTCCGTTATCAAGTGAATACACTAAAGACGTTGGATCCAAAAGTCATTTAGTGACAGCTAACCCCAGCATAATTCGGCAAAGGTAAGAGTTTATGGCTTCTGTCTGTGAGGAACTCAAGAGGAAAGCTTTTGAAGTATTTAACATTTTAAAGGCAGTGAACATAATTCAGTTTGAGAAACAAAGAAGAAAACCATCTGGACAGGCAGGAAGGATGAAGGAGGGAATTGTAAATAAACTAGGCAGGATTATGGGAATCCAAACACTATTTCGTGCTTCCCCTGGGATTCTGTTTCTTGCCCTTAGAGATGGTAGAAATAACATGAAAATCTTTTGTTTTGCTCAAAGAAGCAATGTAGTATCCTGCTCTTACTCCTTACTACTACTTACCGATTTGTCGACTTCAGTCCCAACTCATTGATTGGCATTGATTGGTGAGCTGAATTAATATCAATTTTATTAAAGGATAAAAACAAGGAAATGACCAATCTACTATACTATATGCATGCATGAAAATAGCAGTATTCTTGGAATGTGCAGGAATGTATGATTATGTGATATAATAATATATTACATTGCATTCAATCAGCTTTGGAAACGCAGACAGAAAATTCTTGCTCTAGTATCCATTCCAGATATCTTTGCAGCTGCTGTGGGAGCTTCTGGGGGTCAGTCTCTAGCTGATGAAGGCCATCAGTAAGCTATCAGCTATTTCTCCAAGGTCTGGTCATTGTAGAGAATGACTCAGTCTTTGGGAAAAGAGGAGTCAGACGTTGCCTTTATACTCTCCCGTGTAGCTACCCATTAGGAGTGAAATACCCTGACGTTGCGGACTCAGGCGCTTGTCATCTTATGAAGTCCTGGCCAAGTGAACAGCATTGGTGTGTCACTTTATAAACAATGCCGTTCTACTTGTTTTGGTTTGTAAGTAAGCATTCCTGTAAAATAGATGTCCAGAAACACAACCAAACAGTTTTTAATTTTGACAGATATTGCAAAATTACCCTTCCAAAATGTAGTATTTACTTTCTCTTCAGAATGGATAAGACTGCCTGTTTCCCAGTACTGAAAACAACCTTATGTCCTATTAATCTTGTAAATGTCTGTCAGTTTGTTGGGTGAAAAATGATATGTTATTTTTTACTCCATATGCATTCTTTTCTGAATACAAGAAGGGCTGAGTGGGTATTGACTATTAGTATTTCTTCTGTGACTTGCTCGTTTGTATTTTTTGTTCATTTTGTGCTTTCTGTGTGCGAGTGTGAGGAAGATTGGCCCTGAGTTAACATCTGTTGCCAATCTTCCTCTTTCTGCTTGAGGAAGATGGTCCCTGAGCTAACATCAGTGCCAATCTTCCTCTGTTTTATATATGGGATGCCGCCACAGCATGGCTTGATGAGCAGTGTGTAGGTCTGTGCCCAGGATCTGAACCTGCAAACCCGGGCCAGTGAGGTAGAGCATGTGAACTGGACCACTACACCACTGGGCTGGTCCCTGTGCTTTTTTCCTTTTAAAAAATATTTTCCTGTTGATTTATAGGAACTGTTTATATTCTACATATTAAATCTTTATTTGCCATATTTGAAGCGAATATTTCCTTCTAATCTGTCACATATCTTTTAGCTTATGTTAAATCAGAATTTAACATTTTTTATATAATGAAATTTGTTAGTCTTTTCTTTTATGGCTTCTTTTTTTAAAAAAAATCTTTGTTTGGATAATCGTCCTTATCTACATTCCCTTCAATGAGAAAATGTCATCTTGTATTTCTCTAGTGCATTTATAGTTTCATTTTTCATATTCAAGAAATTTAATCCAGGGGCCGGCCCTATGGCGGAGTGGTTAAGTTTGAGTGCTCTGTTTTGGCAGCCCAGGGTTTCACTGGTTTGGATCCTGAGCGTGGACATGGCACCACTTGTCAGGCCACGCTGAGGTGGCGTCCCACATGCCACCACTTAGAAGGACCTACAACAAAAGAATATACACATATGTACTGGGAGGATTTGGGGAGAAAAAGCAGAAAAAAAAAAAAAGATTGGCAACAATTGTTAGCTCAGGTGCCAATCTTTAAAAAAAAAAAAAGAAAGAAAGAAATTTATTCCATGTGAATATGTTTATTTTTATAACAATAATTTTGCTTTTCAACAAAATATTTTTTATTATAAGGAATTAAAACAAAAGAGAAAAGTACAAACAAGGTAAAAAAAAATCACCCCAAACCTCACTATTTGTAAATAACCATAATTTGGTAAATTTTTTCCATATATTCATATATTCTTCAGAACTTTGAAGCTATTGTTTCATTAACTTCTTCCACCCAATCTTGTCAATCAGAAGTCTAATGGAAATCTATTTTTTGTTCTAAGAAGGGAAACCTGCTTTTCCTATCTCCACTAAAAGCTTTTACAATTTCTTTTTATCATTTAAATTCAGAAAGTTTACCAAGATCTATCTTAGAGTGGGTCTTTTCTCATTCATGTTTCTCGGCACGTTAATGAGAGGTTCTTTTAGTTGGAAGACTTGAGGGTTTAGTGGTTAAGAGTCTGTACTCTGCACAAGATGACTTGGATTTCACTCTCTGCTCGCCCACTTACCAGCTGTGTGAACTTGGCTAAGTTATTTAACACTTCCTCCTTTCGTTTCTTCATCTGTAAAGCAGGGACAATAATACCTACATAATAGATTTGTTATAATGAATTAAATTACATATGGATGTACATGTACATATGTGTATAAACACATGTGTATATCTATGTAGATTATAATTACATATAAACAGTGCCTGGTTCTAAGCACCATATAAGTGTTAGCTGTCATAACATTCTCTTGCTTATGTGCCTGATTATTTCCTCTTCTCAACTGTATTTGCTCTCTCTTTTCTAGTCTTACTATATGGATGTCAGAACTTCTAGCTCTATTATCTATGACTTCTAACTCTTTTCTTATACCATATAGCTGTGTGTGTGTGTTTGTGTGTGTGTGGTGTGTTGTATCCCAGGAATAATCCCTTTCAACTCACTAAATAGTATTTTGGTTGTGTTCATTCTTCTATATAGTCTCCCACTTTCACTTTTTAAAATTGTGTTTTTGTTTTCTGTGAGCCTAATTATTTCTTTTTCAAAGCAGCACGTTCTTTTTTTTTTTACAGATGTGATGTCCTCTTAAGTTTCATCAAGAGCCTATTAATGCACTTAAAAGTTTTTGTTTATTTGTGCATTTCAGATTATTTCCTTTATTTTTTGGATTTAATGCTACATATGTGATTTGACTTTTTCAAAAATTTGAATGTTTTTTGTTCATTTTTGTATGATGTCTGTTTGCTGCCAGTAAATATAGGTATATTGCTTACATAGTCAACAATTAGTTTTTAAAATGTCACTGAAAACCAAAAATGCCTGTCAAATTTGTAAGTCAGTAAATTAAATGAATGACTAAAAATCAGTGCTTAAAATTTAATTTTTACTGGTGTTTGTCGATGTAGCTAATGTAGCGTAGCAAGGAGTTGGGAAGAAAGAGAGAACAAAACATACTCTCTCGTAGTTTAGTTATTGGCTCTCACTCAATTCTTGTTTTTTGTTTTGTTTTTTTGGGAGGGTGAAGGTCTGATAGGAATATGGCAGAAAATCTCGAATGATGATGGTGTCTTTAATTCAGTTAAGTGGGTTGATATTTTGGGAATTCTAGGAATACAGTTTGTGTGCCTTCTTGGAGAATTCTCATTCAACAGAATGAGCAAAGGGGCAAGAGAACACTTACAGAAATTTTTCTTTGATTATTTAAAAACTTTTTATTTTTAAATAGTTACAGGTTCACAAGAAGTTGTAAAAGAGTGCGGAAAGCTCCTATGAACTTTGTCTCCAGTTTCCCCCAGTGGTAACATCTTGCATAACCATAGGATAATATTATAACTATTATTTGACCTGGGAACAAAATAACTTTTAAGGAGAAATAAATGTTCTTGTGGAGGAGACTTGAAACGTTCAGTGTATTACATTCAAGAGTGAAAGATTCTGTTTTCCTACATGATTATGTGGAGCTGGTGGTATGATTTTAAAAGGAATGTGAAAAAGAATGTTTATACCAAGATTTAGAGCAAGATGAGAGATAGAGATATTGAGATTGTACTTTTGAGAAAAATTGTAGTAACTACAGAAGAAGAGAGGAAAGGGTCAAAAATTAAGTATTTATGAGGAAAAGTAAACCTGCTGGTTAAGACTTAAGTTCACTATAAAGAATTAATGTAAGGCAAACAAGAATCATTATTATTAATATTGGTCAACTTTTAGTCAACATTTCTATGTGCCAGGTTCTGTGCTCTTTATATGCATTTCCTCACTTAATCCTCAAAACAGCTCTAATAGGTAGAAAGCATTTTAATTTGTGTATTTACAGAAACTTTAGACACCTGCTCATACTCATAGCTGCTACTAATCTGAGACTTGACCTAGATATGTCTCAATGACCCAGACCCATAGCTTGTGCTCTTAACCAGTGACCATCGCATCTCTCAGTCTTTCCGGGTGATCCGTGTATTGTACAAAGAGAATAAATGGAGTTTCACAAGTGATAAATCATTTTGGAAAAGTGAATGAAAGTTCTCTCCTTTAAAAAAATGTATTCTAAATATAGCAAGGTTTTTTGACACAAAATCAAAATTCATACAGCAATTCTGTTTTGAGAAATAAAGAAAAAATATACCATTTACAATAGCATCAAATAATATACTTAACAATTAAACAAAAAACCAAACCCTCTATGGAGAAATTAGGGCATTTTATTGAGAGACATTTCGTACAACCTGACTAAATGTACTGATTTACCATGTCCGTGATTGAAGGACTCGGTATTGGAAAGGCGTCAGTTCTACCACATTGATCTATAGATTCACTGAAGTTCCGATAAAGTAACATAGGCCTTGTGATTTCTTAAACACTCTTTAAATAACACTAATTATAAGGGAAAAGACTGATAAGTTTGATTTATTAAATTAGGAACTTTTATTCATAAAAAAGTTTTTTGATAAAAGTAGAGCAACTATAGTCACATTGTAGAAGATGACAACTAGCAAAGGACTCATATCCAGAATATATGAATAACTCCTTCATATTTAATTTAGAAATAAATTAATTTAATATGAAAAACAGAAAATCCAATAGGAAAATAAGTCAGAGTTGAACCGTGCGTCAGAGAACAAGTCCAAATAACCAATAAATGAATGAATATATGCTCTACCTCGCTAGTAATCAGAAAAATACAGATAAAAATCCTAATGAGATATCATTACACATCCATATAGTTGGCAGAAATTACTTCAACTCCTGGTGAGGATGTATAGCAACTGAAAATACCCTCTATGCTATTCGGAGTGAATATAGTTATAACCACTTTAGAATGCATTTTGACATTATCTGTTAGAGTTGAAGATGCATATTTCCCATGTGCTAGCAGTTCCATTCCTAGGTAAATGCCAAAGAGAAAAACAGCATTAATATAAAGAAGAAATGTTTGAAAATTGTTTATAATAACTAAAAACTAAAACAGTTGGTTATGCATCAGTGTTGGATGAATACATAAATTGGGATATGCTCACATAATGGAATGCTTTACAGCAATGAACTATACCCACAATAAAATGGATGAACCTCACAAACTTAATGTTGAGAAAAAGAAGTGTCATAAAAAATGTAGTAGGAAGTCAGCCCTGATGGCCTAGTGGTTAAAGTTTGGCACTCACCACTTTGGTGGCCTGGGTTCACTTCCCAGTTGCAGAACCACACCACCCATCTGTCAGTTGCCATGCTGTGGCAGTGGCTCACATGGAAGAACTGGAATGACTTACAGCTAGGATATACCACCATGTATTGGGGCTTTGGGGATGCAGGGGAAAAAAGAGGAAGATTGGCAACATATGTTAACTCTGGGTGAAGCTTTCCCTAAAGAAAAGGAAAAAATACAGTAGGATCCCATATAAAATTAAAAGCAAAACTAATTAACAATATGTCTTAGGGACACCTACATAGTAAGTAAAACTATAAATAACAGCAAGTGGTCTCTTCTTAGGAGAGGGAAAATTTTGGATTCGGGAATGGGAAATACACATAGGAGATATCTGGATTATTGGCAGCGTTCTTTTTCTTGATCTGGCTGGTGATAATATGGATATACACCACATAATTATTCTTTAAGCTGCACATATATATTTGGTGCATTCTTCTGTATATGTTTTACAAAATAGTATCGTAAGTGTTGGAAGACTATAAAATGTATAGTTAATTTTAGAGACTCTTTGCTTTTATGACAAAATAGAGTTCCAAAGAAGTATACTAGATGATAAGTTATGTATAAAAAGGATCAGTGTCTGGAAAATAAAAAGATTTGAATGGAAGCATATCAAAGCTTTATTAGCACCACTATCAGTGATTTGAGGGTCTATGTTAAAATTGCAACACAGACAATGTTTTAACCTAGGAATTACTGACTTTTCATTTTATAGAAAGAATCAAACAGATATCAAGGCTGGAAACCTTTAGTTGGTTCGCTATAGCTTATAGTATATTCATAGCATCTTCTTCAAGTGGCTAGCAGTATATGCAAATAGGATGGTTTATAAAATGCAAACGCATTAAAATATAGATGATGGTGTTACACTATACTGGAACACTAAAATGGAAGAAATAAAATTGAAGTGGGAAAGGCAGTGTGTATTTTTATTTTAGGAGATTATCCTGTTTATATTAGATATTTTATTCATATCTTATAGTCTTCTCCCAAGGCTATGCAAACCCAGGACATTGGCAGTGTCTTGTACTTTCAAGTGACTAAAAATTAAAGGCATTGGGCAAAGATGTGCAGTGAACATGTTAAGTACTACTAATTTTCATAACTGTCCTCCAAACCCTTGATTCTGATAAAAATAATCTGTTGAGAGTTATAAGCACTGCGAGTTTTCACTTCAAAATTCTCTTAGAAAATACCAGCATCAAGATGAAACAGATTTGAGAAAAATTAAGTATATATATGGGAGACATATAATTATGAT
Source organism: Equus asinus (assembly GCF_041296235.1). Taxonomy (NCBI): domain Eukaryota; kingdom Metazoa; phylum Chordata; class Mammalia; order Perissodactyla; family Equidae; genus Equus; species Equus asinus. Next base: position 32,523,222 of record NC_091811.1, on the reverse strand, counting down.
AGCAAAAATAAAGTTAGAAAAAGTAATATTTTTTAAGATATTTAAAAGAAATTCTCAGTAAGAAGGAGCTTTGCTACAGCCTATATCAGGTTATGTTGTTTAGAGTGCATTCTTATTTTTTTAAAAGCATCTTTGTTGAGGTGTAATTGATACACAAAAAAACTGCACATATTTAAGGTATGCAGTTTGATGAGTTTGGGGATATGCATACACCTGTGATACTGTCAGCATAATCAAGGTACTAAACGTATCTGTCATCTCCAAAATTTCCTTATGTCCTTGTTTTTGTGATGTGTGGTAAGAATGCTTAACATGAGAGCTACCCTCTTAAAAAATTGTTGTTCAATGATTGTAAAGTGCATTCTTCTTGACAGCACCCAGAACTAAAAGATTAGTTGGGGTATCTGGGTCACAAGATTAGAAAGGGCTTTGCCCAGTAACATTTATCCTCGGATTGAGTTTTTATGGGCTGGGAGAAGACAGATTGTTCTAATTAATGCAGCAGAGTCTGCTGGATCTTCACATCCATTGCTATGGTCTTCTTCCTTTCTTTGTTGTCTTTTATAGGTGAGTGGCAGCAAGGATCCATTCATGGGGTACCCTTCATCAACATACTGCCTCTAACCCATTGGCCCTCAAACATTTTTGTTCAAATACCCTTCAAGAGAATTTTTTAAATCCATCACTATTACATTGATCATTTTTAAGTTAGCTAATTTTTTTGGCATGAGGTTAAATTGTTGCCATTATGTACTCTGAGTGCATTCCTCATTGTGAGTATGCTTTAAATATGTATTGCCAAAATCTCAGAAGTGCAGAGTTGGCTCTTTTGATGTTACATGTCCTCCTAGGAAAGTCAGTGCTCTTTGTCAAAGTAATTCCCTAAATTGAGTTGACATCCTGTCAGAAAAACGCTTTTAATTCAAGGAAGTGTTAAAATGTAACCCCATATAATCATTTCATTTCTGAATTCTAATTATTCAACATACAAATAAGGTATGGGAATTGCCAAGAGTTTGTCCCCTGAATAAAATAAGGCACAGCCTCTTTGTATTTCTTATAAAGATCTTTTTGCTTTTTCTCGGGGGATACTCCCTCAGAAGCTGTGTATCTTGGAAATCTTTCTTTGTTTGATGGCCTGGTGTTTTTACACACTGGGGGAATGCATCCTTGTAATATTTGGGATAATAGGAGGTATGTCTTTCTTTTGTGAAGTGCAAAGGGGCAAATTATGAAAGTAGGGTTTGGAAAAGAGAACTGCCTAGACTCATCAGCCTTGAGCAAATAAGTTTTGAAAAAGTATATATGTGGAAGTTGAAGGTTTGGAAATTCATAGGGAAAGAAGGAGATTAAAATGGGAGCTTAGGGGCTGGTCCGATGGGGCAGTGGTTAAGTTCACACATTCTGCTTCACTGGCCCAGAGTTCGCTGGTTTGGATCCTGGGTGTGGACCTACACACTGCTTGTCGAGCCATGCTGTGGCAGGCGTCCCACATATAAAGTAGAGGAAGATGGGCACTGATGTTAGCTCAGGGCCAGTCTTCCTCAGCAAAAAAGAGGAGGATAGGTGGCAGATGTTAGCTCAGGGCTAATCTTCCTCAAAAAAAAAAAAAAGGGAGCTTTACAAGAACAGAGTTGCTGAGACATTCATTCAACAAAGATTTTTTGAAATTTGCTCTGGGACAAGGAATACAAAATTGAATGAGACATGACTCATACCCTAAAGTTGCTCACAGTCAGCAGACATTCCTATGGTCTCAGGGTCTATGGAAGGGCTTTAGGGGGTCCCTGAACCCCTTCTAAAATTTATACAAAATTCCCATGTATGTGCAGGTATGTATTTGTTATCAGATTTTCTAAGGGTTCCATTACTCACAAAAGCTTTAAAATTCACTAACCTAGACTGAGCCATTCTATGATAGCATGATGTAAAAGTAGAGATTAGAGTCCTCAAAGCTTGTTTCTCAGTTTTTCAATAGAGTTGAAAACTCAGTTAGCCATTTTGCCATAACAAGAATTCAGTATATATTTGGGCAAATGATTGTTAAAGAGAAAAACGAATTTAATTATCTTATTATGACATTAAGGATTCATTTTTAAACTTTGAGGCTCCGGCTTGAGAAATGATTGTTATTTCCAGACACTAAAAAAGAGCAGCAGGATTCTGAGTGTGTGTGTGTGTTTCCATGTAGGCATATTAGAGACGATAGTAAAGGTCTGAGCAGGTCGGGGTCAAGAATCTTTTATCTCTGCTCTTGAGACCCCTGCATATTGTTTGGCATACAGAACATGCACAATAGTGTTTATAGAATGAATGATTAAGTGAATAAATATATTTTAAAATCTCTTCCAAACTGAATTTCTGGTTTAAATTGTCTTGTAAAAGGAAATGTAATGAAGTTTTTGGTGTCAGCTAAAATGCTTTTATGATCCTAAGCTGAGGAGATGAATTTTTTAGTAACAGATATTTCAAAACAGTATTAGTGGAATGCTTAGCTGGTAAAACTCTTTTTTTAAAAAGTTGACATGAATTAGGAAGCAAAAATCTTTTCTTAGAACAACTGAAGTATAAATCATGATGGCGTGAACTTTTGAAGATTTGTAAGTGTATAGCTTTTGATTCACTGATAGAACTTGATATGAGACCCCAGTATTTATCTTGGGGTTCCTAGTATCAGGTAGAGCCTGGGTAATCTCTTCCTATACTAGAAAAAGAGACTTTATCCAGTGGTTTTGCCTCTAATTTTACTAAAGGCAGTTGGGAGTGTGGAGATGTTAACAAAAAGAACAATTGGTTATTTTATTTATGTACTTTTAAAAAAATAATTTGAGCATTGAGGAAAATAACTTGGGTCCAAAGAGGATTATAGCAATTTCTTTAAAATTCTATATGACTCACGTCTCAGATTGTGTTCCTAAAACTTCCGTATCTGTTCTGCCAGCTGACTTCTTTCTCCTTTCTTCTCCAAACTCAGAGCAGCTTCTCAGTGTTTGCATGAAGGCTTAGCAGTCATTGGTAGCCATTCAGTCTAACGTCTGCCATGATGTAAGGGAATTAAAACACAGATGCTAAAACTGGAACTAGAGAGAGCAAGCAGAACATAGAGAAGAGATGCCTCTAATAGGGTCTAGATCTGTATGGAGTTCGTGTCTGAGAGGCGGTATTACATAGTGGTGAAGAACACAAGTTTTGGTTTTAAACTGATTTGTATTCCAGTTCTGGTGCCAGTTTTAGTAAATGCTTCTACTTACTAGCTATGTAACACTAGTTACTTAACCTCCCACCTGCCAATTGATAATAAAACTATTTGTCTTGAGGATTGTTGAATGATGTAAATGGGATAATATAGCCGCTTCTAGTAGAAGCTATTCTGACTGATATCCAGAATAGCTACTCAAGAGGACTCTCCTGTTGAAATACATTTTGTTCTTGGATAAAACATATTTTTAAATGTATTATTGAGCTCATCAATTTATGGAATCTCCAAAGGTATTTGCATACTTTTCCCCCCAAACAAACAAAAAACCACAAAACAAAATTAGGGAACTAAAATCAACCAAGCATGTGAACTATAAAATTCTGATATCAAAGCTGAGAACAAGAGACTAAGTCCTGGACTTAGTATGTTAATGTGTGTCGTATATTAAGCCCTGATAAGGGATCTAATGTGGTCCTAGGTCATTAGCAGCCCCTTGCTTCCAATAGAAGCAAACATAAATTTCTTCTGGAGGAAGCTCTCAGAATTCCCATATATAACTTTCAAACAAATAGAGGCTAATAAGCAAATACTAAAATGCACACAAGCCATCAATATTGAGAGTCCTCAGAGACAAAAAGCAAACAAAAAATTATAGATATATATGCCTGACAATCTATTAGAATTGTCAGATGCAGTATATAACTAAATATGAAGTCTTCATGGAAAAAAAAAAAGTCAAAAAGGGAATATCAAAATTAACAAGGTAGCCTTGAAAAAGAACCAAATAGAACTTTTACAAATGAAAAATATAATTGTTTAAATCAGCACACATCAGATTAGACATAACTGAAGAGAGACTTGATGAACTGGAAGACAGAGCAAATAATTTTCCAGATAAGACAATGAAGAAAATATGAAAGCAAGACAACAAAGCATGGAGGATAGAATGAGAAGGACTACATTAAAGTGGAATTATAAAACAGAGGTAAAGGTTGCAACTTTTTCAGAATTAAAGATTAGTGTAATTTGTAAATACAGGAAACAAAAGTATCAAACAATCAATTAAATTTTTAAAAAATGCACACCTGGACCATTTTAGTAAAGCTGGACATAAGCTGCTAAGAAACAGTTTAAAGCATCCAAAGAGAAAAGACAGATTACCTGCAAAAGAATGACAGACTAAAAGCAGACTTCTTCCAACAGTAAAGATGGAAGTGGGAAAGCAGTGGAAAAATGTCTTTTAAGTGCTGAGAGAAGAAACTATCAACACAGAAATGTGTACTCAGCAAATTATTTTTCAAAATTAAAAACATTTTCTGAAAAACAGACATAGAGATTACTTACCACCCATAGACCTTCACTGAAAGAAATTCTAAAGAGTGTATCTCAGGAGCAAAGAATGTTACTTCAGAAGGAAAATCTGAGATGCAAAGAAATTGGTAAGCATATAAACAAATCTAAACAAACTTCATGTGTGTAAAATAATTATACGTTCTCTTTACATATGATTTGTAGTGTCAAAACAAGAGGCACAATTAAAATACTGGAAAATAACATCACATAAATTGGGAGGGGGAGTTTGGAATTGAAGTGTTTTAAAGCTCTTGTTTCAGTTATTTATTGCTCAATAACAAATCACTCTTTGTGGCTTAAACAACTATCATTTTAGTGTCTTTCACGGTTCTGTGAGTCGGGAATTCAGGAAGGACTAGGCTGAGCAGATGTGGCTCATGATATCTCACCTGGTGGCTGGAGTTGAAATGGCGAAGGGTTCGGCATCTCTATTTCTCCATGTAATCTCAGGGCTCACCTTGTGGTCTCTCCTTGTGGGCTAATTTGGGCTCCCTCACAGCATGACAGCCTCAGAACAATGGGACTGTTTACCTGGTAGCTGACTTCCACCAAAGCTAGCGTCCAAAGACAACAAAGCAGAAGTTCATGGCATTTTTATAACCTCATATTGGAAGTGGCAGCATCAGCTCCATCATACTCTGTTGGTTGAAGCAGTCACAAAGGCCCACCCAGGTTCAAGGGGGAAGAGTCCTGGCATAGATCCAGCACGTGTTGCGAGGAGTATCCAAGTCACATTGTTAGAAGAGGCTGTATGATAGGACATGTTGTGGTCATCTTTGGAAAATATAATCTGCCACTCTGCCCTTAGGCCAGACAGTTCATATCCCTCTCACATTCAAAATAAACTCAGACTTCCCCAAAGACCCCCAAGACTTATCCCATGACAGCATCAACTTAAAGTCCTAGGATCTCCAAAAAGTTGAAAGAAGGAACAACAACAAAAACCCAGAGAACAATAACCTAAAAACAAAATACAACGGAGAGGATTCAAAAAGGCAATGTTTATCCTTTGAAATGTCTAAGTTGATTCTTTGAAAAGTTGATAAATGGAAATTGTTTTGAAATAGACTTTTCATTATTTTCCTACAAATCCATCCTAAAAACAAAGAAAAAACTTCCAGCGTATATGGATATATATATACACACATATTATATATCATATTATGGATAATTTGAAAACATTGACACTCTTTAAATGTATAAAATTACATAAATGATTTAAGTTGTAACTTATGATATGTCTGTAATGTTAGAATAATATACAGTGATATTTTGGAATAATGTTCATGAATAAATGGTAAAATGCTCACTTTATAATATTAAGTGAAAAAATAAGTATATAACTGTGTATGCTTCAACATATAAAATTACGTGCATAGAAAATCTCTAAGGAAGTAAATCAACATTTTCCAAATTTGCTGCAAAATTTTATACTAGGAAAAATCATTAAAAAGCGAACTGTGTTATATTTTCTCCTAATAGTAACTCACTTTGACAATATAGCAGCCCTGTAAGTTAGAGGGGCAGACAATGTGAATAAAGCCCCAATTTTGCGTGTGGGTTCCTCACCCTCCAGATCTAAGTGAGATTAGCTTGGGCCCCAGATGTTATGTACTGAATTCAGAAAGTCAGAACGTTCTCTGCATCTTTCTAGTAACGTTGTCCTGGGAGCAGTGGAAGCGAGTGTGGCATTAAGAACCTGACTCCTGACACAGAATAGTTATTGCATCAATGTCCATGTGTTTCCTTGCTTTCTCTTTCCCTTTGTGACCTTCTAATCCTCAACGTTAAACAGCAGATCAGATCAAATGTAACCAATGTATCTATAATTAGTAAATAGATACTGGAATAGCCTAAATTCCCATGGTACCTTCATGCAGGTCCATTGAGAGTGGATTGCACCCCAGCGATAAAACATTAGGGGGTAGACTCAGCAAGGGTACCAGGTTAAGAATTTTTGCAGGATTTATATTAACATGCAACATATTGAGACCAGCAGACTAATAATTTGTACCTGCTTTCCGAGACCCACGTCTCCTTAGCCTTCTTTTTAATGTTTACTTCAGTTGTATATTTTTTCTGATCAGCAGAATGTCAGTGAGTTGCAACTTCACTGGAAGGAAAAATGTGCAGGAGGATTTCTGGAAACCAGTAGGGCAGCATTGGCTGTGTTATCTAAGATAAATTACTTAACAGCTCCCTGAACGTAACATGGTAGAAAAAGAATTGTTAACAGATGGCATCAGAATTCTGTTTAGAAAGTGTGCTGTGTATGGAAGTATTCTTTGGCTAATTTCAAGGGGTCAGGAAGAGACTCAAGGGCCTGGTGTTGGTTCCAAGGTTGGATCTGAGTAATAGAAGACTGTAGAACTGTTGCAGTGAGCCAAAAGAGAGGCGATAAGGAAGATAGAAGGGCTAGAGAAGGGAAGACGGTGAAGGAGCAGGAGTTTCTAGCCAATTTAGGTAAGTTGGCTAGGTGAATTGGCCAGAAAAGAACTGAAATATCTCCAATCAGTTGTAAATTGTTTTTCAGAAACTATATGTTCTGAGATTATTTCCCCTTGACCTCCCTCTCACCTTTTCTTGCTCTTCAGAATTCTAATATATCCATGCAGTTTTGTATATGATATGTGTGTGTGTGTGCACGTGGATATGTGTAAATGATGAAGGGACTGTTTCATCTTTTATCAACGTGGTTTGTGCTCTGAATGATGGCACTTAGAGGGCAGAGAGGACCTTGAAAATGTAATCCTCCTAGGAATGTTTAGATTGGAATCCTGGGAGGTGCTGCATTTATATTGACTGTGTGTCCCTTTTGGAATGTAGAGACACTCTTGACTCACAAAGATATTTTGTTACAGCCAAGGCATTTGTGCCCCAGCTTAACTGTGGGAGGTAACCTTAAATGTAAAGTCTGAAACTGGCTAATTATCTTACCAAAGTCCATATGTGCTAAGAGCTTCTTTGGGCAAGATGGTAGGGGTCCATCTGTGAATAATTCCATTTCACAGAGTTCATTCTGTATTCAGTGATTTCAGATTGTTCAGCTATTAATGAACTTTCCTAATTACCTTCATAAAAAAGGATAACATAGTAATAATTACTTATTATGTATGTGAATATTTCTGTAGTCTGTGAAAATTACTTTATTGTTAAATTTATATATGTAATTAATTTTACTGGAGAATATGACTCACGTGGATTAAATGGAATATAGTTTTAGCAGTTAGTAATTGTAATTGTATTTGATTATATATTAAATGAATGTTATATATTCTTATAAAAACTATTTGCTTTCCAACTTGAATTATAAGAACATATGTCTATACGTTTCTATTACTAATTAATTTGTTTCATAGAAAGCTTTTTTTAAATATCAGAGCTTTAGTGTTTGGTTAGATCTTTTCCTGTTTAAACTATTTTATTGAGGTCACATTGGTTTATAACCTTATGTAAATTTCAGGTGTACATCATTGTATTTTGGCTTCTGTATAGGCTGCATTGTGTTCACCACCAAAAGTCTAGTTTTTAATCCATCACCATAGATATGTGCCCTTTACCCTTTTCACCATCCCTCCACCCCCTTCCCCTCTGGTAACCACCAATCTATTCTTCTTATCTATGTGTTTTTTTTATCTTACGAATGTGAGTAAAATCATATGGTATTTGTCTTTGTCTGACTTATTTCACTTAGCATAATACCCTCAAGGTCCATCTGTATTGTTGCAAATGGCATGATTTCATCTTTTTTTATGGCTGACTAGTATTCCGTTGTGTGTGTGTATATATACATACACATACATATATATGTATATACCACATCTTCTTTATCCATTGATGGGCACTTGGATTGTTTCCAAGTCTTGGTTATTGTGAATAATGCTGCAGTGAACATAGGGGTGCATACATCTTTTCAAATTAGTGTTTTCATGTTCTTTGGATAAATAGTCAGAAGTGGAATAGCTGGATCATATGGTATTTCTACTTTTAATTTTTTAGGAAATCTCCACACTGTTTTCCATAGTGGCTGCACCATTTTGCATTCCTACCAGCAGTGTGTGAGGGTTCCCTTTTCTCCACATCCTCTCCAACACTTATTTCTTGCCTTTTTAATAATAGCCGTTCTGACGGGTATGAGGTAATATCTCGTAGTTTTGATTTGCATTTCCCTAATAATTAGTGATGTTGAACATCTTTTCATGTGGGTGTTGGCCATCTGTATAGCTTCTTTGGAAAATGTCTATTCATATCCTCTGCCCATTTTTTTAATGAGTTCGTTTTTTTGTTGTTGAGTTATATGAGTTCTTGATCTATTTTGGAAATTAACTCCTTGTGTGATATATGATTTGCAAATATTTTCTCCCATTGGTGGGTTGTCTTTTTATTTTGTTCATGGTTTCCTTTGTCTTGCAGAAGCTTTTTATTCTGATGTAGTCCCAATTGTTTATTTTTTCTTTTGTTTCCCATGCCGGAGGAGACATGATATTTGAAAAGATACTGCTAAGACTGATGTCAAAGAGCATACTGCCTATGCTTTCTTCTAGGAGTTTTTTGATTTCATGTCTTACAGTCAAGTCTTTAATCCATTTTGAGTTAACTTTTGTGTATGGTGTAAGATGATGGTCTATTTTGGGTTTTTTGCATGTGGGCTGGCCGGTTTTCCCAACACCATTTATTGAAGAGACTTTCCTTTCTCCATTGCATGTTCTTGGCTCCCTTGTTGAAGATTAGCTGTCCATAGATGTGTGGTTTTATTTCTGGGCTCTCAATTCTGTTCCATTGATCTGTGTGTCTCTTTTCCTTCCAGTAGCATTCTGTTTTGATTACTGTAGCTTTGTAGTATATTTTGAATTTAGGGAATGTGATGCCTCCAGCTTTGTTCTTTTTTCTCTGAATTACTTTGGTTATTCAGGGTCTTTTGTTGCTCCTTATAAATTTTAGGATTCTCTATTCTGTTTCCATGAAAAATGTCATTGGGATTCTGATTGGGATTGCATTAAGTCTGTAGATTGCTTTAGGTAATATGGACACTTTAACTATGTCTATTCTTCCAATCTACGAGCATGGAATACCTTTCCTTTCCTTTATGTCTTCTTCAGTTTGTTTCAATAATGTGTTTAGTTTTCAGTGTATAGGTCTTTCACCTCCTTGGTTGGATTTATTTGTCAGTATTTTATTCTTTTTGTTGCGATTATAAAAGGATTGTATTCTTGATTTCTCTTTCTGCTAGCTCATTGTTAGTGTATAGAAATACAACTGATTTTTTATGATGATTTTTGTACCCTGCAACTCTACTGTATTCATTAATTATTTCTAATAGTTTTTGGTGGATTCTTTAGGGTTTTCTATATAGAGAATCATATCATCTGCCAATAGTGACAGTATTTGCAGATGACATGATTCTATATATGATTGGATCTATAAATCATGATATGCATTTTAACTTGTTTCCACTATTAGCTTTCGTATCTGGATCTCTCTATGACACACACCTGTACACACAACCGCCACCACCAGGGTGGAAATAAGCTTCTTAAAAATCAGTCTTGATGTAACTTATTGGCAAAGGCAGAATGTAAATTGGTGGGACAGATAGTGTATTTGATAAATAGTATTGCAAGTACTAATGAAGGGAAAGGCAGAAGGAATGGATGCCCACAAGATAATATTACATAGTTTATTGATTATGAGATGTACAGTTTTTTGTATTTAGCATCTGTGAGACTGAGCTTCCTTTTACAGTCTCTGTTGACCAGGTAGAAGCTGAGGCATAGTTGACAACGTTGGTCATAGCTGCTCCTATGCTGTCATCTCAGTTGAGTTTGTGCATTGTTGATACTGTACATATTGAGTTTGATTGGCATTTAAAATATCTCTAAAAAAAGGGATATATGTTGTATATAAAAAAGACACGGAGACAGACAGAACAATAGGGTGCCAATTTGATTTATAAGCAAATTATTATTTCAGAAAAATGATGGAAGAAATTCTATATTTTCTTGTAAAGCAGCAAAATAAAAAAGAAGGAAGAAAATACCCACAAGCAGATGAAGCTGTGTTAGAAACAGTTACTAAAATGGGTGCAAAATGATTATCTCTGTATCAGGTGCCAAACAATGCAAATGAAAACAGGAAAAATCTCTCAGTTCCTTAGAGTGGAAGAAAGCAATGTCAAAGCAAGAAGAGGCTGGTGCAGGACTATCCACAGTACTATTGTAAAAATACTCAGTCATGGTTTTATTGGAAGTGTTCTTTTTTTTCTGTATTATTGATAAATAATATTATAGCATCTTAGATTTGATGAAATTTAATTTCTGTTAAATAAACAACACTGCCAGTTACTCAGAAATAAATATGATTAGATAGAAAAGAATGAATATTTGGAGGAACAGTTGACACATTAAAGAAAGATAACACTAAGCATTGCATCACCGTTAGGTACATGGAACTGACACAAGGAGAGACAAGTAATGCAGGTAATAGTATTATCCTGATTTTCTTTTTTTGCAAGTAATGCAGATAATAGTATTATCCTGATTTTTAAGTGAAAATATTTGTGACAGACAGGTGATATACTTCAGTTGGATATTAAGTGGCAGAATTGGCTTGAACCTAGGTTTTTGAACTCTCTTTTATTTTCTTGGGAAGTAACTGGAGAGATACCACATAATTGTAGTTGGTACCACAGCTTAGCTAAGTCTCATTGGGAGAGCAGAGAAAACTCCAAGAGGCCAAAAATGGGTATACTACTTAGAAGGGGAAGGGAGGATTTGTTGATTTAGAGATAATTGGGTAAAACTCCTGGGAAGGCAAAAAAGAGTGATTTATGACTTTGTAATGCTATATTACAAAGATTCTGACAGCATCAGGAGATATGAAAGAACGAAAGAATACATGTTCAATAAACGTTAAAAAAAAATACCAGAGGAGGCACAAGATTACTACTCAAACACAATGAACCAGTAGGAAAAAGACCACGGGACACTACAAAGTAATACAGGAAGCCTTTTTATTAAGGTGTAATTCACAATATCTCCTATTTCCAGTTGTTTTTGGAGCTGTTAAAAACTGACACATTCCAGGGCCAGCCTGGTTAAGTTTGCATGCTCCACTTCAGTGGCCTGGGGTTTGCTGGTTCGGATCCCGGGCACCGACCTAGCACTGCTCATTATGCCATGCTGTGGTGGCATCCCACATAAAATAGAGGAAGATTGGCACAGATGTTAGCTCAGGGCCAATCTTCCTCACAAAAAACCCCGCAAAAAACAAAAAAACCCAGAAGCATCCCTTCACAAAATAATCGATTGTAGTGGTAGCTTTAAACTCACCATTAACCATTTCCCATCTGGATAAAAGGTGATTATTCATTTCCAGGATAAATGTGATTACTCCTTACCAGGTTCTCTGCTTCTATTATCATCTATGTTTTTACAATCAATTCTCACAGCTAAATAATCTTGTGATATTTTAACTGTTAGGCCCTTGTCTTTAAATTCTTCAGATTAATTCCTTCAAATGAGATGGAGTCATCATTCTCTCTTTCAAGCCACTTATCCAGTGTGCTTTGTAGCAATACTCTTCCACTGGGCCTCTTTGCCTTGAGACATATGGAAGCCTCTAGACCACTCCTGCCATTTCTCCACTAGAGTTGACCTCCACTCTTCCTAGTGACCACACAAGGCTTACAAGCCACACTCTCTGCTTTGTGTCTTTTTTCTCATATTGAAATAGTTTCTGCTCTTTATTGCTGCCATCAACTTCCACTTAGCCGCATTAAGATGGTGGTCAGCTAGTTCTTTCATACAGTGCCAAGAATTGGTAGGTAGTCCCATAGACTTTCTCAAGTCCATTCACTCTTCTACTTTTAAATGACTATACCGTATCTTCTCCTTTGTCAAACCTCTGACACCTCCTCCTCATCCTCCTCCTCCCAGGTCATAACCTTGCTTTCTACTGCCCTGAGAAAACAGAAGGGATAAGAAGGCACCATGTTCTCACCCTAGGATTCCAACCCCTCTTGCCTGAAGTTAATACACGTCTTGTTTTTTCTTTTGTTTCCTTTTATTTAAATGTAGCTCTTGGTAGTACAACTTCCCAAATCTTAGCCAGTTATTTAAATGGCATTCGGCAGTATCAACAATCAATTTCAGCTTTTTAAAGAATGAGTCCTGGAATCTTCTTACATGTTCTAATATCTACCTGATGCAAAGTTGTTATCCTGGAATCTCCCTTCACCATCATCATAGGGACTCTCTTCGCCTTTTACCTGTATTGGATTTCCTACTTCACATAACCTGTATCATCTCTTTCTTGGATTATTTTTTCTTTTTGGTGGTGCACATTCTTTAGTAGCTTCCCAAGAAAAGGTACAGGGAAGTAAAGGTTTTGAGGCCTTGCGTGTCTGAAATTATCTTTATTATATTTAAATCTTTATTTAAAGATTTTATTTTTCCCTTTTCTCCTAAAGCCCCTCGGTACATAGTTGTGTATTTTTAGTTGTGGGTCCTTCTAGTTGTGGCATGTGGGATGCCGCCTCAGCATGGCTTGATGAGTGGTGCCATGTCTGCGCCCAGGATTCAAACTGGCGAAACCCTGGGCTGCCAAAGCAGAGCACGTGAATTTAACCGCTCTGCCACGGGGCCGGCCCCTATGAAATTATCTTTACTCTTCTCTCATACTTGATTGATATTTTTGCTACGATTTTATTTCTAGTTTAGAAATTCTTTTCTTTTACCATTTTGAAGACATTCCTCCCGTGGTTTTCTGGACTGCAGTGCGGCTTTTGAGAAAACTGACGTCATTCTGATTCCTGACCATTTGGATATGACCTGGATTTCAATTTCTCCCTGTATTCCAATCTGGTCTTTTTGACTCCTGCTCCACTCCGCCTGCCACACTCTCAGTAGATTATGTGCCTTCTTACTGGCCTGCTTTCATTCATTGTGCTGGCACTCAGTGGACCTTTTCAATCTGGAAGCTCATGGGCTTCCATTTTGGAAAATTTTCTTGTTATTTCTCTCACTCCAGATTGCCAATTGCAATGGTCAGTTGTCAGTTCTCGTCTTACTTGACCTGTTAGGACCCCGTGATGCATTTGAGCCTTCTCTCTTTCTTAATTTGCTGTCTTCATTTTGCTTCCAAGTCAGCACTCTCTTTTGATTCTCCTGCTGTTTCAAATGCCACTACTTTTTAGTAGCTTTTTCTAGCTTCTTCTCATCTCCTATACCTGTAAACATTGCGATGGTACAGGAATCTCTCCTCTAACTTTCTTTTCTCTGTTTATCCATTTCCTACAGGATTTGTTTCCGTCTCCTGCCTATAAATACTATCTATATTCTGATGACTCCTAAATTTCAACTATATCTAGGACCTATTCCTTTATCTCCAGACTCACATACCTAACTTCCAGCTTGGTGAATTTATTTGGCTATTTAATATGAATATAAAACTTAAAATAATCAGTGTAGAACTTCTAGTCACCTCCCGCCCCCCCCCCCAAAAAAAATCTATGTTCTGCAGTCTTTCCATCTCAAAAAAAATGGAAACTCCATTTTTCCAGTTGCTCAGTTAAAAAACCTTGAAGTCCTCCATGGCTTCTCTCTCTCTCTCACACATCACATTTGGTTAAATCCACTGCCAAATGATTATGAACCTACTTTCAAGCATTGTAACCATTTCTCACCATCTCCCCTGCCACTGCCACTACCCTGGTCAAAGCCATTGTCATGTCTCTCCTGAATTCAAATTTTTGTGCTTTCCCCCTTCCCACTTGTGCCATTAGTAGGTTATTGTCTCTCAGCTACAAAAGCACTTTCCTATACTCTATTTTGTGATGCAGGAACTAGGACTTTACAGATCACATTTTTCCTTTGCCAGCTGGTTCCCTGTCAGGCTTTCCAACAGGGGACACTAGATAGAAGCTGGAGGAGGAAGAAGGGCCTTTCTCCTTCCTATTGGCATCCTGTGGGTTTCCTCTCTGAGTCCTTGGGTTTTCTGTCTCCTTGTGGTTCCTATGAGCATCGCCCTAGCAACAGTTCCTTTCCACAGCAGTAACTCAATCCAATTGGCAGTTTTTCCCAACGCTTTTAAACCAGTCAACAGACAGATGAGAGATTCTTGCTCTTGTCTTCTAATAATTTGGCATTTGTAAAGCCACAACAACCCAGTTTAAGCAATAGAACCTGTTGCATTAACATAGAATAGACAGGTTAGTCTACACTTGGCCATCCCAAAGTCTTATTCTTCCTCTTTCAGGCGTTTTCTTCCCACATGAGCTGGTTTTTCTGCTTTGAATTTTTGCTTCAACTTATAACAATTATTTTCTGTGATGCTCTTCAGCTCAGAAGAAAAAATGGCTTATGTTAACTAACTTGATCAGTTGTTTGCCTCTTACCTGTCTTGGAGTGAAGGTGTCAGTGAGAGGGGTGGTGATCGTGGAGCAGCTGGAATGTCCAGTTGGGATCTCCAGCATGGTATGGGTCTTTGGAAGAGCATATGTAGTATTATAATAAAATTATATATTTAAATGCTTATATTTGGAAGATTTAAGAAAATTCCATATTATTTTCACTATTCGAATTACAGGAAGTCAAGCTCGGCAACATTTTTTTCAGTTGTTTGAGATTTACAGAAGATTTGTGATTCTTAGGAAAAGTCACACTCCCCTTGGGAAGTACATCAGAATCTGGAGAGGCCGTCTCCCAAGAAATCTTAATGTTTATTAAAAAAGAATTTGATTTAAAAAATGTCTGAGGAACTCTGCTTTACATTGTCCCTTTTCCTCATTTTGGTATCCTTCCTCCCTTCCCCAGTGACATGGTGTTCCTTGGTTACAAGAGCCCTGTCCCCAAGTTGGGGCCCTATGATTCAAATCTTCTCAATGCCAGTCCCTACTCTTTTCTTCTTAAGATGATAGCAAATCATTTGATAAATAGATCTTTGTTGAAATATTAATGGTTGATAGTGGGTTAATGTTTTACTCCTCTCAGTATTTGTATTGGAACCCCTTGGAGGAAACTAAGTGCTTTAGCAAATTAAAATAATTCTCTAACTAGAAGAATTGCAAATACCTCAACCCTCTTCGGGGTGGGGCCTTGGGAGGTATTTTAGGCACAGGATTGGAAAGGAATCTTTGGGGTTGTTTATATCACACCATTTGCGTGACTAGTTATTCCTAGGGCTGATCCTGCTGCCACAAGATTAATGATGGCTTTTGGAGAACTAATGGGAAACAGACTACTTTGCTGTATTACAAAGCCTCATAGAGGGCAGGATTCAGTCTACTACCAGAGGCCTTAGAACGTTGTCTCTTTCTTGGCTTACATCTCACGCCAACAAATTCTGTGAGACAAGAAGGCTGCATTTTTTACATATTTGCTAGATAGTAACCTCTGCCTGATATCATTAAAAAACCCAGAAGGCAAAGATTTCATGACATAAATTCTCTTTAGATTAGAAGCATTTGTCTTATTGTGCAAGAGCTTTCATTTGTTCGAACATGGTTCTTACTATTAAGTAAATGTTTGGAAATAGAGATTTAAAGCTCTAGGAGATTGAAACTAGTGATTATTAGTATTTATATATTACTTGACCTCTGCTGCACTTAATGCTGCTGTTTTCTGCTTCCCTGACATTCTTTTCTGCTTGAGTCCCAACACTCCTCTTTCTTCTGTTTTTCGTTAACTTCCTTTGCTGTTTTTTCTTTCATCTACCCCCTGAATGTGGGTGTTCCCCAGTGTTGCCTTTCAGCTCTCTTTTTTTCTCACTATATTTGCCCTCCCTTGGGGAAAAAATCCATGACCTTCACACTCAGCCAAAACCACCATGGTGCAGGTCTTTCCCAGTCCTTGTTTCTCCTCTGTGCTTCAGACAGCTGTGTGTCTGCTGTCTCCATTTAGAAGCCCCACTGGCACCTCACATTCAGTAGGTCCCCCAAGCGAATCAACTCTCTTTCCCATCAAACCTTCTTGTCCCTGTAGACCCTATCACAGTTACTAGCACCATCCATCTGGTCACCAAGGTGGCTAACCTTTAAGTCATCCTTGTACCTCCTCACTTCATCAGCCACTTCTACTCAACTATAAAGTCCTGTCAATATGACTTTCACTTTATTTATTAATTTTGTACTATCTCATTATGCCCACTGCTATTGCCTTTGTTCAGGCTATAACAGTCCCTTGCCAGAGCGCAAATAGTGTCCTAATATCTTTCTTCAATCCATTTTTTTTCCTGTTATACATATATTTGTCTTCCAAAATCCAAAATTAAAATTCATCACTGGCTCACCATTACTTTGTAGATGAAGTCTCAGCTTAGCATCCCACACCACACTCTCCCATTTGCCTTAGACTCCAGCACCACTCTTCACTCCCCAAAGACTATGCTTCCCAGCATCTCTGCACACATTGAGTGTCCTCTGCTAGACTATCCTCCTCAGTGTCCCTCACAAGGCTTAGCTCTGCAAAGACAAAGACTCTGTGTTTTTATCTTTTTATTCCCCATGCCCAGCAGCGTGTTTGACACAGACTGAGTCTTCAACAAGTAACTGGGTTAATTGGTGCCCTTCTGGTGGCATGCTTTATTCCGCCTTTTTAATTAAATCACCGTAAATAGGTAAATGGACCAAAAATCTATAAGAGAACTGAAAAGCAAATCAAATGCTAGAATCTTTGGGGAATTTCCACTAACTGCAGTGAGGAGGGTGTTGAGTTGAGCGTCATAATCCTAAACTAAGCTTGCTGAACCAGAATAGCACAGAAATCTGGGAAGAAGATGGGAAAAGACTATGACTCAACCCCACTCTATCCACTGGCAAAGAAACACAGACAATCCCAAAGCCATGTGAACTCTTCTTAGCTTGATAGAGTCATGCCTTTCCTTCTCCTCATCAGTTCTTCACTTTCTTTGTCTGCTTGGAGACCATTCTCCACAATACATGACGCTGCCATGGATAGAGAGTGACAGGTAGAGACAGCAGCACTTTGCAGACTGAGATGTGTAAAAGCTTCAGGAAAATGTTCAAGGAGGAAAGATGAAGAGGAGAGGAAGAGCCCTAAGAATAGTGTAGCTGGAGATATAATTTTTACTCTTGTCACTAACTGAAGAACTGAAGCCTGCATGTAACTCCATAGTAGGCAGACAACTGGCCAGTTGAAGTAGAAGATCCTTGCTTAGTGCAGCAGAAACATGAGGTGAATGCTTGCAAGACACATAACCAGGCTCAGGGCCCATTACTTTAACATTCTCTCTCTGTCTAGATCCAAAAAGGAAAATGTGCAAACACCTAAATGATCAGTAACTGTGGGTAAGAGAGCACCATGGGCCTATTCTGTAGCCAAATATTGTTCTGAATCAGGTTTCGTGATTGTGTGTGTTTACTATTTAAGAAAAATAATAATAATAAAAAATTTGGTATAGATCCTCCAAAACATTCTGTAACACAAAGGGAAGTGACTTCAGATTCAGTGGAAAAACACAAATAAAAATTCTTTTCCAGAGAGAATAGAACAAAAACTTTCAAAGTCTTACTTTGATGTACTTACTAAGAATTGACCCATTGGGTGCAAGGAGTGTTGGGAGAACAGAGAACGAGCTGAAAGTGGAGATGAAAAGGGATATGACCAAGAGCAGGCAGAATTGCAGAGAAAGAAAGAAATTTCACATTGAATGCAGCAAAGAACACAGTTTGAGCGCAGAATGTAATGTCTGTAATGTTTCAACTTCAAGAAGGTAGAGGGCAAAAAAACCCCAGAGATATACATGACAAGAAGTAAGATGGAGGAAAAGAAAGAGGATCCAACCTATAGGTTGCAGGTTTTCTGAAGAAGAATCAAGAAAAAATTAAAAATACGCAATCCTCAGACTCAATAAGAAAAAAAAAGTTCGTAAACTTTCCTGAAACAGAACTTGATCCACAGATTAGAAGCACTTACCACGTTCCAGATCAAATTAATGGGAAAAGATCCACGTTAGACATATTCTGACAATGTTTTTACGTTTCAAGGATAAAGAGAAAAATTCTACAAGCATCCAGTCAGAAAAACATGGTTTACTTATAAAGAAGTAAGAATCAAGGTGGCTTCAGACATTTGCATATCATTAAATTTTAGGAGAAATGTCACAGTTGGTACAGAGATTTGAAGACCAGAATTCTTTATCCAGCCAGGTTATCATTCATATATAATACAAGAGTTCAGAAAATATATTTCTCAAATACCCTTCTTGAATTGCTTGAATATATAATATATTCCATGTATATATGTATTACAACTGAAAGCCAAATACTCAATAATAAGAAATTTGCATTAGGTACTAATAGTAAAATTTAAAAGCAATTAAAAGTGCAGAGACTGTGGGTCTGGCCCCGTGGCCAAGTGGTTAAGTTCACGCGCTCCGCTGCGGGCGGCCCAGGGTTTCGTTGGTTCGAATCCTGGGCGCAGACATGGCACTGCTCATCAAACCACATGCCACAACTAGAAGGACTCACAACGAAGAATATACAACTATGTACCAGGGGGCTTTGGGGAGAAAAAGGAAAAAATAAAAAAAATCTTTAAAAACAAAAAAAAAGTGCGGAGACTGCAACAGTGGTGTGCAGGCAAATGTTTTAAAACCAGCTCAGGGATGGGGAGGAAAGACCCGGTTTGTAGAGTTTGCTGACTTCTGTGGTTTAAATATGGCCACCCCAGCCGATTTCAAGCTACCAGTGTAATGTCAATGCGGAGTTGGGAAGAAATGTCTTCAATTGATTCTCACATGCCTTTAGGAGCTGGCTTCAGCTGGACCAACTAGTTCACAAATCGAGAAAAAAAAATTTAAAAATTTCATCTCAAAGCCTATACCAAAATCAATTTGTGTACACATTGTTTTAATTTCTTAGGGCTGCTATAACAAATTACCACAATCTGGGTGGCTTAAACCAACAGGAGACTCTCTTAAAGCTCTGGATGCTGGCAGTCTGAAATCAAGATCTCGGCAAGGTCATGCTCTCTCCAGTTCTCCAGGGGAAACTCGTTCCTCGCCTCTTCCTAACTTCTGGCTGTGGCCAGCAGTCTTTGTCGTCCCTTGGCTTGTAGACTCATCATTCCAGTCTCTCTGCCTCTGTCATCACATTGCATGCTCCCTGTGTGTGCCTGTGTATCTGTGTCTCTGTTTTCTCTTCTTCTAAGGACACCAGTCATTGGATTAGGGCCCATCGTAATCTGCTATGACCAACCTAATTTTAACTAATTACATCGCGAAGACCTTATTTCCAAATAAGGTCAAATTCTGAAGTTTGGGCTGGACATGGATTTGAGGGAGACGCTATTCAGCTTAGTATAAGGATTAACACATAGAATATAAGAAACAAGCTACACAAAAAGTAGCATTAATATGAATACTTATTTGTTCTGAGCATGGAATACTTTCTGCAGGAAGAAATCATGGCAGGATGCTTTATCCATTTGACTCCCTCAATTTAAAATTTGTTGTCAAAACATGAACAAAATTTAAAATTCAACGATAATTTGGAAAAAGATCTCATCAGATATAAAAATAAAAAGGGTAAATCTATTTCATATGTGAAGATGGTGTGTATATAGATGTGAAAAATATTACAGTCTCAAGAGAAAATTGGATATAGGGGTGGAAAAGTCACAAAGAAGTAAATACAGATGGCATATGAAATTAATAAGTATTCAACCATATTAATACTTTAATACATTTACATTAAAACAGCAGCAATCTATTTTTAGCTATCACAGCAGCAAAAGTAAAAAAGATAATGATGGTGTATATTCGTATGGGAGGATAACGGGAGAATAAATTAGTGGAGCCTTTCTTCTAGAAAAACAAAAGAATTGACATGGATCAAGAACCTTTAAAATGTTCCTACATTTTGAATTAGTAATGACGTTTCTAAATGTCAATCCCAAAGTAGTAATCTTGAAATTTACAAAGCCTAAAGAAGTAGAAAGCTTCGAAAGAAGGTATCACAGAATTAAGTATTATTTTGAACAATTAGAAACACTCTATTGTTGAGGATTTATTGCAGAGAATGTAATCCATTCTAGCTAGTTTAAGCCTAAAGGGATTTATTTAAACGGATTTGAGAGTTTTCAGAGGGTGATGAAACGTGGAGGGAACAGAGAACAACTCCCAAAGCCACAGTGCAGAGTGTGCTGCAATCAATAGAGTGCAGAATCTGGGAGCCACCTGCCGCATTGCGAAGCCACTACTTCAGCTGCTGGCTAGACTGATGCCACTTTAGTCAGAATCTGACTTAAAAATGGACCCCGTCTCTCTCCTATTTAACTCAGTTCAGAATTCAAGACACACAGGTGCATCTTATTAGCTAAACCTACAACACAGCTGGAACCCTGGCTGTAAAGGAGTCTAGGAAACGCAGTTGTTCGCTTCCCAGTTTCTGTGTAGAAGGCACAGAAGGAGGTTGGAATGGATTTTGTGTGATCCCATCCATATATTTGCCACACCCTAGACATCCAAAATATAGGAAACGCATTCAATAGCTTTAAATGACTTTGGAAATACTTTTAATTTAACATTTTTTAAAAAACATGAAATAGAAGCATATATAGTGTATGATCTCAGCTATGTGAAAAATATATAGAAGACAGAACACTCTAAAGAAATATGCCAATGCATTGACTATGGGAGTTTTCCTTTTCCTTTTCTTTTCTTTTTTTGGTGAGGAAGATTGGCCCTGAGCTAACATCTGTTGCTCGTCTTCCTCCTTTTGCTTGAGAAAAATTGTCCCTGAGCTGACATCCATGCCAGTCTTCCTCTATTTTGTATGTGGGATGCTACCACAGCATGGCTTGATGAGCAGTGTGTAGACCTGTGCCCAGGATCTGAACCTGCAAACCCCAGGCTGCTGAAGCTGAGCGTGTGAATTTAACCACTTTGCCACAGGGCTGGCCCTGATTTTCTTTTTCTTAAGTAGACCTTTTACCTTTTCTACAGTGATCATAAGTTAATTTTATGATCCTCATTCCCCATCAAAGCAAGGAAATAAATGTTTGTTAAGTAAATGCAGAAATTAGTGACATGAGTGAACAGAAAATAAATATTCATTGCTATTTGTTTTGCTGTTTTAGGATTTAAAGAAATCCAAAAAACGCTTGTTAATTTCCTCTAAACTTGGCTTTTTCACAGCAACTGTAAGATATGACTGTTGATAGAATATTATAGGTAACATAGTTTAGCCATTTAGATATAAATTTAAGGGTGTGTGTGTATGCATATGTTTGTCTTAGGGAATACATAGTTGTATGTATGTGTGTGTATGTATATATATAATATTTATGTTAAAGGATATGACTATTCTATTGGTCAGGGTTCTCCAGAGAAACAACCAATAGGATACACACACACATATATATACACATGCATACATACGGTTGTGCCACATAACGATGTTTTGGTCAACAATGGACTGCATATAAGTCTCAACGCTTGTATGATGCCCGCCCACATTGGGGAGGGCTGTCTGCTTTACTCAGTACTCCAGTTCAAGTGCTAATCTCATCTGGAAACACTCTCATGACATACCAGAAATAATATTTAACCAAATATCTGGGCACCCTGTGACTCAGTCAGTTTTTTTAAATTTGTTTGTTTGTTTGTTTTTGAGGAAGATTAGCTTTGAGCTAACATCTACTGCCAATCCTCCTCTTTTTGCTGAGGAAGACTGGCCCTGAGCTAACATCTGTGCCCATCTTCCTTTATTTTATGTGGGACGCCTACCACAGCATGGCTTGACAAGCGGTACGTAGGTCCACACCCAGGATCTGAACCGGGAACCCTGGGCTGCTGAAGCAGGATGTGCAGACTTAACTGCTCTGCCACTGGCTATCCCCTCAGTCAGTTTTTTAACACATAAAATTAGCCATCACAACTATATAGAATCTTATTTAATATTAATATAAAAACTAATTTTATTTATCAATCATAAACAAGTTAATGAATACAATAATTGCTTGCAAAGAAAAATAAAGCCCAGAAATACAGCACGTATATGGTCTTTTCCTAGTTAACGAGCAATGATATTACTTATTTTCTTTCATATAGAGTGCTACCTTTAGTTAAAATTCCGTTAGTATTTTGAAGGAATAATTTTTACTAACCATGGCAAAAATCGTAAGTTCTTCAGTATCTTTTCTCTCTCTTCTTTGAACATTAGAGGTTTTTCTTTTTGAAAAATTAGAGATATTCTAGTGTAAATCAATTCCTGAAAAAAAACTACCCAAGTAGAGCGAAAAGATGATTTCCTATGATTCTCCGTTGTGAGGCAGCTTCTCTCGCTGAACACCTGTCTGGACCATGCTGTCCATCTTAGCCTATGACCCAGCACAAGACTTTCCTCCGAGATTCTCAAGGGGGACATAGCTGCCCCGCCTCATTACAAGAAACCCCTTCAGGGGGATGCTAACAGGTGTGGACTAACATGTTAAAATAAAATTAACCCAATAATAGTAAATGAATGAACTTTTTTTTCAAATTCATCCTTAATATATAAATATATTTGGTCTCCTATCCTAACACATGATTGCAGGGCGTGCTATTAAGAAGATTCCAATACATGTGCTCTTCTGTTTTTTTACTTACTTTTCCATTTTTGGACAGTGGACAAAGAATGGTGGTATTAACCATATTTTAGAGTGATAGGAGAATGACTGCTGTGTATACATAACACATACAATTTGTTACTCAAAGTACTTTTTAGCATAGGGAGGCAGTGACTGAGGACAGACAGAAATGGATGGAATTGCTGTTTGCCCTGCAGCTAATAGAGGTGTAAGTAGAGAAAACGGTTTCCTTGAAAAGCTGATGTAATCCACTAACACTTGAATCACAACGTGAAATGAAAATAGATGTTCTGTTTTCAACAACTGTAATATAATTAACTCTTCGGCTCTGTTTTTACGTAGCCACAGAATCAACCGTTGTCAGTCTCCTGAGGTTTGTTTGGGGCTGTTCGCAGTTTATGATTTGAAAGACCTGGAGGTGAGATGGAATGAGTGTATAATTAGTCCTTGAAATTGAAGGGAGCAAGTGAAACCCACCTTCTCACCTCCTCTTCTTTGTTATTTTCTTCACTGCTGTTTCCCTCTCAATCTTTGTTCAACGTGGCAGATAAACAATGGGATCAGTGACAGGGAGGGAAGTGATTTTTGTTCCTTTTCTCTTTTTGTGTCTCAAACTCTATATCACACAAGCCTCTGATTGCCTGATTTTTATCTTTCCATTTCTTTTTGGTGATATGGTTATATTTTTTCTTCACTTCCTCTTCCTCTTGTCCTTTTGTTTCCTGTTCTTCTGTTCTCTATCTCTTTTTCCTTTCTTCCCTGTCTGTCCTCAGTTCTCCTCTTCTTTTTTCCAGGTGATAGTATAAAGGAGAGAGTTAGGGTAGTAGTAATGTGGATGAGCAGGCTGTGTGTCTGAAGGGCTGTGTGCCTCTCCAAGAAGACTGGCAGTCCTGGGGGAGTCCATCTTGTTGCTGGGAGGTAAATTGAAAATGGCCGAAGAGAGTGCCCACGGGTAGGCTTGAGGTGATATATTCAGTTCTCTAGAGCCTGCATGGGATACTTTGGGAATCATGACATTTCCACACTTCCAGTAGGGAGACATAAAGCACTAAAAGTACCGATGGAGAAGAAGGGGCCCCAGGTTAGGAAAAGCTAGCCATGGATTCCTGGGGCAACAAAGGGGGCCGCAGACTTGGGTAGTGGTGGCCAGCTTGATGTCCAAAAGTATACCAGCTACACCTCACAGACCCCAGTGCTGGACCCCTAACACAAGACAAGATCAACCACACCTCATTAGAGACAGCCTAAGGAGCCACCATTTCTATGAGGATCCAGAAGGGTGGTGAGGAGGAGAGACCTCGTGAGAGGGGAAACCAGCTTTGAAGGAGTTTTGCATTTTAAATGGATGAACTATTTACCCCAAAGATAGTTTTACTTCAAAAGATACTGGATTACTTTTAATTGATAAACTTGAGGTTTTCTCCTGCCATTAAGAATGGGAGCACCAGAAGAAGATGAAGGGAACTGCAAGGGAAAAAAAAGCTAGACTTTGCCACACGTGAGTTGTGTGTAAATTTTAATCTTGCTATTACAGGTGTGTGTGTAAGATGGAAATCAGCATGTTAATAGAGGTCTACTCTGAATGGTGAAATTGTGATTTTTGTTTTGTTTTTCCTTCTCTCTCTCATTCAGCATAGATCTATTGAACATTTACTATATACCAAACATGCTTCTTTGTGCTTATCTTTACTTCTTAATTTCTCTACAATTAGACAATTTTACTGTTTTGTTTTGGTAAAGTGGAAAAAATAATTACGTGCTATTTAAAAATAAATTTATCCAATTCACTCATTGTGGTATTTGAATGATACATGTCCCACTATGTGAGTTGTAAACTGGGCCTTGGAGCTGTTCCCGAGGTTATACTTTTGGGGTTGATTAATTGTAAATTCCAAGCTTTTCAGGAATCATTCTGTAGGGCTTATACAGAGTTTAATTCCCATGCAAACCTTTTCATTCACAGTTTGAGACCTACCATGTTGTGATTATATACAAACCAGCGTTCTGTTTTGATCCTTAGAAGTAGAACAAGTTTGCCAGGTAGCATAATTCCCTAAAACTCAAGTGATCATACCCAAAATGGATTAGAAAGGTTATGTGAAATCAGGTCTGGTCGTGGATTCTGTTTTTGAGATAATGATCTCTCTCTATGGGGGAGGTATTTACCACACCAACTACAACGGACACTCTGCAGATGAGTCATGGACACCCTGATATATCTTGTGGCAGCCCCCAAAGTACCTTTGCAAGGTCCAGGTGGCACATGGCAGTGAGCTGTTTCCATCTGCTTGCCCATAGTTGTCCACTACACTCTGTAGTGGCTTTGGGGATTTGTAAATGATTAGTTAATGAGGATTTCACTTAAAAAAATTCTCATCAAGAAATATTCTCAAATTAGTTTTATCTTTTGGCTTGCAATAGCCAGCATTCAGCCTGCTAAGTCACCCAGCCAAGGGCAGCCTGGGGGACGTTAAGTCCTCTTTTGTTCATTTGGGTTTAGTCGGTGGGCTGCACAGTGACATCAAGTGCCCTCACCGTCAACTCTGTGCTGGCTCTTAAGTGCGGCTGACCACCCCTCTCGCTCCCCCAGATAGAGGGAGAGGAGCTCTCCTTCACATCCTTCCTAGATTTTCGGTTTGAATTGAGTTTGTGTCACAAAAGAGAAATTCAGGTTATTTTCTAACTTTTCAATCGAGAAATAATAAAAACAAAATAGACTCTAGCTCTAGAAATATAATAAAATTAAAACACTGATTTAGATTTATGATAAAGATTTTAATGGCAACATTTTTTAATTAAATAGTAATGGAATAGTGGAAAACATCATTTATTAAATAAATGAGATGCCTAGAATAAATGTGCAGTATATTGAAAATGTTCATGCAAATGCAAATCGTTCCATGAATTGCCTTAAATTACATTACGGAGAACATAGATAACTTCTTCGTGATAAAATAGAGCTGAGGCATTTGATAATATTTTGGCGAGATCTCATTCTTTTATAAAACTTTGCTTATATTTAGCTTTTTTAGTTTTGATTATAGAAAAGAGATTCTTTGATATTCTCTTTCTGCTCTAAATAAATCTCTGACAAACTATGAAATTTGCCGTTTTGACTGATCCCCATGCTTGTTCTTTCCTTGCTATTTCTAAATGTTCACTGACAGTTTGGAATATCAGTTACATATTTAATTTTTTTCACAAAATAATGAAAAATGGCAAATGAACATACAGTTATGCTCACCTCCATATTCCTGTAACGCCTGTATAAACACGTGCCTGCCATCTCCTAGGAAGTGGTTTTTCTGTTAATTTATAACTTTCTTCCTTGGAGATAATGTTTATTTCTCTAGAGTTCTTTAAGAATCAGTTTCTCATCACTTGTTCTTGCAGAGAGGAGAGGAAGAATGATGATGGTGATGAAAGCTAAAAATTGTAAGATTTCTTATGTGCTGGGCACTATTCTAAGTGCATCACACATATGAACTCACATAGTCCTTACAGCGACCCTTTAACTAGGTGCTCTTATTATCTCCATTTTTTTTTCAGATGAGAAAATTAAGGCATAAAGAGATGAAGTAACTTTCTTAAGGTTGCACAATTGCTTGCAGAAGAGGCTGAACATGTAGTGTTCTCAAAGGACCTTCTCCATAATTGGAAACCACATTTGAGACCATCATCTATATTAGAAATTTTTGTAAGATACAAATATGGCAAAATCAGTGGGCTTCTAAAATGCAATCTCTTTCCTTAAATACAAGATTATTGCTTTGTGTCAACATTACCATTTTTTTTTTTACTTAAATTGTGATATTTCTCAGGGTAGAATATACCTCACTTAATTTTCTGTCTCAAAATGAATCAATACCTGTTTTTAAAGTTTAGTATGGGGGTCAGCCTGGTGATGTAGTGGTTAAGTTCCCACGCTCCGCTTCAGTGGCCTGGGGTTCGCCAGTTCAGATCCCAGATGCAGACCTACGCACTGCTTGTCAAGCCTTGCTGTGGCAGGGGTCCCACATATAAAGTAGAGGAAGATGGGCACGGATGTTAGCTCAGGGCCAGCAGATGTTAGCTGAGGGCTGATCTTCCTCAAAATAAACAAGTAAAGAAATAAAGTTTAGTATGGCTTTAATTTCATATTTAAATTGAGAGAAATAAATATAATTGCTTTTGTGAGAGCTACAAAAGGGAAAAACTGTAGGAGAAGAACACCTATGGCCAGAAAAACAACAAGCACAATTTTATTTGTCCTGGAAAAAAATGAGATTTTTCTAAATGATTCCTGAGATTAAAAACTATTACATGGGGGCCAGCTCCGTGGCCAAGTGGTTAAGTTCGTGCGCTCCGCTGCGGCGGCCCAGGGTTCAGATCCTGGGCACAGACATGGCACCGCTCGTCAGCCCACGTTGAGGCGGCGTCCCACATCCCACAACTAGAAGGACCTGCAACTAAGATATACAACTGTGTACAGGGGGAGTTTGGGGAGATAAAGCAGAAAAAGAAAAAAAAGATTGGCAACAGTTGTTAGCCCAGGTGCCAATCTCTAAAAAACACCAAACTATTACATGATTCTTGGAGGGCTTGATGTTTGTCAGAAATTGCTTCATTCTGTTTACAAGAAAATGAACTAGTGTCTATGAGAGATTTGTATTTAAGAGTGCTGTTCAGGGGCTGGCCCCGTGGCCAAGTGGTTAAGTTCACGCACTCCACTGCAGGTGGCCCAGGGTTTTGTTGGTTCGAATCCTGGGCGCGGACATGGCACTGCTCTTCAAACCACGCTGAGGCAGCGTCCCACATGCCACAACTAGAAGGACTCACAACGAAGAATATACAACTGTGTACCGGGGGGCTTTGGGGAGAAAGAGGAAAAAAATAAAATCTTTAAAAAAAAAAAAAGAGTGCTGTTCAGTTTCTACTTACTCATTTTCTGGATTAAGGCAGGGGAATAGTTTGCATAAAAACCAGCGAGAGAAAATGTTGCCTGGCACATGTGAAGGTGACCGAAATTATCTCTTATATTATCTTAGTATTCCTGAAAAACAAAACAGAAGCCTTTTGCAGTATTTTTTGGAACAAATTAAATACTTTTTTGTGACGAAGATGCAAAAATGCTTAGAAATTCACTTATTCCCTTACGCATTTATTCATTCAACAGTGAATGCCTTCACCATGTCAGGCATGGTATTAAGCTTAGAGAATGTAAAGATAAAGGACATTAACCTTTTCTGAAGGAATTCAGTAAAGGAGCCATACAAATGAAAGAGAGAATTACATAACGAGGTGATAAGTACCTTGATAAAAATAAAGTGCGAAGAGAGCACAAAGTTAGATACCTAATCCAGACTTGGAGTCACAGAATACTTTCTATAGCAGATGGCGTGACTTGAGTCCTGAAAGATTAGTAGGAATTAGCAGGGCAAAAGGAGCCTTCACTTTAGACAGAAGGAGTAGCATATGCAGTGGCATAGAGGCGTGAGCGGGTATGGCCCATTTGAGGAAAGTCAAGTAATTGGGTGGGGCAAGGGTAGAGAGTGCTGACGAGCAGTGGTAAGAAGAGAGGCTGGAGATGTAGGCAGGGATGGAAGCACAAAGGTTTGGAAAATCCAGATTGCTTGGACTTTATCTGAAGATGAAGAAAAGCCACTGAAGAAGTCCACCTTGATGGGGAGTGCCATGGTCAAATTGGGACTTGGGACAGTGACTTGGGGAACCTTGAGAAGTATGTATTGGCAACTGAGAGATCATTTTGGATGCTGTTGTTGTGATACAGAGGCGGACTGATGATGATCTGAACTAAAACTGAGGATATTCAGTGGTTAGGATGGGCCAACTGCTGTAGCAGACTACCCCGAACCTTCATGGCTTGATACAATGCAGTATTTTTTTCTCCCTCATATATGATTTGAGGATGCATGGGGAAGGAGAAGAGTTCACTCCACGCTGTTATTTATGGATCCAAACTTCTTCTGTCCAGTGATTCTACCAGTCTCCTAGGGCCATAGAATCCTTCCCTGGATCTTCTTTATTCTGTGTTGCTGACAGAGGAAGGACTAGTGCAAATATTGGATACTGAGGGGAGATTTTAGGGTCCAGCGCTGGAAGTGTCATACAGCAGTTCTGTCCAGAACTTAGTCACATGACTCTGCTTAACCACCAGAGAGTCTGGAAAGTAGTCCTTCTGCATGCCCTGGAGGAAAACAGAATAGATTGGTGAGCACATGCCAATATTCAACTGTGTTTGTCCTATTGAGGGGCCATTTCAGGTGGCTCAACCTATAAATAATAAGTAGACAAAGATGGGAAATAGACTCAAGAGATGTTGTAAAGGGGCAACTTAGTGACCAACCAAGTATAGAAGCTGCAAGAAAGGGAAGAATGTATATTTGTAGCTGGGTTGAACTATTGGTAGATGGTTGTGCCATTTGTTCAGACAAGGAATATGGTTGTTGCAGTAAAATTTGGAGGAAAGATGCTGAGTTTGAGATTCTTCCCAAAGATCTCCCCAGGACTAGCTCCCTCATTTTCTTCAGACTTCTGCTAAAATGTCATTCTAATAAAATAGCAACACCCCTGCCCTCTCTTTTCCTGTTACTCTGTTTTCGTTATTCTGCTCATGGCACTCCCTACATATTGTTCTTGTTTTTGTTTATTAGCTGTCTCTTCTCACTCAGATGGAAGCTCCATGAGGGCAGAGACTTGGTCTATATTGTTCACTGCTCTATCCTGTAGTGTATAGAACAGTGCTTGGCACATAATAGAGTCTCAATAAATAATTGTTGAGTGTGTGAGTGAATCCACATGGAAATGGCCAGTGTCTGTTGGTTCTAATAAGAAACACTATTATTTATTGACTGCTTACTGTGGGACAGATACTGTTCTAAACATTTGCAAGCATTAATTCATGTAATAAAGCATCCCTATGAGCTGGATACACTAATAGCACTGTTTTACAGATAAGGAGACTGTACAGTTTAAGAAACTTGACCAAACTCACAACATTCGTAAATATTAGAGATGAGATTCAAATCTAGGTATTAGGGCTTCAGAGTTCACACTGGTAACCATTGGGCTATGCTGCCATGTACTTTTGGACTGTTAGAGAGCTGGACTGGAGACAGAGATTAGGAAGTCATTAGTATGAATTTAGATGTGAGCAGAAGTCAGCCTGTCTCTTGAGGATTTTTCAAATTGACTTAGAACTCCTATCCTGTATCTGCTAGAGTTCAACGCTTTCTCCAATATTTTGGAAATTTCCATAAGCTTAAATTTACATGGTCATTGTTTATTCCAATTACCTGTTTCTTTTAATTACCTTTAGTTTGCTTGTCTCTTCATCGTATCTCCTATCACTGCTCCCCTCTCTCTGCTCCACATCAATGCAGACATGGATTAAAACTTCCTTTCCTTGATTTTTCTAGAATACCATTTCCAAAGGCATTATGTATATATAGCAAAATTTATAAAAGACCTGAGGTGACAGAGGGGAAGCATTGAAAAACTATCAAGCTAAGAACATGAAAATGGAACATCAGACATCTCTGTTCTTAAAGCCACCCTGTCACTGAGAATGTGCTTCTTGTATGTTACATCTAGTCTCCAGCCTCCCAGGATGTTGTTACTTCTCTCTTTTCTCACTTTCTCCTTTCACCTCATCCTTTGGCTTTCCCTGCCCCCAAATTCCTGTTAGCCCACCTCTCCTGCATAAGTAGTTATTACTTATTTCCCTTTCTGCTCCCAAGACACACTCTTAGGATTTCACCTTCAACACCCAAAACATCCATTACATCTAAACACAGAGGATTCTCTTTCCACAAAGATCTCTGGTGTCTGTTGTTAAAATAATGTCTTCCACTCCATAACTGGTTTGAGTCCTGCTTTAGGTAATGAAAGTGAATGAAATCTCCCAGAGAGTACGGATAACTGAAGATAATAAGAAATCAATTAGGGATGGAAGGAAAGAGATCAGGAAGTAGCTAGAGAAAGATGTACTTTTGAGGAACTTTTTGTTTGTTGTTAGTTTTCAGTTAGGGAGACTTGGGCAAGATCCCATATGGGGGAAAGGACCAGTGATAGGGACTGGATGGAGATAAAGACAATAAAGAGGATAAGATGGGTCAGATCCTTGAGAAGGTGAGAAGGGGTGGAGCCCAGATCATAGGTGATTGAATTCATACTGGACAGGAAGGATGCATCTTCCCTTCAGGGAAGAGCTACACAGTATAATTGAAAGAGCGTTGAATCAAGAGTCAGTTGAGTTGACTTGGAATCCAGAGTCCACTATATTCCTGTTCTGAGACTTTGTTAGAGTGCTTAACAGCTCTGATCCTCAATTTCTTCAACAGCAGAAAAGGGATAATGCCCTCTTCATAGAGCTACTAACCAGGCTTAAATAAGATATGTGTTAAGCAAGAATCTTAGAATTTCTTGATTGTTTCTGTAATTTGATTATTGGTTTTTCAATTTTTATCCCAGGCTATCACTAGCATAAGAAATAAACAAGAGACCATATATAACTACTTTTTGTCACCTGCTCCAAAGGGATTTGTGATTCCGTGGTCTCATTGTCGTTTGGAATTTTGAATAAGTTTTGAGGGTTGACATCAAACTTGTTGCCAAACCTGTGTAATTGTTTTGCTTCGCTACTACTTTTTTTTCTTTTTAATTTGAAATCCTTTAGTTGAGACATGTACATTGCATTTCCAGATCCACTCCCTCTTGTCTTATACTTGGCTGCTTCACATATTTTCCTAACCTGCTTGGCCCCCATACACAGTTGAGTTTTCAGCTCTTGGTCTAGATTGTATTTTACTGAAATAGCTCATGCCACTAAAACTTTCATGTTGCTAAATCTCCAAGTAGCATATTCTGTCTTTATTTCACTTGTTCTCTCCTCAGCATTTACCACTGTTGAGAAACTTCTGAAACAATTTTCTCCTTCTGTTGTTGAACACTCTCCTGGTATCCTCTCACGTCTCTGCCTGTCTACCCCTTGCACTAACTCTCCCCCCTTTGCCCACCATTTAATGCTATAATTTGGCAGGGTTTTGTATGTTGGCCCACTGTTCTTCTGAGTGATCTCATGTCCATGGGTGGCCCAACATGTCCAAAACTGGGTAATAATCTTTCCCTTCAAACCATCTTCTCCTACTGTGCTGCGTATCATGCTGAAAGGAGCCACCAGAAGTCCAAGCCACCCAACTTCCCAAACGGAAACTGCCCTCACATTTAGGAAGGACACATATTTAACAACTGGAACAGAATTGATACTAAATCAGAAAGGACACTTCTCCATATACCTCACCATTGCTTCCCAGCTGAACATTAGTCCTGCTCCTCCCGGTCACCGAAGTCGGCTTCTCCTTCCTCGTCTACAACCCCTCTGGCAAGACCTTCATCATTTCCCCCACAGACTAGTGCATGCTAATTAGTCTCCATTTTTCCTTATGGGTAAAATCTCAACCTTGATTGGCAGTTGGTCCTTCTTCCACTCTGTCCTGTGCACCAGGCTAGTCTCATCTCTAGCTACTCCCAAGGCTCTAAAGCTTTACCATATTAAATTGTTTGCATTTCCCTGAACACCTTCCTCTCTCACCTCCATGCCCTTGCCCACACTGCTCTCTCAGCCAAGAATGCTCTTTCTCCTCAACTCTCTTTACATAGCTAACGTCTACTCATTCTTCAACATTCAGTTCAGATACATCCATCTCTGAAAGGCCTGTTCTAAATTTCTCTCCTCTTAGCAACATCGTCAGTCTAGGTGTGGAGCCCCCACTCTGCAAATATTTTAAAAGTTTGCATTCTGGGGGCATATTTTAATATGTACTATGTACAAATGGAAGAGCTTGGTATGATGTGTTGTTTGCCAGCTGGTAAAATATTTTCCCGTGGAAGAGACACCTCCATAAGATAAGAAGGTAGGGAGGAGGAAGTGTTGTAAATCAACACAAAATTAATGTTCATTGGCAGAGGAAAAGGAAGCAACAGCTGGGTAAACAAACAGCTGCACAAAAAGAAAGAAAAATGACAGTGAGCCTCTGTGAACACAGCAAATGGTCCCAAATATTAGAAAAGCAAGTAAATAATATGAGGAAATGAGTTAACCCACTGGAAAATTGCTGAAACATTTGAACAGAAAGTAAATAATAAGGAAAGTGTTCAAAGAGAAGTTATCATAGAGAAAAAAAATTAGAACAAATATCCTTTGGAGAAGAAGTGAACTTTTAAAATGAAATATGCTTAAGATATAAATTAACTTGAACATTTGTGATTTTTTTGTGTGTTTTATATGGTACAGACAATATTATAATAATATTAAAAAATTAAAAAGTAAAATTACACCATAGTCCTCAATAATTGTTCTGTTGAAAAGAGTAAGCTAGAAACCCACAATTGTTTCACTTGCATTTATGTAAGGTGCCTGACCTTTCAAAGGGAAATATTTAATACCACAAGTTGACACATAAATGGTTCACCTTCTAAAGAAAGAAAACATTCGGGATGACGCTAAAGTTCCCATTGACCTTCTACCTGCACCCACATACCACTGCGCTCCCCAGAGGTAACCTTTATTTTCAGCCGAGTGTGTATCTTTCCAACATTTTCCCATGCATTTACATATGTATGTGTAACTATCGAAAATACATATCTTTATCCTGTGTAATAATCCACTTTACAAATGGCAGAAGTAATTCTGTAACTTCTTTGTTTTTTGCGTAACATTTTTTCTTGGAACTATTTCCATTTCAGTATAAACAGAGCTGTCGTTAAAAGAATAGCCTTGTATCCATAGTATGTTTTGCCATTCCCTTCATGATGGACATTTAGGTTGTTTCTAATTTTCTCCATACTTCAGCCAACATTCATGAGTATTTACTTAGTGCCATGAGCCAGGCACCCTTCTTGGTGCTGTGCATTTAGCAGTAAACAAAACAAGGTCCTCCTCATCTACATTCAAGAAGACACAAACAATAAACAAAGACATACTATATAATAAAATCTCACGTAGTGATAGGTTTTATGAAGAAATGCAACAAATGTGAGAGATGAGGTGGTCAGGAAAGGCTCCTTTGAGGTGCTTTCATTTGGGCCAAGACCTAAGAGAAGTGAAGGAGGATGTTCTGGAAATATCAGAGGTACCAGCTGAGAAGTGGAAGTGCTCGGTCAGTAGGTGTGCATGTTGAAAATGCCCCATCACCTTCTGAAATGTCTAACAAGTCAGACTCCCATTTGAAGCACTCCTCGTTTTTCACACTCTTTATAATACTTCTTATTATCGTGTTCCTTAATTTTTACCGATTGGATATGTGGGAAACTGTTATTTCACTGTAGTTTTAATTGGCATAATAAAACGATATAAATTTATAATTTTAATGCTAGTGAGGTTGTACATGTTTTAATATGTACATTGGCCCTTTGAATGTCTTCATCTCAGACTTGACAGTTCTGTATCATTGTCTCTTCTTCTGTTGTGTCATTTGCATGTCACTGATTTTTATTGTTTGTATTCTGGATACAATCCATTGTTATATATATTGTAAACATTTTCTCTCAGTCTCAATCCATATACCTCACCATTGCTTCCCAGCTGAAGATGAGTCTTTTGTTGTTGTTGTTGTTGTTGTTGTTTTGTCATTGTTTTTATCTTCTACTTATGAGTGAGATCATATGGTATCTAACTTTCTCCCTCTGACTTATTTCACTCAGCATAATACCCTCAAGGTCCATCCATGTTGTCACAAATGGCTGGATTTCGTTGTTTCTTATGGCTGAGTAGTAGTCCATCGTGTATAAATACACATCTTCTTTATCCATTCGTCCCTTGATGGGCATCTAGGTTGCTTCCGTGTCTTGGCTATTGTGTATAATGATGCAATGAACATAGGGGTGCAAGTATCTTTATGCCTTTGTGTTTTCAAGTTCTTTGGATAAATACCCAGCAGTGGGATAGCTGGATCATATCGTAGATCTATCCTTAATTTTCTGAGGATACTCCATACTGCTTTCCATAGTGGCTGCACCATTTTGCCCTGCCACCAGCAGTGAACAAGGGTTCCCTTCTCTCCACATCCTCTCCAAAGTTTGTTGTTTCCTGTCTTGTTAATTATAGCCATTCTGACCGGAGTGAGGTGATACCTCATTGTAGTTTTGATTTGCATTTCCCTGATAGCTAATGATGTTGAGCATCTTTTCATATGCCTGTTGGCCATCTGTATATCTTCTTTGGAGAAATGTCTGTTCAGATCTTTTGCCCATTTTCTAATTGGATTGTTGGCTTTTTGGTGTTGAGCTGTATTAGTTCTTTGTATATTTTGCATATTAACCCCTTATCTGATACATGGTTTGCAAATATCTTCTCCCAATTATTAGGTTGTCTTTTCATCTGTTGATGGCTTCCTTTGCTGTGCAGAAGCTTTTTAGTTTGATGTAGTCCCATTTGTTCATTTTTTCTTCTGTTTCCCTTGTCCGGTCAGATGTGGGACTTGAAAATATGCTGCTCTGACCAATGTCAAAGAGCATACTGCCCATGTTTTCCTCTAGAAGTCTCACGGTTT
Organism: Equus asinus; assembly: GCF_041296235.1. Lineage (NCBI taxonomy): Eukaryota > Metazoa > Chordata > Mammalia > Perissodactyla > Equidae > Equus > Equus asinus. The sequence continues at coordinate 32,487,532 of NC_091811.1, read as the reverse complement.
CAGGTCTTAAATTCAAGTCTTTAATCCATTTTGAGTTGATTTTTGTGCATAGTGTAAGGGAATGGTCTACTTTCATTCTTTTGCATGTGGCTGTCCAGTTTTCCCAGCACCATTTATTGAAGAGACTCTCCTTTCACCATCGTATGCTCTTGGCTCCCTTGTCGAATATTAGCTGTCCATAAACGTGTGGTTTTATTTCTGGGCTTTCAGTTCTGTTGCATTGATCTGTGTGTCTGTTTTTGTGCCAGTACCATGCTGTTTTGGTACTATGGCTTTGTAGTATAATTTGAGTTCAGGGAGTGTGATGCCTCCAGCTTTGTTCTTTTTTCTCAGGAATCCTTTGGCTATTTGGGGTCTTTTATTGTTCCATATAAATTTTAGGATTCTTTGTTCTATTTCTGTGAAAAATGTTGTTTGAACTTTGATAGGGATGATGTTGAATCTATAGATTGCTTTAGGAAGTATGGACATTTTAATGATCTTAATTCTTCCAATCCAAGTGCGCAGAATATCTTTCCATTTCTTTGTGTCTTCTTCGATTTCTTTCAAGAATGTTTTATAGTTTTTGGTGTACAGATCTTTCACCTCTTTGGTTAGGTTTATTCCTAGGTATTTTATTCTTTTTGTTGCAATTGTAAATGGGATTGTATTCTTAATTTCTCTCTCTGCTACTTCATTGTTAGTGTATAGAAACACAACCGATTTTTGTACGTTGATTTTGTATCCCACGACTTGAATGTATTCCTTTATTATTTCTAAAAGTTTTTTAGTAGAATCTTTAGGGTTTTCTAGATATAAAATCATGTCATCTGCAAAGAGTGACAGTTTCACTTCTTCTTTTCCAATGTGGATCCCTTTTATTTCTTTTTCTTGCCTGATTGCTCTGGCTAGGACTTCCAATACTATGTTAAATAAGAGTGGTGACAGTGGGCATCCTTGTCTGGTTCCTGTTCTTAGAGGGATAGCTTTCAGTTTTTCTCCATTGAGAATGATATTTGCTGTGGGTTTGTCATATATGGCCTTTATTATGTTGATGTATTTTCTTTCTATACCCTTTTATTTAGAATTTTTATCATAAGTGGATGCTGTATCTTGTCAAATGCTTTCTTTGCATCTATTGAGATGATCATGTGGTTTTTAGTCTTCATTTTGTTAATGTGGTATATCATGTTGATAGCTTTGCAGATGTTGAACCATCCCTGCTTCCCTGAAATGAAACCCACTTGATCATGATCTTTTTAATGTATTGTTGTATTCGATTTGCTAGTGTTTTGTTGAGGATTTTTCCATTGATGTTCATCAGTGATATTGGCCTGTAATTTTCTTTTTTTGTGTTGTCCTTATCTGGTTTTGGTATCAGGATGATGTTGGCTTCATAGAAGGCGTTAGGAAGCCTCCCCTCCTCTTCAATTTTTTGGAAGAGTTTGAGAAGGATAGATATTAAGTCTTCTTTGAATGTTTGGTAGAATTCACCAGGGAAGCCATCTAGTCCTGGACTTTTATTTTTTGGGAGGTTTTTGATTGCTGTTTCAATCTCCTTACTGATGATCAGTCTATGCAAATTTTCTACATCTTCTTGGTCCAGTTTTGGAAGGTTGTATGATTCTAAGAATTTATCCATTTCTTCTAGGTTATCCAATTTGTTGGCATATAGCTTTTCATAGTATTCTCTTATTATCTTTTGTATTTCTGAGGTGTCCGTTGTAATCTCTCCTCTTTCATTTTTGATTTTATTTTTTGAGCCTTCTCTCTTTTTTTCTTGGTGAGTCTAGCTAAGGGTTTGTCAATTTTGTTTATGTTTTCGAAGAACCAGCTCTTGGTTTCATTAATTTTTTCTATTGTTTTTTTTAGTCTCTATTTCATTTATTTCTGCTCTGATTTTTATTATTTCCTTCCTTTTGCTGATTTTGGGTTTCGTTTGCTGTTCTTTTTCCAGTACCTTTAGGTGCACTTTTAGATTGTCTGTTTGGGATTTTTCTTCTTTGTTGAGGTCGGCCTGAATTGCTATAAACTTCCCTCGTAGAACCGCTTTTGCTGTATCCCACGGATTTTGGCATGTCGTGTTTTCATTTTCATTTTTCTCCAGGAATTTTTTGATTTCTTCATTGACTCAATCGTTGCTGAGTAGCATTTTGTTCAATCTCCACATTTTTGTGTCTTTTCTGTTTTTCTTTCTGTAGTTGATTTCCAGTTTCATACCTTTGTGGTCAGAAAAGAGGCATAGTTATTATTTCGATCTTCTTAAATTTATTGAGACTTGTTTTGTGGCCTAATATGTGATCAATCCTGGAGAATGTTCCATGGGCATTTGAAAAGAATGTGTATTCTTTGGTTTTTGGATGGAATGTTCTGTATATATCTACTAAGTCCATCTGGTCTAATGTTTCCTTCAAGGCCAATGTTTCCTTATTGATCTTCTGTTTGGATGATCTATCCATTGGTGTAAGTGGAGTGTTAAAGTCCCCTACTATTATTGCATTACTGTCTATTTCTCCTCTTATGTCTGTTAATAATTGCTTTATATATTTAGGTGCTCCTATGTTGGGTGCATAGATATTTACAAGTGTTGTATTTTCCTGTTGGATTGTTCCCTTTATCATTATGTAGTGCCCATCTTTGTCTCTTATTACAGTTTTTGTTTTAAAGTCTTTTTTGTCTAAGTATTGCTACCCTCGCTTTCTTTTCTTTGCAATTTGCATGGAATATCTTTTTCCACCCTCTCACTTTCAGTTTGTGAGTGTCTGTAGGTCGGAAGTGTGTCTCTTGTACGCAGCATGTACATGGGTCTTGTTTTTTTATCCAATTGGCCACCCTGTGGCATTTGATTGGAGCATTTAGTCCATTGACATTTAAAATAGCTATTGATAAATATGTATTTATTGCCATCTTGTCACTTTTTTTTTTCTGGGTATTTTAGTAGTTCTTCTCTGTTCCTTTGTTTTTCTCTTGCTCTCTTCACTTGTGGTTTGATGGCTATCTTTAGTAATAGGTTTGATTTCTTTTGTCTTACTCTTTTTCCTGCTTGTTATAGGTTTCTGATTTGTGGTTACCATGAAGATCCTATTTAATATACTATGCATATGACAGTCTATATTGGGTAGATAGACTCTAGCTTGACCTCTTTCTAAAAGCTCTATTTTTCACTCCCCTCCTCCCACCTTATATGTCTTTCACATCATATATAGTCTCTTGTTTAGTGTGTCTCTATTCATTACCCTCTTATCATTGAAATAGGTGATTTTAGGACATTTGTCTTTTAACCTTCATATTATCTTCACAGGTAGTTGATCTGCTGCCTTTACTATATTTTTACCTTACAAGTGATTTTATTGCCTGGTTTGTTGTTGTTGTTGTTTTGTGGGGGTTTTTGATAATTTTTTTTATCTGTGTTTGTGATCATTGCTTTCCCACTTAAATAAGTCCCTTCAGCATTTCTTGCAGAACTGGTTTCTTGGCGATAAACTCCTCTAATTTTTGCTTGTCTGAGAAGCTCTTTCTCTCTCCTTGCATTCTGAATGACAACCTTGATGAATGCAGTATTCTTGGCTGTAGGTTTTCTCCTTTTAGCACTTTAAATATGTCGTGCCATTCTCTTCTCGCCTGTAGGGTCTCGGCTGAGAAATCCGCTGATAGCCTGATGGGCTTCCCTTTATATGTCACTTGTGGCCTTTCTCTTGCTGCTTTTAGGATTCTCTCTTTGTCTTTAGTTTTGGACATTTTGATTATTGTATGTCTTGGTTTGGGCCTTTTTGAGCTTCTCTTATTTGGAGCTCTCTGTGCTTCCTGAACTTGGATGTCTGTTTCCTTCCTCAGGTTAGGAAAATTTTCCTCTATTATTTCTACAAATAAATTTTCTACCCCTTTGTCTCTCTCTTCGCCTTCTGGGACCCCTATAATCCGAATGTTAGCACGTTTGGTATTGACCCAGAGTTCCCTTACACTGTTCTCATTCTGTCTAATTCTTTTTTCTCCTTTCTGTTCTGCTTGGGTGATTTCCTCTAGTCTTTTGTCTAGCTTGCTGATCTGTTCTTCTGCTTCCTCCACTCTGCTATTGAGTCCCTCTAGTGAATTTGTCATTTCGAGTATTGTATTCTTCATTTCTGATTGGTTTTTTTTCATATCTTCCAGTTCTTTGCTGATGTGCTCACTGTGTTCATCCATTCCTCTCCACATATCTGTGAGCATCCTCATGATATTTTGTTTGAACTCTTTGTCAAGTATGTCACTAGTTTCTGTTTCACTTAGTCCTTTTTCTGGGGTTTTGTACTGTTCCCTTGCTTGGAAAGTATTCCTTTGCTTCCTTATTATGACTCTTTCTCTGTGCTATTTTCTTTGTAGTAGTCTCCTGATCTTGGAGAAGTGGCGTTATGTATGAGATGCCTTATGAGGCCCAGCAGTGTGCTTCCCTCTGGTCAACAGTCCACAAGAGCCAAGAGTGACCCCTTTGTGGGCTACTTGTTTCCTTCTGCTGTGGCAGGGTTGCTCCCACTGCAGGTACCCAGGGAGTCTGATCTTTCCTTCCCTGGCCAGCTGTTTGTAAATCCCATTTGGGAAGCCTCAGCTCTGTTGGCTACAAAGTCTATCAACACTCTCTTATTGCAGTTTCCTATTAATTGGGTTGGTACCCAGTGTAGCTGGTTGCTAGGCTCAGGGGCTTATAGTTGTGATAGGCCTCAGGCCAACAAGGCTGTTGTCAGTTCTCTTAGGAGTGCAGCTGAGTGGGGCTAGCCCTTGGCATGGGGGCACTCAGTTGTTTCAGGCTTTGGAAGGTGGGGCTGATCCTTTTTATGTCTATTTGTGAAGCACAAGTCTTCTGGTGCTGGTAAGCCTCACCCACCACAAAACCACATACACTGTCAACACAGTCCTGGTCCATGCACCCTTCTCAGCCCCCTGGAGCATACCCCGATGCCACACTGCAGGGGCCCCCACCTCTCCACCATTGCCCCCCACAGTTCACCTGGTCTTCACACAGGCCCTGCCCGACAGAGGCAGACACCCTTGCCTGCCTGTAGAGGATCAAGGCACCCAATCAATGCAGGCTAAAAAGTAGCCTAAGGGCTTGCTATTAAGTGGGGCCAGTCCCTGGGGTGGTTGCCTGCCCTGGCTGAACTGGATTAAATCTGTGCTCTAGTGGGCATGGCAGACCCCTGAGCTAACAGCCCAGGGGATGAACTTCAATGGCCCCCACTGGTGTGTCCTATCAGCACGCCTGGACCAGCTCAGAACAATGGCCCCCACCAATGTCTCAGTCTCCAGAGAAGTCCGTCCTCTCACCAAGATGCCCCCAGAGCCCACCCAGTGAGTCTCGTTTCACCAAAGGACTGTCAGCCTTCTCTCTGGTGATTTTAGGTTGCTGCAATGTGAGTTTGTGTGTGGGCCCTTTAAGACCCAGGTCTTTTCGGCTTTCGGCAGATAGCTTTTCTGGGGGTGTCCCCGCTGCAGTCAATAGCCAGTAAAGCCAGACAGTAAGACCGCCGTCTCAGTTGGGCTGAGTCCAAAGGATGCTTATAGCAGCATTGCCCCCGTTCCAGACCTCACTCCTCCAGGGAGGGCTGCGTACCTTAGGGCTCTCCCTCCTGGCCAGCTGAGAAGCTCTGCTGCTCCCAAAGTGGCTTTTTTCCTCTCCAGCAGTAATTACTGCCTCTTCTGCCTTCGTCAGGACTGTCCCTTGTCGAGGGGGTTCTTCTTATCCAGTTTTCAGTTTTCAATCCAGGGTAATTCTTCCAGAAATTGTTGTAACCTGGTTGTGTTCATGGGAGGAGACGAGTTCAACGTCTGCTCACACTGCCATCTTTAATCCACTCTGAAGATGAGTCTATTACTGCTTGTCTCCTTAGTGATATAACTTTTGTCTTGTAGAAGTCTTTAATTTTGAAGCAGTCATGGTTATCAATCTTTTCCTTTATGGATTTTGCTTTTAGTGCCTTATTAACAAAGCTTTTTTATCCCAAGGTCTTAAAAATATGTTCTTCTATTTTCTTCTAATTTTATAATCTATCTTTATTTCATCTGGAACTTAATTTTCTGAACAGTGTGAGGTAGGAATTGGTCTTAGTTTTTATTATTTGGCTAGCCAGTGGACTCACTGTAATTTATGGAATAGTTGATTTTTTATGAATTGGTTTGAAATGTGACTTTTATCATATAGGAAATTCCCAAATATACCTAGTTCCGTTTCTGGATTCTATATTTTCTGTTCTTGCATGAGCTCTGTTGTATTTTTATTACTATAGTTTTATAATCAGTTTTGATGTTTGGTAAGTTAAATTCTCTCTCTGTCATTCTTTCATTTAAAATTGCCTTGAGTATATATACTGATTTACCTTTTATCTGGCTTTCAGAATCATCATATCAAATTTTATTTTAAAATAATATTGGAATTTTGGTTGAGATTGCATTGAACCTATAAATTTATTTGGGGAGACACCTTTCTATATTCATTATTGGCTTTATAAAAATGTTGTATATTTATTTTTAGGTTTATTTCAAGGTGTTTGGGGGCATTGTTACTATTACAAGTGAAATCTTTGTTTTATTATATTTTTCTAATATGTGATTGTTGTTGTGTAGGGAAGCTGTGGGGTTTTTTTAAGGCTGTTTTTTAAGAGCAGTTTTAGATTTGCAGCAAAATTGGGAGGAAAGTACAAGGATTTCCCATATACCCCCTATCCTACACATGCGTATCCTCTCCCATGATCAACATCCCCCACCAGAGTAGTACATTTGTCACAATTGATGAACCTACATTGATACCTTATAATCACCCGAAGTCCATAATTTATATTACAGTTCACTCTTGGTCTTGTGCATTCCCTGGGTTTGGACAAATTGGATAATGACATGTATCCACCATTATGTATCATACAGAGTATTTTCACTGCCTTAAAAATCCTCTGTGCTCTACCTATTCATCGTTCTCTCCCCTTCCCACCCCTGGCAGCCACTCATCTTTTTACTGTCTCCATAGTTTTGCCTTTTCCAGAATGTCATATAGTTGGAATCATATAGTATGTGGTCTTTTCAAATTGGCTTCTTTCACTTAATAATATGCACTTAAGGATCCTCCCTGTCTTTTCCTGGCTTGATAGCTCATTTCTTTTTAGTGCTGAATCATATGCCATTGCATGGGTATAATACAGTTTCTTTATCCATTCACCTACTGAGTGACATCTTGGTTGCTTCCAAGTTTTAGCAATTATGAATAAAGCTGCTATAAACATATCTGTGCAAGTTTTTGTGTGGACATAAGTTTTTTTTAACTGAGGTTATGACAGTTTACAACATTGTGAAATTTCAGTTGTACATTATTATTTGCCAGTCATCTTATAGGTGCTCCCCTTCACCCTTTGTGCCCACACCCCACCCCTCTTACCCCTAGTAACCACTAATCTGTTCTCTTTGTCCATATGTTTGTTTATCCTCCACATATGAGTGAAATCATACAGTGTTTGTCCTTCTATATCTGGCTTATTTCACTTAACATAATACCCTCAAGATCTGTCCATGTTGTTGTGAATGGGATGATTTTATCATTTTTTATGGCTGAGTAGTATTACATTGTATATATACACCACATCTTCTCTATCCAGTCATCAGTCAGTGGGCACTTAGATTGCTTCCATGTCTTGGCTATTGTGAATAATGCTGCAGTGAACATAGGGGTGCATGAGTCTCTTTGAATTGCTGACTTCAAGTTCTTTGGATAGATACCCAGTAGTGGGATGGTTGGGTCATATGGTATTTCTCTTTTTAATTTGTTGGGAAATCTCCATGCTGTTTTCCATAGTGCCTGCACCAGTTTACATTCCCACCAGCAGTGTATGAAAGTTCCTTTTCTCCACAACCTCTCCAACATTTGTTATTTTTTGTCTTGGTTCTTATAGCCATTCTAGCGCAAGTAGGGTTATATCTTAGTGTAGTTTTTATTTGCATTTCCCTGGTCATCAGTGATGATGAACATCTTTTCATGTGCCTATTGCCTATCCATATATCTTCTTTGGAGAAATGTCTGTTTATATCCCCTGCTCATTTTTTATCGGGTTGTTTGATTTTTTGTTGTTGAGTTGTGTGAGATCTTTACATATTATGAAGATTAACCCTTTGTTGGATATATGATTTGCAAATATTTTTTCCCAGTTGTTGAGTTGTCTTTATTTCAATCCTGTTTTCCCTTGCCCTGTAGAAGGTCTTTAGTCTGATGAAGTCCCACTTATTTATTCTTTCTATTGTTTCCCTTGTCTGAGAAGACATGGTGTCTGAAAAGGTTTTTTTAAGACTCATGTTAAAGAGTGTACTGCCTATATTTTCTTCCAGAAATATTATGGTTTCTGGTCTTACTTTTAAGTCTTTGATCCATTTTGAGTTTATTTTTGTGAATGGTGTAAGAGAATGGTCTACTTTGATTCTTTTGCATGTGGCTGTCCAGTTTTCCCAGCACCATTTGTTGAAGAGACTTTCTTTTCTCCATTGTATGTTCTCAGATCCTTTGTTGAAGATTAGCTGTCCATAGATGCGTGGTTTTATTTCTGGGCTTTCAGTTCTGTTGCATTGATCTGTGTGCCTGTTTTTGTACCAGTACCATGGGGTTTTGATTACTGTAGCTTTGTAGTATATTTTGAAGTCAGGGAATTTGATGCCTCCAGCTTTCTTCTTTTTTCTCAGAATTGCTTTAATAATGCGGGGTCTTTTATTGCCCCATAGATTCTTTGTTCTATTTCTGTGAATAACGTCATTGGGTTTCTGATTGGGATTGCATTGAATCTGTAGATTACTTTAGATAGTATGGACATTTTAGCAACGTTTATTTTTCCAATCCATGTGGCATGGAATGTCTTTATGTCATCATCAATTTCTTTCAGGAAAGCCTTATAGTTTTCATTGTATAGGTCTTTCACTTCCTTGGTTAAATTTATTCCAAGATATTTTATTCTTTTTGTTGCAATTGGGAATGGGATTGTATCCTTGAGTTCTTTCTGTTAGTTAGTGATTAGAGTATGGAAATGCAACTGATTTATGTAAGTTGACTTTGGACCTAAGTTTTTAACACCTTTGGGTAAATACTAAGGAGCATGATTGCTGGATGATATGGTAAAAGTATGTTTAATTTTGTAAGAAACCAAACTGTTTTCAAAGTGGCTGTACCATTTTGCATTCCCACCAGCAATGAATGAAAGTTTCTGTTGCTCCACATCCTCTCAGGCATTCAGTGTTGTTAGTATTTTGGATTTTGGCCATTCTGTAGGTGTGTAGCGGCATCTCGTTGTTTTAATTTGTGTTTCTCTGATGACAGATGATGTGGAGCATCTTTTCATATGCTTATTTGCCATCTGGTAAGATGTCTGTTAGTTTTTGGTTCATTTTTAATCAAGTTATTTGTTTTTTATTGTTGAGTTTTAAAGAGTTCTTTGTATATTTTGGATAACAGTTCATCAGCTGTGTCTTTTGCACATATTTTCACCTAAGCTGTGGCTTGTCTTCTCATTCTTTTGACATTGTCTTTCACAGAGCAAAAGTTTTTAATTTTAAGGAAGTCCAGCTTATTAATTATTTCTTTCATAGACTGAGCCTTTGAATGTTGTATCTAAAAACTCATTGCCATAGCCATGGTCATCTAGGTTTTCTCCTGTGATCTTCTAGAAGTTTTATAGGTTTGCCTCTTGCATTTAGATCTATGCTCCATTTTGAGTTAATTTTTGTGAAGAATATAAGGTCTGTGTCTAGATTCATGTTTTTGCATGTGGACATCCATTTGTTCTAGCACCACTTGTTGAAATGACTATCTTTGCTCCATTGTATTGCCTTTGCTCCTTTGTCAAAGATCCACTGTATTTATATGTGTCTACTTCTGGGCTCTCTATTCTGTTCTACTGATCTATTTGTCTATTATTTTGTCAATTCCATGCTCTCTTGTTTGCTGTAGCTTTACAGTAAGTCTTGAAGTCAGATATTGTCAGTCCTGCGACTTTTTCTTCTCCTTCAATATTGTATTGGCTATTCTTAGTCTTTTCCTTCTCCATATTAATTTTAAAATCAGTTTGTTGTTATACATGAAATAACTTGCTGAGATTTTGATTGAGGTTGCATTGAATCTATAGATGAAGTTGGGAAGAACTGACATCTTGACAATATTGAATCTTCCTATCCATGAACATTCAATATCTCTCCATTTATTTAGTTCCTTGATTTCAGTCATCAGACCTTTTGTATTCTTCACATGGGTCTTGTACATATTTTATTAGATTTATGCCTAAGTATTTCATTTTTGTGTATGTAATGTAAATTTTATTGTTTTTTATTTCAAATTCCACTTGTTTACTGCTGGTATATAGGAAAGCAATTGACTTTTGTATATTAGCCTTCTATCTTGCAACCTTGCTATAATTACTTATTAGTTCCAGGAGTATTTTTATCACTTCTTTCAGATTTTCTACGTTGTGTCGTCTGCGAAGACAGTTGTATTTATTTCTTCCCAGTCTGATACCATTTATTTTCTTTTCTCATCTAATTTTATTAGCATTGAATTCCAGTATAGGGTTGAAAAGCAGTGGTGAGATCCTTGACTTAGAGACCCCTTGACTTGTTACTGATCTTAGTGGGAAAGCTTCAAGTTTGTCACCATAAAGTATAACGTTAGGTGTAGGTTTTTGTAGATATTCTCTATCAAGTTGAAGAAGTTCTCCTCTATTCCTAGTTTAGCTGTGGATTTTTACAAGTTGATCTTGTCTAAGTCTTTCGTGGTTCCAGTAAATAATTTTTCATTTGGTTCTCTTGTATATTTTAGATAGGTAAGTATAACATCTGCAAATACTGAGAGATTTCCCACCCATTACAAACACACTTAAAATATGTTTTTTAAAAAAATTCCAGTTCAGTGTGTCTATTTTCATGTTGTTGACTTCTCATTTTATTACGTTTTTGATCAGATATTACCCACATGATGTTAGTTGTGTTAATATATTCAATATATTAAATAATTATTAATAAATATAACTATTATATTTATATATTATAATTATTAATTATAATATAGAAATTATATTATGTAACATTGTAATGTATTAATCATATTATATAAATTATATTATATAATTATTAATTATGTTAATTATTAATTTAATTAATTAATAGTTAAGTAATATACATATATTAAATATTTAATATATTAAATAATATATTTAATTATAATATATCATATATTTTCTTTTGTGACATAATGTGTGGTCATTTTTAGAAATTTTCTAGCTCTGTTTAAAAATGATAGGTATTTTTAAATTGAAGACTCTCGCTATGGTTGTGGGTTTGTGATATCTATCTATTTGAATTTTAATCAGTTTTTTGCTATATATATTTTAAAACTGTCTTGTTAGGGGCATAATGTTTCTTAACTATTATTTTTTTTGGTGGTATTCATTTGATCAATATACATTGCTTTATCTTTTTATGATTTAAAAATTTTAATTTCCATTTTTGCCAACATAATATGTGTGCGTAGTTTTCAAAATCAAATAGTATGACAAAGCGTAAAATGGAAAGCAGCAATCTCCCATCTCATACTCACCCAAGTAATGTTCCAAGACTTTCAACTTCTCCAGCTGATTTTTCTCGTTAGATTTTAAAGCAGCATGCCTCATTACAATTTTAAAGTTTTCCATTGATCTATTGATTTCTTACAGAAAAATAAAGATTTGTCTCTCTTAAAGAGTTCCTCACAACACCCCCCTCGATACACACTTATGCTTTCTTGACCTCTCAATGCAGATATATCACAACCAAGTGATTAGTCAGTGCTTACCTTAGTGTCTACATAAATACTGTTCACATCTGAGTGAAAAAGCCTATTATGAGTGTTTAATATCCTGTTCAACTTTTAATTTTTCCCCAGAGTAAATAAAGTCTTTCCGTGCAGCAGTCACTAGCTCATCTCCAGACTCGCATTAGAGCTGCAGATCTGCTTCCGTTACTGCCATGTTAATCTATCAGGGACACTTTTTTGTTGTCGTTGAGACATCCTTTCAGGAACTGTCTTTTTCTCTCACTAGAATCTGATTAATGGCTTTCTAGGCATGCTGTGTAGCTGTTTTCCTGGAGCCTTCCTTTACCAGAATCTGTTTTCTTTTTTCATTGCCCATAACTCTTTCTTATTACCTAAATGTTCCTTTCTTTCTTGTAGCATCTCAGTCTTACTTCATGGATGCAATAATTATCACTATTTCTAAACAGGCTAATGAGAGATTTTTAAGAGTTTTCTTCTGCCCTTTGAATGACCTTGGTTTCCTCTGAGTTCTTTTCTTCTTCCATTGTGTCCTCTGAGTCTTGTGTTGGAGGCTTTCCGTCGGCGTCTTCTGATCTGGTTATCTCTTGTTTGGTAACTGGAAGCTCTGTGCAGAGGCTGGACCTGCCGCAGGTGGGCTTCACTCTTGGTTGAGAAGGTGGCAAGGTGGCTTTCTCTTGGGTGACTCCCAAATGTCATTATCTATATGTCTCTTATCTTGGGCTGGTCAATGTCAATATTCTAGTTGGGAACTATAAGCCTGGCTGCCAATATTGTATGAGCTGAAAAGAATCCCCAGTTTCCCATGGGCTTGGCCAGGTCTGGGCACATAGCCACTGATCCTCCCGAGAGGCTGACACCCGTCCCCCCGACAGACACACAGTGATAACTGACCAGTGCAGGATTTTAGGGTTCAACCCACCTGGATGTCCCTGCTGCCCCATGATCTGAACAATACCCTGTTGATCGTTCCAAGACACCCACCTTCTCCGGGATCTCCTGCCTTTGGGCCTCGGGCGCTGCTACCTTTTAGAGCAATGCCCGGCAAGTTAGTTTATCCTCTGGTTTCCTTCTGTAAGCTGTCTGTTTTTAGAGGTAGCTGAGATTTGGGGATTCACTGAGAATTTACCTTCTGTTCTTTTTTGAGGCTGGATGTAGATTTTTAAATACATCTTTTCTCTCATTTCTAGAGATTTGCTATAGGAGGGAAAAGCTAGACCGTTACCTGTCCTGATTCTATTCAGTTTGCATCTTAACTAGCAACCTGAAACTGAACATTTTAACAATTTTATTAATTGCAATTTCTTGTAGATTGTGTTTTTGTCATATTTCATATCAATATATTTAGACTCTATGATGTTATCAATATTAATCTTCTATTTGTCATATTTCCTGAAAATATTTTTCAGAGTCATTCCCTTTTTATTTTAGCTTAATTATTTTTCATGGTAATGAAAGTTCACGTCTTGACACAATCAATTTTGTCAATACTTTCCTTCATAGAAAGATATTTTGCAAATGTCTAAGTTCACACACTCATTTTGTTTAGTTTTTCTTGTAATGCAGAATGTAAATATTTATCTTACTTATCTTGAAATTATTTTGTAATTTTCTTGTCAAGTATGAATCTATTCCCCTTTAAATTTCCAAATTGTTAACTAGTTATCTTGATATCATTTATTAACTAATTTTTAAAATTTCATCAGTTTTCTCTATATTGTTATGTTTGGAATTAATTTGTAAAATGTGCTGTATTTCTGTGCTTTCTGCCCTTTCTATTGATATATTCTTTCTATTTCATGTCTATATTCATTATATATTAATCATTTCTATTTTCTTTCTTTTTTTTTTTCGAGGAAGATTAGTCCTGAGCTAACACTGTGCCCATCTTCCTCTACTTTATATGCAGGACACCTACCACAGCATGGCCTGATAAGTGGTGCGCAGGTCCATACCTGGGATCTGAACCTGGAACCCCGGGCCACTGAAGGAGAGTGCGTGAAGTTAACCACTATGCCAACAGGCCAGCCCAGTCATTTCTATTTTTAATAATTCATGGGCTCTTCTGTTTTCATTTTTCTTCTTTTTCAATTATTATTTAATAGTTTTCCATTCATATGGTATACAACTATTCTGAGCTAGGTTATAAAAATTAAAAGATGAATAAGACTTGTCCCTTGTCTTCAAGAAGTACACAGTCTTGGAGAGTATGATCAGTTCATGTTGAGGAGTTCCAAGAAGACTCTTTTGAAAGCTTAAGTTGGAAAGAAGGAATAAGCTTTAGAAGGACAAGCTTAAGTTGAGTCTGAATGTATTGGCAGGACTTCACCAGAGCAATGAAGGGATGAGAAAAAAGGAAACTATATATGCTGAAGGATGTGGACAGGTGCACACACAGAAATGGCTGGAGCATAGGATGAGGGCAATAGAGAGTAGCTGAGTATGAAGCTGGAGAGATATACTGGAGAGATAAGCTGGATCCGCCACTCTTTTATAATTCCAGTTGCATTTTGTAATAATTTAGTAAAATTCAAAACCACTCCTATTAAACTCTTGATCAGGATAACATTAGAGATATTAGATATGCCATGAATATTATTGAATTGAATTGAGTTCTTAAGTAATGTCGTTTGTTGAAGAATAGGATAGATAAAAATAGTAAAATGTAATATATTGGCTGGTTCTTTAACAGTGTTAATAAAATTAAGACTATAGTAAATTCAAGATGTGTGTTCCTTTTCGAAGTTAAAACTCAAGAAAGGAAGACTACCTCCTTTCAAGAATAATCAGTCAGCTTTAAGACAGGGAACACAAAATCGGTGGCCCTGATTTTATTGGACTTGTCTGTAATTCTCATTAGTATGTAGTTCACTACAGAAATGGAGATACATTCCATCAGCCAGCAGAGCCCTGTGGAACAGGAGCTATTCTGCACAGCAATAAGAAGGGAATGGAAGCAAGAGAGGAGAGCAGTAGAAGTATACCACTTAGGAGCTGGCCGGGTGGCATAGTGGTTAAGTTCCCACACTCCGTGTCAGCGGCCCTTGGGTTCATGGGTTCAGATCCCAGGTGTGGATCTACACACCACTCATCAAGCCATTCTGTGGCAGCATCCCACATACAAAAAAACAGAGGAAGATTGGCACAGATGTTAGCTCAGGGATAATACTCCTTTGGAAAAAGAGAAAGATTGGCAACAGATGTTGGCTCTGGGCCAATCTTCCTCACCCCAAAAGAAAAAAAAAGTATGCAAATTAGACTCTAGAAGTTGATGGTGAAATGAAAGAACTAGAATGTAACTTTTGGAACAATATGAGCATATGATGAATTTTCTCTTATTAAGTTCTAACCACGTTTAAAAGACAGAAGGGAATAATTCAGTGGAGATGGCGAGGTTGAATGTTTTAAAGAGGAGAGACCCACTTTAGAACATGAGTTCTTTAGAAAACGTGAAACAGCGTGTTCCAAGACACAGAGGAGAGGAGGGAGCACTTCTTCCTCTTAGGATGGCAGCAAGAATAAAATAAGAAGATACAAAGAAAGAGATGTTGAGGGATAGACGCAGAGAGGCAGATAGCTGTGATCTTCCGCATAAGTATATCTCCTGGACATCTGCATTAGAGTCACCAGCGAGTACTGGATAAGAATTCAGCTCCTGGATTACTTTCATCAGAACCCAGGAACCTGTGATATCAGGTTACTCTGACTGAAGTTTGAGAACCACGGTTCACATGAAGTGGGAGCTTATCTGTAGGGTGTGTGTACGTGGTTGCAAAAGCATTAGTGCATTAGGAAGAGAGCAGAAGATATGGGTGGGCAAGGAAGAGAATAAAAGAATACCAAGCAGATCTTATTGAAGTTGGGAAGCAGGAATTTGTGTTGGAGAGGCCGGCCCAGCTCCAGAATATGGTGAAATGTGATTCCATGGCTTCTCCTAGGATAGTGATTCTACCTGAAAACCTTGTTTTATCGCTTCTCGATTTGTCGGGGCCCAGAGGAAATTGCTAAGTCAGGCTGATAGATCAAGGACATGAAAAAGAACTTGAGATTTCCCTTCCTTTGGGTTTGAGAAAGACACCTTTCTTGGCAGGCAGAGTTAATAATACTGATTGCTGCATAAAATCCTCTGGCTTTGTTTATTCAGAATTTTAGTTTCACATGTTTATAATGAGCCCTGCCAACATGTCAGGCCAGACTTCCCTCTGCTGGTTGTGGCTCAGTTCCATTCTTAGATGCTGCTACCTCACCTGCATATAACCTGAGATGGGCAGCTCCTATTGTGTGAAAGAACACAAAAGTTGTAAAGCACTAGTCTTTTTCTCTCTCTCTCTCTTTTTTTTTTCCTGAGGAAGATTGGCCCTGAGCTAACATCCATGCCCATCGTCCTCTGTTTTATGTGTGGTACGCCTACCACAGCATGGCTTGCCAAGTGGTGCCATGTCCACACCCGGGATCTGAACCGGCAAACCCCAGGCCGCAGAAGCAGAACATGCGCACTTAACCGCTGCACCACCAGGCTGGCCCCTTTTTCCCTTTTTCACTTGAGCTATGTCAGCAACTTCTTAACTTCTCTAGATCACCTTCTAAACTACCAGAGTTCCCTTTTTTGACACAAACTGACAACTAAACAAGTGATCAAATATTTGTAATCCAAATAGTAAGTACTCTAAGTACTGCTGTGCAGGTTCCCCGTCACCACAGAGAGAAGTCCAAACAAATTAGAGACATAGAAGGTTTTTCATAGCACGCTTCGTCTTCAAACACTGCCTCCACCATTCCCTCCTTGCACATTCCAGCGACAATGAATCCTTGTTGTTTCTGCACACCGTGCACCCTCGCCTATGACCAGTGATCCTTCTAGATTAGTTGCTGTCCTTCCTGTTGTTCCCCTAACAAGGTGTGTTTAAATGTCATCCCCTCTTTGTCACTTTCTTGGGTCCCACTCCCTCTCCCAAGGCAGAATTACTTACTTTTTTTCATCTGTATTCCATAGTGCTTTACGCAAATATCAATTGTTGCATTTAGAACATTACATTGTACTTGTTTATATTTTTGTTTTCACAACTGGACTTGAATTTTTTTTTTTTTTAAAGATTTTATTATTTCCTTTTTCTCCCCAACACCCCCCGGTACATAGTTGTATATTCTTCGTTGTGGATTCTTCTAGTTGTGGCATGTGGGACGCTGCCTCAGCGTGGTTTGATGAGCAGTGCCATGTCCGCGCCCAGGATTCGAACCAACGAAACACTGGGCCGCCTGCAGTGGAGCGCGCGAACTTAACCACTCGGCCACGGAGCCAGCCCCTGGACTTGAATTTTTTGAGATGAAAAATTGGGCCATTAAATTTTTAAATTCCCAATGCCTGACACATAGGATGTATACCCTAAATTTGAGTTGAATACCTTTGAACTAGAGAGCCTCTCTTTATGTAACCCAAACTGCAAGAACATAGAAAAGTAGAGTTCTTTGGAGCAAGCAGTATGGGCAATTCTCAGCATCATCTTATAATAGTAACAAGTCTTTCTTTTTCAATGTAATATTATAGTGATAATATAGCATTGATTAATCGGAATACTTAGAGAATCGTGGAATTTCCATGGGAAGAAGTATTTTAGAAGTGGTTCCTTTCATTTGCAGTTGAGGAAATCTGTCTTGAGCTTAGGTCAGACTGCAAAAGTAATGTTTATCAAAATCTTTTCCAAAAACCAACAACCTCGTGAATTAATGACTATTAAACCATTTTCACATTCCAGGCAAATAACTTCTGCAAGAGAACAAAATGTCCAGAGCACTTCAGTTCATAGGGAATCCCATTAGGGAATCTTAACCTGAGTTTAAGATATTGGGATGGGGGGAAGCCAGGCTACTTGGATGAGAGATAATTGGTAAATTCAAAGAAGATTGTCAATACAAGTGTTCTTCATGTTTTTTGATGAAATCATGTCAGCTATCAGGGCCGTCAGAACAGTAGAGTGAGTTTTGATGAATTTCTTTTCTCCAGGTTTAATTGAGCCCCTTTTTCTCTTTAATAGGTTTCAGAACTTGCTGTGGTCCAGAAAGACGTTTGTGGACAACATGAAAATCTATAACCACAGTTATATCTACATGCCTGCCTTTTCTATGAAGACGGGAACAGAGCCATCCCTCCGGGTGTATTATACACTGTCAGATGTCGGTGCCAATCAAACAGTGCTCTTTGCAAACCCCAACTTTCTGCGTAGCATTGGAAAGTTCTGGAAAAGTAGGGGAATCCATGCCAAGCGCCTGTCCACAGGACTCTTTCTGGTGAGCGCAGCCCTGGGCCTCTGTGAAGACGTGGCCATCTATGGCTTCTGGCCCTTCTCTGTGAATATGCATGAGCAGCCGATCAGCCACCACTACTACGACAACGTCTTGCCCTTTTCTGGCTTCCATGCTATGCCAGAGGAATTTCTCCAACTCTGGTATCTTCATAAAATTGGTGCACTGAGAATGCAGCTAGACCCGTGTGAGGATCCCTCACTCCAGCCCACTTCCTAGGGACAAATGCAAACAGAAAGAACTGAGCCAGGGTATTTTTGTTAGGTTTTCTACGTGACTCCAAAAGGAAATGGTCAAGTCATTTCATGGATTTGCATGGGCCACTTGGAAAAAACAGAACAAAACAGAGGAAATTCTACTTTTAATGTTGGCTTGGAGAACAAATAAGAAATGAAACGTCCTATGAAATATTTTTAGCACACTGTGGATTTGCAACTAGGAACATGCTGATGAAAAGATGTTGGTAAAGCACATTTACATGTTCAAATCTAGAAGATGCAGTTCAAAAATAAGATGGAACTCAAATCACTGAAGCTGAGGAACTAATCAAAGTACGATAAGGACATGATGCCAGGTCAAGTGTCAGTGACTATCAACACAAACTGGCTTCATTAGAACACCTATCTTACTAAGACTGACATTAGAACCATAGGTTTTAAAAAAAATTATTATTTATTTTTGCCCTATTTAGGGGCAGTGAGTGGGTGATGAGGTAGATAAAAAAAATCCCTGACTGAGTAATAAGGATACAAAACGCTCCAGCTGATTATTGTGATTTGTTGAACCAAGTCTATGTTAACTATAGTCCCCCTCATTTTTTAAATGTCAAATAAGAATGGTTTCCTCCCCTTTTGTCAAGTCTACGTAGACAGTGTGAAGCATTGTTGAATTTAGACTGTGTTAATTCATAGTCCAGCTAACACGAGCCGCTCTCCCTCCTCCCGAGAATGTAGGGCATAAACCTATTTTTAGGTCTGCATCATGAAAGCTTGTGTTTGCATTATTATTATATTTGAGTGCAAAAAGACTGCAAATGTGAGTGCATTATTTATTTGCAAATTGGCATAATGGTCATCATAACAATGTTCAGAGATGAAGTAAAGCACAATGTCTAAATGAAATTGAATATGGAGGTTATTAGAGAAATCAGCAGTTAAAATGTGACTGGTTGACGTAATAGATTATATCGGTGCTTTGAAAGTTAAGAAATCGAGAGTGTCGATTCTGTGCAGAACTGATTCGCTATTTTGATCCCATCTAGCAGCAAAAATGTAATGAGAATGTACTATGAGTGAGTTACGTTAAATATTCACAGTATGTACTACCCTAAATATATTTCCTCTTTTGAGCTATTTTATTATTTAATAATTACCTAAAAAGAACGCATTTTTACCTATACACTTCATCAGAAATGTGAAAGGGCTAACAAAAAACACAAACAAATATTGTTAAAATATGTGCCACTCACATTAGTACCCTGTTAAAATGTAATTAATGAGCCCCATAAAACCCATGTATCAAGTTCTATTGAAAATGCTATCTGGAAATTTTACATCTTGTTATGATTTCTGGTCTAGATTTATGCAATAGATTTGTACAATGTTTAGTCTGTAAATTGGTGGCTTCTGAAAGACAGAACAGAAATGGCCCCAACTAATAATATTTCATATGACCAGGGCTTCTCAAGTGAGGTGATCCTGGTGGCATTTGGCAGTGTCTGGAGACACTTTTGATTGTCACGATTCGGAGGGTGCTATTGGCATCTACTGAGTCGAGGTCAGGGGTCCTGCTGAACATCCCACAATGCACGGGTCAGCCCCTGCACAACAAAATTATCCAGTCTAAAATGTCAGTGGTGCCAAGGTTAAGAAACCCTGGACTAGACCAAAATGAAGTTTTGATTGTTCCCCCGTTGTCTTCATTTAAGGATACACATACATGCTCACGTCGTTATGAGTATGACTACAATTTAATGAGAATGTTTTCTTAGAGCAGATTATAGTTTGACATTATTTTGTAGTGACAACTCACAGGTGTGCCATACATACTCCCTTTTCTGTGGTTACACAGATGGTGTGTGTGTACGTGTGTCGCATGAAGTTAGCCATCTTTATTCTTATTGAAATATATGTGTTCCTAAGTTAGGATCTCTCTAGAATTATCTTGCAGAGTACTCTGGACTACACTGTTACTATAAAGAAGTTGAATTCCAAACTCCCATCATTTTATTTTATCTGAAAAGACCTGAGAATTGGGCCTCATACTTTGCCAAATTTAATATTACTGACCCTTAAGATTCAGCTCAGATGATATTCAGGTTGTGGTAGACACATTGAATAAGAAGATATTTCATCACTTTCAATGCATCTGCCAAGAGAGGGCATCACACTCTAACATCAGTCTAATTTTTCTTTTTCTTTTTTTTTTTTTTGGTGAAGCAGATTGGCCCTGAGCTAACATCTATTGCCAGTCTTCCTCTTTTTGCTTGAGGAAGATTGTTGCTGAGCTAACATCTTTGCCAATCTTCCTCTATCTTGTATGTGGGACGCTGCCACAGCATAGTTTGATGAGTGGTGTGTAGGTCTGCACCTGGGATCCGAACCTGCAAACCCCAGGTTGCTGAAGTAGAGCACTCAAACTTAACAACTACACCACTGGGCTGGCCCCTGGTGTAATTTTTAAATTGCTTTTTAGTAACAAAAATTAGATTGCTCCGTGGGGCAAAACAGGGGGTGAAGAGACTGAAAATGAGTACCTGATGCAACTTTTTATTTTTATTGGCTCCAGTTTGAGAATTGCATTGATGCTAAAGATCATGAATAAGGATGGCGCCTGTTTAATTTTAATTACACTTCAGTAAAATTAAGATGGGTGAAGGATTAAGTCATTCTATAAGAAAGAAAAGAAATTTTTTATATGGAAGATTTTTATATGGAAGAGAACACTAGACCCATACGCTTTGTATAGAGCATTTGACCAACAGTTTATACAGCGTTGTGCATCTAAACTGCAGTTAACACAAGACGTTAAAGAGCACTGTCTGGATGTTATTTCTGTTTAGTTCCCTTTTAGCTATTTTAACAAAGGTAGGAAGTAAATGACCCAAAATGACAGATGTTCAGACGGTACGCTGTGTTTGGCTTTGTGATGTCTCATACCCTTCTCTTGGCTAAAAACATTGCTTAGGTTAGATATAAATTGTACCTGAAGTGGTGGACAGCATGGCTTAAAAACCTACATGGAAAATAACTGAAGAAATTCTAGGATTCTAAATTTACCAAAAATATTCTTCAATTAGTCAAAAGCGTTCCAGGAGGGTTATAGATGATTCCAAATGGAAAGGATATCCATAATATTTCTTCTTGTTGGCAACTATGGTAGTTTCATAATTTTATTATATATAACCTCTTATTTCTTTGGTGGGAAAATCAGCCATCTATAGTTTTAATTTTTGTGTTTAAAAATACTGACTTTGTGAAATTTTTAACTGACAAATGCTAGTTCGGAGGGACTTAGAAAAAAAGTCATAGTCCACTGAAAACTTTAGGAAATTCTTATTGTGTTGTATAAAAACTTTCTGAAATCAGGCAATATCTGCTGAGTTTGTGGCATTCCAAAGATCAAAGCTGTAAGGACTTTGCTGGGCGCTTGAGGACAAGTACGTGGAGGAACAAGGACTGAGAGCGGTGCTGTGCTTTGTATTTCCTCATCGTCCCAGTGTAGAGGTCACCTCTCAGGTTATATGACTTCTGATGGGCACACCTCAAAGATGGGTAAACAACCCCGAGGCACCAGCAACTTAGGTCAAGCCTGTAACAAAGTCAACAGTAACTGTAACTAAATATGACTAGCAATTTTGGCAACTTCAATCCACTGTGTGCTAGGGAGAGGATGAGGCAAGTGGAAAAGAGGAGATAACCCTTCTCTCAAACTCTCAGTATGCAAATGGTCAAAGACTTCTCTGCCCTCGCCATTGACTTTCCAGCGCTACCTATCTCTGCCCCCTACCAGGGAAGCTGGCCTGGTTCTAGGGTTGGACCAGTGCCTTGTGACTAGAGAGCTGGTGTGGAAATTTGTTGAGAAGCTTAAAATTTTACACTGCCTTAAACAGGTTTTTTTTTTCTTTGGCTTTGACTAGTGCTCTCTAAATTTGGGCGCCTTGTGTGAGAGTTCTGGTCACTCTGAACTAATTATGTCCCTAACAAAAGTGGAGCTTTTTTTCCATTCAAATGGATTTTCTGAGTCCTTGAAGCAAGGGAGATATCAAATATTCCCCTACTTCCTCTATAGCCTCTTTGAACACTCTGGAGACAAACCCAAAGGAATTCTGAAGCCTAGCGTGTTTGTTTATAAATTCCTAAATGTGAGGCCACAGTGTTTAGGCTGAGAAAGTGGAAGGAGATGTAGAGTCATGGGCCACATAACAAGGTTTTCGGTCAATGATGGACCGCCTATGTGACGGTGGTCCCATAAGGTTAGTACCATATAGCCTAGCTGTGTAGTAGGCTATACCATCTAGGTTTGTGTGAGTACACACTATGATGTTCCCACAATGACGAAGTTGCCTAAACGATGCATTTTTCAGAACGTGCGCCCGTCGTTAAGCGACGCATGACTGTATATGAATCTACAATTGCTGTAGTCTTTTTTCTTCCTATAAGAAAATGGATGCTATCAACTTTATCCTCAGCTTAGTCTTATCTTTTGAATGTTTTTACATGCATCCTAGAGGTGAGAGATTGAAACAAGCACATGAATGGAAATCTCATTCAAACATAACACGACCTCCGCTTGTCATTGCAATAAGGATAAAATATATGCTTCTGTTTATTTCTTCTGATTTTCTTCTTTCTGGTGCCAGCATTTCTGATTACTTTTATTTCTAACAAATAAGGAGTAAATAACTTATTTTAAATTGACTTATAATAACTGTGAGCATTTGTATGATAGCCAAAGCCCATAACTGTAACTTTTTAAAAGTCCTACAAAAGAGGAATTATATTTTGCTTACGGTCACTCATGTACCTACCTCCTCTGTGTTCTTCTTGGTCTCTGCACTGTGTGAAAATCCTTTCTGATTTTGCTTTCCCGTTGAAGCTGCGAGACATCAATGATACAAAGCTATCTGGGAGTTTTACGGAATAGTATTCAAATATATTGATCATGTTTCTTTCTGTGTCTATGTAATTAGATTTTCTCCAGATATTTGTCATTTTAAAAGCATATGTTTCACAAGATACCGGTAAACATCTAAGAAATGTCATTTTATTCAGGGCAGAGAAAATTAGGAGTCAGATACGTCTATATTTCTCTGCACAGTAAGAGAAATGGAGAAGTGTAATAAAAAAGGGTTTAATGAAAATGAAGAAGAGAAAGATAAACTCGGGTTTGAATTGTGAAGCACCATTGGGAGGGATCTCCATATGCAGCTAAGCAGAGGGCACAGAGGCAGTCCCAAGAACAGAACCTTTTTGAAGCATTTTATAGGAAATATATTGTCACACAGTCATTATGGCTGATGATGAAAAGACACTAGAGGAAGTGTGAGAGCCAGACTGTGAGACATTTAGGGACAGAAACAGAAGGGGGGCGCCTGTTTACCTCCTTCAACCCTCACTGTCTAAATGCTTCTGCCCCTGCTCCCCTTCTGCAATTTGTGATTTCCTTGGTGTCTGAGCCTGGCTGTGCAAGCACTGCCATTTTCATATCCGTTCTTTGTCTCTGCTTTGACACATACTTCCAAAATGAGATGATTATTTAGATCTCCTGTCATGATGAGGCAACAATAGTAGGAAGTGTCCCCTTGAACTTGACCCTTTGAAACATGTTCAACATATGCTATGCATAGTAAGCTTTGGAAAGCTTTAGTCCCCTGATGTCACAATTGCTTCAGGGTAAGGCTTTTATCTTCATTATTATTTAAGCAGACTTAGATGCGTCTTCCTCCCTATGTTCTAGTGTAAACACACACGCACACCCCTTGCATTATTTATGTCCGTTGAGAAGAGAAAGATGGCTGACCTGGTGGGGAGTAGCAGAGGGTGCCTTAACATTTTCAGGCTTGGCTCCCACTTCCTTATGTATTTCCTTCATGTCCCTGTCACTTCAGAGGTGTAACCGTGTCTGTTCCAAGTTGTATCTTTATCATCAGCAAGAACGCTTATAAATGTAGTGAATGTGACTATTTTGTATAAATGCACAATAGTATATAGGCCTTGGAGACGTCTGATAACAGTATGTAAATATCCTTTGTTGAAGGAGTAGAACCTTCTCATAGCGAGCTGCTTACGTGACAGCTACAGGAGGATGCATAGATTTAACATGTTGATTTCTCTAGCAAATTCTAGCATTCACGAATGCAAGGAAACAATTTGTTTCTGTTTCTCATTTATTCTTAAGCACCAATCCTTTGGGCTTTCTTGTTGATGGGTTACTATAGACATCCCTTTCATAACGTACAGGATTCATAATTTGTGACGATTGGATGGCCACTGGGGTACATCAGGATCAGAGACTCTAGAGGGAAGGAGAGAGAAGGATAGCTCCATTGAAAAGCTTGCCTAATTTTTGAAAAGTCTGAGACATTTCTAGAACTCTAGTTGCCATACAGCATGGTTGGTCTGAAAAGCTTCGAAAAAGAAAGTTTCTCTTTGATCTCTTTAACTTGATCATTGCACATTATATCTTATTCCACAGGTGCACAAGCTGTTTTTCAAAAGCAAATTTGCAGAGACTGGAGGTAAGAGTAAAACAGAAAAATTCAAATATTCTTTCTCATACAGTATAGTCTGACTATCCATCCATGGATGCAGTAATTCTGGAAAACATTTTAGATTAGACTATAAAATTGAATTCACCTTTGAACTGTACATGGAATTAATTCTTCCCAATAAAGCCAAACTCCATTGGTAGGAAATGTGGGGAAAATCAATGCTATTCATTTCTTCTTCTTCTTCTTTTTTTTTGTTTCATATACAATGTAGAAGATAAGAAAAAACTTTAATTGGTACTTTTTATGTTGTGACTGGAAAAAAATCCCTCTCTATTGGTTCTGCTGAGTTGTTTCTTTCCACAGAATCTAAATGCAACATCATAGGAGGAGGTTTGCTGTAAAAACATGTCTTTCTTTGGTTTGTTCATTGTAATTATGGCTGGTAGTGAGAAGGTTCAGTAAGTCTCAATTTCTCTACCTCCCTTACTTGGAGAAAATTTGGAAATGTACCCTGTGAATAAAATGATTTTTTTTATAGCTTGTGAAGTCTTTTTATTTCCCAGAGCGTATGGGTAATTCTGTTCCTTTTTCTGTTCTTCCTTTGTTCTGTATCCACATAAGCTACACTGATTTTTTTTCTTCTCGATGAAAACTCATCCTGCTTAGTGAGAAAATTATTTTAGAAATACAGAATTATAAATGCTATAAATAGAATAGAAGAACACTATTGGTACCTCTTATGCAGGTTAAAGACACTATCTATTGGGCGAAGTAAAGTAGAAAGAAAAGTGAACATTTGTTTCATATGATTAATGCACATGAGCCTACTTTTCCCAGCGATGAAATGTTTCCTTTGTTTAATGAGTCAATATCAGTAAGCGTGTCCTAGATATAATTTAACAAATCCTAACAAGATTCAAAATATTTAGATTGCCCTTCCGCTTGTGGGTGACTTTGACAAGGCTAAGTGTGTCTTCTTGTCTGAATTATTTAGATAATTGCCTCAAACTCCCATTTCCCTTGGGATCTAGTGGCCCAGTTCTGCCACTTTCTCAGAGGGAAGGACACCAGGAAAAGTGACCTGGGTCCATCCTTTAGCATACATTTCTCCTCAGAAACTGATCAAGGTGCTTTGTGCAGATCTCCTTATTCGTTCTCTGACATCGTTCTCACATAACAGCCTTTTGGGCTACAGCTATTTTAGGAAAGGGCATTGTATTACCTAAGGTTCAATCTTCATGGTGTTTAGCTGAATCATTTGGGAAGGGAAAAAGGCAGAACTCTGATAGAAATGTGGGTTACTCTATCCTATCCTCAGACCATATGAGGAAAACATTTAACTTGTTTTCACCAACTATCATTAAGTAAGAAAATCTAGATATTACGGAGTCCTGCTGTTCTACTTTGTTTCAATTTAAGCATTCAAAAACAGATATTAAGAATCCAAGGGCTTTAATTACTCAAGAATTCCTCAACCTAAAAGGAGGGTAATTACAACTCACAGACTATATTTTTGCTTGAAAACTTCTTATTTTGGATATACAGTCAGATTCTTGGTGACAGGAAGAACTAAAGATTTAGGATGATTGAATTGAATCTCGTGAATTTCATTGTGAATGATCAGGAGATCATAGGATGAAATTGAGGATATATCTAATTATGCTTAACATTTATAATTCTAAACCATATTATCTAGTTTCTGGGATTTGGAAAATAAGAAAAAACAACCCCTTTGTTATTTCTTTTATATAGATAGAGTGAAAATTATTTCTTTCGTCTACAAGAGTCATGTTTTCCAGGCATGAATTCAAAAATCAGCCTCAGTGTTTGGAAACTTTTTCATGATGATGAAATCAAAAGTTAGACTACAAAGCGATCAAGAGTTTCTTGGTCTCAAGATAGACTTCCATCAAGAAGATCCCAGTCTTTGTGTGTGGAGGAAGAGAGGACGGTAAGAATGGAGTATGAGTGTTCGTTCGGTGGTCCACCATCATCAACTTCCCACCAGGTGGATTACTGATCTCTTGGGAAATGGTTTTCTACTGAGGGTTTAACATTGGCCTTTGCTCTCATTGCTTGGGCACTCAGCCGTGGTGGAAGCCAAATTATTGATTCCCTGCTTAATCTACATACTTGCCACCAAAACCACTTTATATAGAAGCCCGTTGGGAAAGTAGTGGGGTACTGAGAAAAGAGATGAACTGATATCCATTCAACATACTGTTTTGTCTAGACCTCTTACAAAGGTTGAGACTGAGATAGGGCATTTAATGCCTTGAGAGGTCAAGAGAGGTTATCAATGCTTTCCATGATGACTATGTGGCAATTTGTTCTCACTGAAATAGACATTTATTCTGGATTGGCCTTTCCTGTCCTCAGTGCTTCTGTCAGCACCACTATTTATGAACTTACAGAATGACTTATTTACCCTATTGGTATCACATACAACATGCAACATCCTTGTGACCAAGGGACACATTTCACAGCAAAAGAAGTGTAGAAAGGAGTTTATGCCTATGGAATTAGTGAGTATTACTCCTTACCATATCATGTGGAACAGTCATTCTCAATGGGAGTGATCTTGCCTCCACAAGAAGGGAAAGTTCTGAGAGACAAAAATCATCTTAGATATTATAATCATTAGGGGAAAAAAAATCTCAAAAGTTTCCTTGGAGATAAACAAATACACGGACATAGAGAACAGATTAGTGGTTACTAGAGGGGAAGAGGGTTGAGAGGTGGACATAAGGGGTAAAGGGGCACATATATATGGTGACTGACAAATAATAATGTACAATGGAAATTTCATAATGTTATCGATTATTATGACATCAATGTAAAAAAAATTTTCCTTGGGGTCAGGGGTGGGAGGATAATGAAAAAGGTAAGAGAAACGATGATCTGGAAGCAATTGTCTTACAGAAAGTTAGCAGGGCCTAAAAGAGATTCAACTTCAGGACCATCTGAGAAGACGATGTCTTAGGAGGTAGTGGTACCATCTTACAAGATGTGGTATATGTTTTGGACAGTGACCACTTTCTCCCATATTTAGATATTTGGATCTGGGGATCAAGGGATGGAAGCAGAAGAGGCTCCCAGAAATCGTGGTATGTTGTGCTTTTATTATTGTTTAATTCAAAGTATTTTCTAATCACCTTGTGATTCTTCTTTAACCCATGTGTTTTTAGAAGTTTATGTTTTAATTTCCAAATATGTTGGGAATTATTAGTATCTTTTTATCTCTTTCTAATTTAATTCTGTCATGATCAGAAAATATACTACATATGATTTTGATTTTTTGAAATTTATTGAGACTTGTTTTATGGCCCAGCTTCCGTGAGTACTTCAAAAGGATGTACATTCTACAGGTATTGGCAGGAGTGTACTAAAAGTGTTTATTAGGTCAGGTATATCCTCACTGATGTTTTATCTATTTGCTGTTTATATTACAGGAGAAGAAGTGTTAATGTCTCCAAGCATGATATGCCCGTTTCTCCTTTAGTTCTATAAATTTTAGCTTTATGTATTTTGCAATTCTGTTATCAACTACAGGTACTGAGGAGTCTGACTCCTGGCCAGACAACTATGTGTAGTCCTTCATGCCCAACCATATGCAATTACAAGGCTTTGCCTGGCAAGCCTCATGGGGTGAAGCTGTCCCACACGCACCAGATTTGTACAAAGCCCATGCATTGTTTTTCTGGAGTGAATAGGACCCCCTGGGACAGCCATTCTTATACACATGCCTGCATTCCTAGCCCAACACATCCATTTAAAGACCTACTTATCAGGGGTTTAGGCTGAGGCACTTTCTTCACTTTGACTCAGTACCTTTCCACTCTCAGCCCTTGCCTCCCTCTTTCCTCCTGGACCAGGGGTCCAAAAGAGGGAGTAGCCTTTTGTTTAGGACTCCTTGGCAGTGAGATGATTCTTCCATCTGTACTGCATCCACCTGACTCTTGTTCAGTGCCAATTCCATGAGGAAAAATGAAACCCTTAGGAACTGATGCCTGTTTCTGCCTCTTGTTTGTGATGTCACAGTAAATAAATAAAGGCTTGTTACTTTCAATTTGGCTCATTGTCCTAATTTACCACCTCAACACCTGAATGCCTGAAATACACATTTAAGACTGTTATATTTTCTTCATGAACTGACCCTTCGTTGTGAACATTTATAACAATATAAATGTTATAATATGAATAAATATCAAGGTAAATATACAAAATTTCTTTCTTCTGGTAATACTCCTTGTTTTTAAGTCCACTTTTTCTGACATTAATAAAGCCTCTTATGAGATTTCTTATGATTAATATTTTTATGGTATATCTTTATCCGTTTACTTTCACTTTATTATTGTATTTATTTTTTAAAATGCATCTCTTGTAAACAACATATAGTTGGGTCTTGTTTAGTTTTGTATCTATTTTGACAATCTCTACCCTTTAATTGGAATGTTTAACCCCTTTATATTTAACACAATTGTGGATATGACTGGGTTTAAGTCTGTTATCTTACTATTTGTTTTCTATTGGTTCACTCTGTTCCTTTTCCTTTCATGTTGCTTTCATTTAGATTAATCATCTATTTTCTTAGTATCTCATTTTATCTCATTTACTGGCTTTTAATCTATGCTTTTATTTTAGTTGTTGCTCTAGGGATTATAATATGAATCTTTAATCACAGTATAGCTTGAATTAATATTACACCACTTCGCATATAATAAAAGAAAGTTACAATAGGATGTCACTTTACTTTGCCCCTCCGGTCCTTTTTCCTATTGTCATATGTTATGGACTGAATGTTTATATCCCCCCCAAAATTTATGTGTTAAAACTCTACCCCTTGTGTGATGGTATTAGGAGGTGAGGCTTTTGAGAGATTATTAGGATTAGATGATCTGATGAGAGTGGAGCCCTCATGAATGGGATTAGTGCTCCTATGAGAGTTACCAGAGAGCTATCTTCCTCTCTCTGCTCTCTACCATGTGAGGATACAAGAAGTCAGAAGTCTGAAACCTGGAAGAGCGTCCTCACCAGAACTCGACCATGCTGGCACCCTGATTTCAGACTCTTAGCCTATAGATATATATGAAATAAATTTCTGTTGTTTGTAAGCTACCCAGTCTTTGTTATAGGTGCCCAAACCGACATGAAGGCATCATGTATATTACTACCATATATTTTATAAATCCCCAAATATAATATTGTTGTTTTTGCTTTAATTAAAGGCAGATATCTTTCAGAGAAATTAGGATATTGAAAAATATTTTTGCATATTTACCCCTATGTACTAATTTCACGCTTTATAATCCTTCCTGTAGAACTGGTATCATTTCTCAACAGGCTGATGAAATTCCTGTAGCTTTTCTCATAGTGCTAGCAGTAAATTCTCTCATATTTTGTTTTTTTGGAAATGTCTGTAGCTCATTTCATTTTTAAAGTACTTTTTTTCCCGTTATTTTATTGAGGTGATAATGGTTTATAACTGTGTAGTTTGAGGTGTACGTTATTATTTATCACTTTCTGTATAGACTGTATCGTGCTCACCACCCATAGTCTAATTTTTATCTGTCACCATGTATATATATGCCCCTTTACCACCTTTGCTCAACCCCAACCCTTTTCCCCTCTGGTAACCACTAATCTGTTCTCTTTATCCATGTGTTGTTTATCTTCCACATGTGAGTGAAATCATGTGGTGTTTGTCTTTCTCTGTCTGGCTTATTTTGCTTAACATAATACCCTCAAGGTCCATCCATGTTGTTGTGAATGAGATGATATTGTCTTTTTTATGGCTGAGTAGTAGTCCATCATATATATGTACCACATCTACTTTATCCATTCATCAGTTGATGGGCACTTCGGTTACTTCGACATCTTGGTTATTGTGAAAAATACTGCAGTGAACATAGGGGTGCATAAATCTCTTTGAATTGTTGATTTCAAGTTCTTTGAGTAAATATCCAGTGGTGAGATAGCTGGATTGTATGGTATTTCTGTTTTTAATTTTTTGAGAAATCTACGTACTGTTTCCATAGTGGCTGCACCAGTTTACATTCCCACCAGCAGTGTATGAGGATTCCCATTTCTCCACATCTTCTCCAACATTTATTTTTTGTCTCCTTAATTATACCCATTCTGACAGGTGTGAGGTGATATCTCATTGATTTCTCATTTTGATTTGCATTTCGCTAATAATTAGTGATGCTGAACATCTTTTCATGTGCCTGTTGGCCATCTGTATATCTTTTTGGAAAAGTGTTCTTATCCTCTGTCCACTTTTTGATCAGGTTGTTTGTTTTTTTGTTGTTGAGTTGTATGAGTTCTTCATATATTTTGGAAATTAACCTTTTGTCAGATATATTATTTGCAAATATTTTCTCCCAGTTGGTGGGTTGTCTTTTCATTTTCCTTATGGTTCCCTTTGCCTTGCAGAAGCATTTTAGTCTGATGTAGTCCCATTTGTTTATTTTTTCTTTTGTTTCCTATGGCTAAGTAGACATGGTATTCAAATAGATTCTGCTAAGACCAACGTGACAGAGTTAGTGATGTTCATATATTTTCTTCTAGGAGTTTTATGTCTTCAGGTCTTACATTCAAGTCTTTAACGTATTTCAAGTTAATTTTTGTGTGTAGTGCAAGATAATGATCTACTTTCATTCTTTTGCATGTGGCTGTCCAGTTTTCCCAACACTGTTTATCAAAGAGACTTTCCTGTCTCCATTGTATGTTCTTGGCTCTCATCAAAAATTAGCTGTGCATAGATGTGTGTGTTTATCTTGGGGCTCTCCAATCTGTTGCACTGATCTCTGTGTCTGCTTTTTGTACTAGTGCTATGCTGTTTTGATTACTGTAGCTTTGTAGTATATTTTGAAGTCAGGGATTGTGAGGCCTTCAGCTTTGTTCTTTTTCTCAGGATTGCTTTAGCTATTCTGGGTCTTTTGTTCCATATAAACTTAAGTATTTTTTGTTCTATTTCCATGAAGAATGTCCTTGAGATCCTGATTGGGATTTCACTGAATCTCTAGATTGCTCTAGGTAATATGGACATTTTAACTATGTTTATTCTTGTAGTACATGAGCATGGAATATCTTTCTACTTCTTTATGTCATCTTTGATTTCTTTCAATAATGTCTTAAAGTTTTCAGTGGTTAGGACTTTCACCTCCTTGGTTAAATTTATTCCTAGATATTTTATTCTTTTTGATGGACTTGTATTCTTAAGTTCTCTTTCTGCTAGTTTGTTATTAGTGTACAGAAATGCAACTGATTTTTATAAGTTGATTTTGTACCCTGCAACTTTGCTGTCATTGTTGATTATTTCTACTAGTTTTATGGTGGATTCTTTAGGGTTTCCTATATTATAGGAATCATGTTGTCTTCAAACAGTGAGAGTTTCACTTCTTTCTTTCCATTTGGATAGTTTTTATTTCTTTTTCTTGCCTAATTGCTCTGGCCAAAGCCTCCAGTACTATGTTGAATAGAAGTGGTGCTAGGGGGCTCCCTTGTCTTGTTCCTGTTCTCAGAGGGATGGCTTTCAGTTTTTCACTATTGCATATGATGTTGGCTCTGGATTTGTCATATATGGCCTTCAGTATGTTGAGATAATTTCTTTCCTCATAACTTTTCCAGAGTTTTTATCATAAATGGTTGTTGGAGCTTGTCAAATGCTTTCTCTGCATCTATTGAGATGATCATGTGATTTTTATTCCTCATTTTGTTAATGTGGTATATCACATTGATTGATTTGCAGATGTTGAACCATCCGTCCATTCCTGTATAAATCCCACTTGATCATGGTGTATTATCCTTTTAATGTATTGCTGTATCTGGTTTGCCAATATTTTGTTGAGGATTTTTGCATATATGTTCATCAGCAATATTGGCCTATAATTTTCCTTCTTTGTGCTGTCCTTATCTGGTTTAGGGATCAGGGTGATGTTGGTCTCATAGAGTGAGTTAGGAAGCATTCTGTTTTCTTCAATGTTTTGGAATAATTTGAGAAATATAGGTATTCAATCTTCTTTGAATGTTTGATAGAATTCTCCAGAGAAGGCATCTCGTCCTGGACTTTCGTTTTTGTGGATATTTTGGTTACTGTTTCAATCTCTTTACTTGTAATTGGTCTATTCAGGTTCTCTGTTTCTTCTCTATTCAGTTTTGGGAAGTTGTCTGAGTCTAAGAATTTTTCCATTTCTTCTAGGTTGTCCTATTTGTTGGTATATTGTTTTTCATAGTGTTCTCTTATATTCCTTTGTATTTCTGTGGTATCCATTGTAATTTCTCCTCTTTCAGTTCTAATTTATTTATTTGAGCCTTCTCCCTTTTTTTCTTAGTGAGTCTGGCTAAGGGTGTGTCAATTCTGTTTATCTTCTCAAAGACTCAGCTCTTAGTTTCATTGTTCTTTTCTACTGGTTTTTTTTAATCTCTATTTCCTTTATTTCTGCTCTAATTTTTATTATTTCCCTCCTTCTATTGACTTTGGGGGTTTTTGTTCTTTGTCTAGTTCTGTTTGGTGTAGTTTAACACTACTTATTTGAGATTTTTCTTGTTTGTTGAGGTGGACCTGTATTGCTATGAATTTCCCTCTTAGCACTGCTTTTGCTGCATCTCATAAAGGTTGATATGATGCATTTTCATTCTCATTTCTCTCCAGGTATTTTTTGATATCTCCTTTGATTTCTTCATTGATCCAATGGTTGTTCAGTAGCATGTTGTTTAGTCTGCACGTATTTGTCACTTTTCCAGCTTTTTTCTTTTAGTTCATTTATAGTTTCTTACCATTTTGGTTAGAAAAGATGCTTGATATGATTTCAATATTCTTAACTTTTTTGTGGCTTGCCTTGTTTCCCAGTATATGGTGTATCTTTGAGAATGTTCCAAGTGCACTTGAGAAGAATGTGTTTTCTGCTGTTTGGGAATGGAATGTTCTATATATCTATTAAGGCCATCTGGTCAAGTTTTTCATTTAAGTCCACTGTTTCCTTGTTGCCTTTCTGTCTGGATGATCTATCTATTGATGTAAGTGGGACGTTGAGGTCCCCTACTATTATTGTGTTGCTGTTAATTTCTCCATTTAGGTATGTTAATACTTGCTTTATATACTTTAGTGCTCCCATGTTAGATGCATATATATTTTCATAAGGGACATGTCCTCTTGATGGAGTGTCCATTTTATCATTATATACTGCCCTTTTTAGTCTCTCACTGCCTTTCTTATCTTGAAGTCTGCTTTGTCTGATATAAGAATGGCAAGACCTGCTTTCTTTTGCTTGCCATTTGCTTGGAGTATTGTCTTCCATCCCTTCACTCTAAGCCTCTGTTTGTCTTTAGAACTGAGATGTGTTTCCTGGAGGCAACATCCTGTTAGGTCTTGTTTTTTAATATAGACAGCCAGTCTATGTCTTTTGATTGGGAAATTCAATCAATTTACATTTAGAGTGATTATTGATATATGATGGTTTAATGCTGCCATTTTATCTCGTGTCTTCCGGTTGTTCTATATTTCTCTTCCTTCTCTTCCCTTGTGTTTCTGATTGCTGCTTCAGTTCAGTGGTTTCTGTGATGGTTTTCTCAGTTTTTTCTTTATTTATGGTTTGTGTCTATACTGTGATTTTCTGTTTAGTGGTTGCCATGAGGTTTGTATAAAAGATCTTGTAGGTGAGAGAGTCCATTTTCTGAAAGCCTCTTATCTCCATTAGCCCAAGCAAGATCCATCTCTTTCCTCTTTCCCTTCCAAGTTATTGTTGGCACAAATCATTTTGTTTCCTGTTGTCAGTTTGTGACTAAAGTGAAGTGTTTATAGTTATTTTTGATGCTTTCCTTCCCTCTGTCTTTTATGTTATAATTAAGTGTTTGCTAATTTGTTCTGATAGAGAGCTGCAATTTTCTGATTTTTTCTATTTATCTCCTTGCTCAAGGTTTTGTAATACTTTGCCTTTTTGTTTCAGGTATGAAGTCATCCTTGATCATTTCTTGTATGGCAGGTCTAGTGGTGATGAACTCCCTCAGCTTTTGTTCATATGGGAAAGCTTTTATTTCTCCATCATATCTGAAGGATAATTTCACTAGATAGAGTATTCTTGGCTGAAAATTTTTGCCTTTCAGTATTTTAAATATATTATTCCAATCTCTCCTAGCCTGTAAGGTTTCTGCTGAGAAATATGCTGAATGTCACATAGGTGTTCCTTTGTAGATTGTTCTCTTCTGCTTGCTGCCCTTAATAGTTTTTCTTTGTTATTTACTTTTGTCAGTTTTACTATTATATGCCTTGAAGAAGGTCTTTTAGTGTTGATGTAGTTAGGAGTTCTATTGACTTCATGAATTTGTACATCCAGTTCTTTCCCCAGGTTTAGGAAGTTCTCAGCTATTTTTTCTTTGAACAAGCTTTCTGTTCCTTTCTCCCTCTTGAATACCTATAATCCTTCTGTTGCATTTCCTAGTTGTGTCAGATATTACTCAAAGAAATTCTTTTTTACGTCTTAGCTCTCTCTCCTCCTCCACCTGAAGCATTTCTCTATTTATGTCCTCTAAATTACTAGATCTGTCCTCTATAATGTCAGCTCTATTTCTTAAGTTTCCTAGATTGTTTTTTACCTCATTCACTGTGTTCTTCATCTCCAGAATTTCTCTTGGTCTTCTTTTTAGAGTTTCAATCTCTTTGTTGAAGTATTCCTTCTGCTCATTAATTTTATTCCTGAATTCATTGAACTGTCTTTCTGAGTTTTCTTGTAACTCATTGAGTTTCTTTATGACAACTATTTTGAACTTTGTCATTTAGACTGTAAATTTCTGTGACTTAAGGATTGGGTCCTGGAGACTGGTCATTTTCCTTCTGCTCTGAAGTCTTACTGTAGTTTCTAATGGCGTTTGATGAACTGATCCTTTGCTGAGGCATTTGTACTAGTATCAGATTGCAGATTCCACCTGCCACCTCTGGGGGTGCAGGAGCTGTGTTTTTTAAACCCGCTGTCTGCTGGAAGTTGTGCCAATAGGGCTTGCTGCATTTTCCTACTGGTTGCAGCTGTTTGGTGGGTCACTCATACACAGGCAGGTGCTCTGGTGAGGAACTGCTGTCTTGGTCAGGGACCAGCCACGCTGGTGCACTAGGTGGGAGGGGAAGGGTGTTTTCTGTCCTGCATGCAGGCCTGCTCTGTGCTCATGGGTGGTTTGCCTGGGCTGCTGTGCTTGGTGGGGGTGCCCATGCTGTGGCTGAGCTGTACCACTTGGTGTGGAACATTCCTGTGGGCTGGGCTGCAACTCTGAAAGTGAAAGCATTCGTGGACAGGCCTGCCTGCCCCCACCTCCTCTTACAGTCACACACTGGCTACTGTGTGATGATCTGTGACCTAGATAACTGCTGTTGGGGATAGGGAGGTAATCCACTCACCTCCTTCCACTGCTTCCTGGGAATCCAGTACCCTTGACTTCAGACATATGGCTGTGAGGATCTCTCAGATGTCCTACTGTGCTTTGCATGGAATCCTCTGTTGGTTAATGAATGTCTGTTTCATTGCAACTTAGAGCAGTTAGACACTTTACACTTAGCTAGCACTTAGTGCTACACTTACACTTAGTTAGCACCTTACACTTAGAGTGTAAAGGAACAATTCACTGTGCCATGATGCTGATGTCACTCTCTAAAGTATGTTTTACTGGATGTAGAATTCTAACTTGACAGTTTTTGCTGTCAGCATTTTAAATATGACATTCCATTGTCTTCTGGTTTGCCTTGTATTTGATGAGGATTTTACTAAAATCATTATCATTGTAGTATATGCAGTCTGCATCTTTTTCACTCTCTAACTTCTTTTAGGTTCTTTTTCTTTATCTTTGGCTTTCAGCACTTTGACAGAGGTTTCGCCTTTGGATTTAGCAGTAGCAGAGTACCCAGTTCTAGGTATCACCAAAATGTGCAAAACTATGTGTTCTTGTGTTTTTCAGATTCAGTTTAACTAAACTTTTCATATCAAAATGCTTCTTGTTGGTGGTTTAGTAGGGAGGGAGATGTCAAGATGTTGGGCCAAATAGATTATTGTTTGGCCTGAAGATTGTTACATTGTTACACCTGAGAATTTTTCCAGTCCCCTCTGTTCCAATTGCCAATAGCTTGACTGGCTTAGTATTAGTATTATTATGATAGGCAAGCTACCCAAGATCTGTGTGGAAGATGAACCTTAAACTTGAATTAAAATAGAATTGGGTTGCTAATCACTTTGTAACAACTCCATTTAGGGATAGTTTAGGTAACATACAATTTAGCCATTGTAAATGTAGTTTGATGATTTTTTAGTAAAATTTATAGCTGCGAAACCTTTACCAGAGCTCAGTTTTATAACACTTCTATCACCCCAAAAAGTTTCCTAGTTCCAGTTTATAGTCCACCTCTGTTCTCAGCCCTAACCCCAGACAACAGTGGCTCTTCTTTTACTCTCTCTAGTTTTGCTTTTTCTGGAAACTGTATAAATCACATAATACAATATGCAGTCATCCATGTCTGGCTTCTTTCACTTAACAAAATGTTTTTGAGGCTTGTCTATGTTGTTGGATGTATCAATAGTGTGTTCCTGTTTATTGCTGAATAGTGTTCTATCATATGCATTTAACACATTTTGCTTATTAGTTCAACAGTTGGTGTACATTTGGATTGATTTAAGTGCTGGGCTATTTTGAATGATACTGCTGTAAACGTTTGTGTGCAGACTGATTGTTCACATGGTAAGATTTTCCTTTTCAGAAATGGCTGAACTGTTTTGCAAAGAAGCTATACCATTTTACATCACTCAACGTAAATATATGATCGTTTCTTCACATTCTCAAAAACACTAGGCATTGTTGGTCTTTTAAAAAATATCCACCTTTGGGGCTGGCCCCGTGGCTGAGTGGTTAAGTTCACGCACTCCACTACAGGCGGCCCAGTGTTTCATTGGTTCGAATCCTGGGCGCGGACATGGCACTGCTCATCAAACCACGCTGAGGCAGCGTCCCACATACCACAACTAGAAAGACCCACAACAAAGAATATACAACTATGTACTGGGGGGCTTTGGGGAGAAAAAGGAAAAAAAAATGAAAAATAAAATCTTTAAAAAAAATCCACCTTAGAGAATGTGTAATGATATCTCTTTGGAATTTTAATTTTCATTTCCCTAATGACTAGTGATAGTGAGTATGTTTTTGGTGCTTATTAACCATTTATATATCTCCTTTGGTGAAAAGTCTATTAAAATCTTTTGCACATTTGTGGGGGGAGGTCCTCTTATTATTGAGTTCTTAGATTTTAAGAAATATATTTTGTATACATGTCTGTTTTCAGATATAATATTTGCAAATATTTTTGCCTTGTCTATAAGCTTTCTTAATGGTATCTCATGAAAACCAAAAGTTTTTAATTTTGATGAAATTCATTTTATGTTTTTTAGTAAAGATAGTGCTTTTGTTGTCATCTGCAAGTAAAGGTGCATGTATTTCTTTCTTTTAAATAAGTATGCTTTTAATTTCTTATTGTCTTACCGAACTG
The DNA here is from genome assembly GCF_041296235.1 of Equus asinus. Classification (NCBI taxonomy): domain Eukaryota; kingdom Metazoa; phylum Chordata; class Mammalia; order Perissodactyla; family Equidae; genus Equus; species Equus asinus. The sequence goes on along the minus strand of NC_091811.1, from coordinate 32,449,228 downwards.
GCTAGAACCAAAAGCACAATGTTGAACAAAAATGCTGAGAGTGGACATCTTTGCCTTGTCTCTGCTCCTAAGTCAAAACATTTTATCTTTCAGGATTGCTGTGATGCTATCTGTAGTTTTTTTGTATGTGCCCTTTATCAGAATGAGAAATTGATTTCTCTTCCTAGTTTGTTGAGAGTTATTATCATGAATGACTATTTGTTACCTACAAATGCATTTTTGTGTATCTATTGAGATAATCATCTTTATTTTATTTGTTCTATTAATGTGATATATTAAATTAATTGATTTTAAGATATTAAACCAACCTGTGTTACCGTGATAAAATCCACTTTCTCATGTTGTTTGAGGGTTTTAGGAATTTCAGGATTTGGTTTGTTAATATTTTAGTAAGGATTTAGTAAGGAGTCTGTGCTCATGAGGGGTATCTGTCTGTATGCTTTTTTTGTGATATCTTTGTCTGGCTTTGATATTAGGGTAAAACTGACTTCATAAAATAAATTGGGAAGTGTTTCCTCTTCTTCTTTCTGAAAGAGACTGTCTGGGATTTGTATTATTTCTTCACTAAATTGTTGATAGAATTCATTAGTAAAATCATTTGGGCCTTGGTCTTCCTTTGTGAAAAGAATTTTAATTACTCATTCAAATTTCTTCCCTTAATATAAGTCTATTCAAAATTTCCTCAGGCCTGTTTTGTTGATTTGTGCAACTCATCTAATTTATTGGCATAAAATTGTTAATAATTTTCTGTTACTATCATTTTAATTTATCTAAGGTCTGCAGTGATGTCTCCACTTTTATTTCTCAACATATAGTTTATGTCTTCTCTTTTTCTCCAAAGTCAGTCTGGCTAAAGTTTAGCAGTTGTTTTTCTCCTTGCAAAATCAACTTTTGGCTTCATAAATTTTTTTTTTATTTCATTTCATTGGTTTCTGCTCTGAGCTAAACTATTGCCTTCCTTCTACTTTCTTTCAGTTTGCTGCATTCCTGGAGACATAAAGATAAAGTGCTATTGAAGTTTAAGCAATGATTACTTCTCACTCATGAATCAGGAAATTCTTTGAGGAGAAGGTGGAATTCGGGCTGCACCTTCAAAAGGAAGAGTAAATTGTAATTGTGTGTAACTGTAAGAATGATAAGAGGGGATGGGGAAAGACAGTCCAGAAGAGGGAATAATATAAGTAAACTCAGACAAGTACAGAATATATAGGAAATAATGGATAGTTTACTTTGTGAAATAGAGACAAATATATCAGCAATAACAATTAATTTAAATGTGCTAAAGGCTCCAGTTAAAAGACAAATGTCCCAGGGCTGACCCAGTGGCGTAGTGGTTAAGCTCATGCACTCTGCTTCAGCAGCCCAGGGTTTGCAGTTTCGGATCTGGGCACGGACCTACACACCATTCATCAAGTCATGCTGTGGCAGTGTCCCACGTGCAAAATATAGGAAGACTGGCACAGATGTTGATGTTACCTCAGGGACAATCTTATTCAAGTAAAAAAAAAAAAGAAGAAGATTGGCAACAGTTGTTCACTTAGGGCCAATCTTCCTCACCAAACAAAAAAGACAAATTTCCCACCTTTGTGATGAACTTGTCAAACTGGAGTTTTATTTTTAGCCTAATTTTATTTCATGTATTTTGAAGCTATGCTATTAGGTACAGTTTTAGAACTGTTATATCTTCCTGGTGATAGAATAAATTGGATTTATTCCAGAATACAAGGGGGCTTCAATTTATAAAATACATTGACATAATTGATCACGTTAACTAGATTAAAGGAGAGATGTCATGATTATATCAGCAAATTAAGAAAAATCATGAGGAAAACACGATCATTTCTGATTTTTTCAATTTCTTGTCAGAGTAAGAATAGGAGACAATTTTCTTAGCTTTATAATGATATCCACCCAAAAAAGGGATAGCAAAAGTCATTCTTAGTGGTGAAACATTAGAAACATGCCTTTAAAGACAAAGAGCAAGAGCAGGGTGTCATATTATTCAGCATTGTCCTTGGGGATCTAGACAGGGTAATAAGAAAATAAAAATAAGAGAATTTGAAAGGAAAAAACAAAACTATTTTTTTTAATGATGGGAAACCCAAAAGTATCAAATTCACCTAACAAAATTTGACAAATTTGTAAAATTAATGCACATATTTAGCAAGATTGCCACATGTAAGATCAACATATGAAAGTCAATTTCATTTTATATCACTAGTAACAAACGGCTAGAAAATGGAATTTGAAAAATGAAACTATTTACAAAGCAACAAAAATAATGAAATGTCAATCTGCAATAAACACAACGAAAGAGGCACACATCTTTTATGGAGTAATTACAAAATGTATGAAAAGACAGTAAAGAAGATCTACATTAATTGAGAGAGGCACTATATTCATGAACAGAAAGATTCAATGTCTTAACGATGTCATTTCTCCTAACATTGAGCTAGACCTATAGGGTTTGTTGTGTAACCTAACTTGTAGGTTATAAGGAAAAAGGAAGAGTCAAGAATAGCCAAGACACGCCAAGTTACTATAGTTTTCAGTGAGCTTTTCCTTTAAATTAAGATACATGGGCATGAAATGCATTGAAAATTAGACTACTGTGTGGGTTATGTGAAGCTGTTGGATACCAATTCCAAGTGACTTTCAGCCAGTCCACCATTAACTCAACCATTATCCATTCAATTGTTTTGCCATTTGCATACAATGACATTTTTGGAGAAGATTTCATTCTTAGATTTCATGTTGTGGCTTAAAAATTAAATATATGAAGATAATTGCCAGTCATCAGTAATTATGCATATTATCATAGTGAAATGCTGATTTTTATCACTTGTTCTCACTATCTTTATCTCTTTAACATTGTCAATATGACTTTTTTTCTGTGAGGAAGATTGGCCTTGAGCTAACATCTGTTGTCAATCTTCCTCTTTTTTGCTGGAGGAAGATTGTCCCTGAGCTAACATCTGGGCCGATCTTCCTCTATTTTATGTGGGAAGCGTGGTTTGATGAGAGGTGCTAGATCTGCGCCCAGGATCTGAACCTGTGAGCCCTGGGCCGCCAAAGCGGAGCATGAGAACTTAACTACTAGGCAACTGGGATGGCCCCTGTCAATATGATTTTGAGGAATATTTCTACCTTACTGTTTTACCAGGATTTTCAATTCATCATTATTACCATTTCCAGTTTTTCCTCCAATGAATCATGTATCATTGCAAGTAAATAGCTTCTATTGCAAATTATCAGGAAAGTGTCAACAAATTAACATCTTATTGACAGTCTTGTACGCTTTATGAATAGATCACATCAGTCTCTCATTACTTTGAAGTTTCTGTTGTCTATTCGGAGGGACAGTGGCAAATTTTCTTGTCTCTGGTTGCATTGCTGGGTACAGGATGGTCTTTTTGCATGAATCTCAGTAATACATATAATACAGCTCTATTGATTTTTGGGTATCTTCCCTTCTTAGGTCTTATAGAAAACTTAGTTGTTTTGCAGCATAATCTGGAAATGTGATCATTCTTCCAAAAAATAATCTATTTACACTAATCAATTTACATCCCACTGCATAATTTTTCTGCCTTTTTACATACACAATAGCTTTATATTTTAATGCCAAATTATGGTTCTTTCTGTATGTATAGATATGTATAGATATGTAACTGTCAGTGTATCTTTATATATATCTTTTTAAGGATATGAAATGGCAGTTAAATTTGATAAAAATGGTGCAAACAATGCCCATAACTCAACTGATGTGAGGTTGAGAAGTGCCATGACCTGGTTTGCACGTGTAGGCAATGACAGCTGTCGTGAGTCGTGCACGGCTAAGAGCGATAGTGAGAGGCAGCACCTGTAAGATGTGATTTGATTGTAGAAATGTTAAAATGTGGAAAGGTGAATCTTAGAGTCAGTGAAATACTTTATCCTCTGGTACTGGGGTGAAAGAAAAGGCGTTTTGGAAGGAGACTGAAGCACAGGTCAGTGTGGCAGTCATGGAGAATTAATGGGTTCTAATATTCTAAAATAGGGCCTTCCCCTCAGACAAATAAATCAGAGCGGTAAGAAAAGGATCTTGAATTAAAGGAGTGAGTCAGAGATCATGCTGTTGAAAACTTGTCCAAATTCTTCTTAATCTGGGCTGCTTTAGACAGCTGTTTTTGCACACTAGGGGGCTCTAACACACAACGTGTCAAATGAAAATATTGATAGCCTGTTTTTTTTTAACGTTGTGCCCTTGACAAATATTTACCAAGCATGACTTGTGAGACACTCTACTGAACTTCGAGAAGAATATAAAAATTACTATGTTCTGTACTCAGCGTATAGGAGATTTACAATTTGGTAAGGGACATAAAGCACATATAAAAATTAAAATAAAGGAAGGCATGAGACAAGCATTGGAAAACTAGAACAAAGAATTATAAAAATTCAAAAGAGGAGGAAATCCTTGCCTAGATCAGTTCACATTTCTTTGACTTGGAAAAGAATTTAACCATCTCCCTACTGAAGTGGCCAGGCCCTGTTTTTCAGGGGATCCCCTGACTGGGGTTTGTGGGAGGGGTAAGCGTGGAGGCAGCCACCTCTTGCAAGTGCCCTCAAGGGCCAGCTGAGGTAGTGCTGGGTCATAGGCTTATTCCACACCCTGTGCACCGGGGCTTTTCTCCTTCTGCTTGCCTCTCCCTCCTTTGCTTTTCTTCACAGACTTCTCTTCTTTCTTTGTCTTCTTTCTTGAGGCATTCCAGACCATCATGACCTGGCAGTGGCTCTAACGTACAGTCTTAACCTTGTGAATGGCATTCTGGACTGAAGAAGTTGCCCACCACAGATCCAAGGTAAATTCTGGAACATCCTTTTTCCCCAAGAAATTATTGCGGCCATCCCTACCCCTTACTAATATTAGTGTGTGCATTTTCCTATGTTGCCAAAATTGCAATAGGATGGTCATAGCCCTCTGAAATGGGGAGGCAAATTGGCAGAACAGGAGCAGAAATAGGGCTGTAGAAATATTGACCTCTTTCCTTTACTATCACACAAGCGTATTTTTGCCCACTTCCTACCCAAGCTATATCCTGATCTTACTTTCTCAGCTGCTAGACCACCCAAAGTTACAGTCTTTGGGACGCTTTGAAGTCTTGACCAAGAATCTAAGAGGTCTACTCAGTTCTAGGAGCCCAAGGCAAAAAATATTCTGCTTTCTCATTTTGGCTTTCCTTCTTAATTGAGAAACAGCAGTTTGAAAATTCACATTATTTATTTAAAATTTTGAATTTAAAAGAATCATCAAACTTAAAAAGTTGTAAGAATTGTACTCTCATATAACCTTTACTAAGAACCAGCAATCACTGTTTTGCCATATTTGCTTTATTTATCTCTCTAATCATTGCTATTTTTATTATTGCTGAAACATTTGAGAGTAAGTTGCAAACACCATAATTCTTTACTCCCAAATACTTTAATGTATATCTCCTAACAACTAGGACATTTTTCTACATAACCATAGTATAAAAATAATTTCAGAAATTTAATGTTAATGTAATAGTATTATCTAATATCAGTTCCTATTTAAATTTTATCAAGTGACCCATTAATGTCCTTTATAGCTATTTTTTTCCTATTCCAAGATTCAATCTAGGATCACATGTTGCATTTAATTGCCGTATCTCTTTAGTCTCCTTTAATCTGAAACTATTTCTCTGTCTTTCTTCATCATTAACAGTGAAATTTTGGGGCATTCAAGTCAACTGAATGTCTCTGAATTTGGGTTTGTCTGATACCTCCATGTGATTAGATTCAGTTAATGCATTTTTTGGCAGGAATGTTACATATTCTGAGAATATTACATCAAGAGGCATAAGGTTCTCCTCCTTAGGGATTGAACCATTTTTTTATTTCCCAAGCAACATAAAAGTACCCATTTCCTCACAGCCTCACTAGCAAGGTGTCCTGTCAAGTTTTTAAATTTACTGCCAACGTGATAGGCGAAGACAGTATTTTAACATAGTTTTTAACAGAATAACTTTTATCAAATTAGAATTCAAAAGCAATAACAAGAATCCATTTTAAGTGCACAGTGTGATGAATTTTGTGAGATATAGATTATGTCCATCACTCTAAAAAGTCTCTCTTTCCTCTTTTCAGTAAATCCCCCCAAATCCTGGCCCCAGGCGACACTCATCTGCTTTCTGACACTCTGGATTAGGTTTGTGTCTTCTGGAATTTCACATAAATGGAATCATACAGTCTGTACACATTTGTGTCTGGAAGGCAGAGGACACTGGTGGTATCCTTATGGTAGATTAGGCAAAGGAAGTGAGATTTTTATTTTTAATATAATCCTATTTTTATGCACAGGTTCGATGGCCCGAATTTACATAGCTTATAAACAAAACTTAATTCCTCTAATTTTAAATAAAATATATTCTCCATTCTTAATTTTTTTGTTGGTCTTCTTACTTTTCCAATCTACTAAGCCTTCAAAGAATGGCAGAATTACAGTATCTGTAGGAATTTCAAGAGGTCATTTTTATGAGTTCTAACGTTACTATCAAATAACTTTTTGTAAACCTTCTATGACAAGGATTCTGTGTCTTCCAAAGAAATTATTCCTTATTTGAGGGAAATCTTCTTTCTCCCATGGGAAACTGTATTGGGATCAGTGGTCAGTTCTTAAGAAGAAATGAACTCTGAGTAGAAGGCCTAATTCTACCTTTCCAAATAAATGCTTTCGAACAAGTGTTGTAAGGTTTATGTGGTGGAAGGAGGGAAGAAATGGTTCTCATTTACTAAATTGCCCTTTCTCTCTGGGTTCTTGGTTTGTTGGAGAGCACATTGTACCAATGATTTTATCAAACAGTTGATCCCATACCTTCTTAACGTATCCCTGTCATAAGTGTTTCTTCCAAGGCTCATAAGAAAAAAAACCTTTGCATTCTTTGATACTTTGTTTTAGCCCTGACTTCAGTGGGTGTTAGCGACCTTTGAGAGTCTGTGTGTCTGAGCTTGATGTACAAACTGAGCTGACGTAATAAAGCGAGAGCTATTTGATTGAAACCTTTTAATCACTCCTCCCAAATCAGTCCCTACACTATTTCATATTCACAGCTAAGCTCCTTGGTAGCTATGAATCAATATGTATGTAAGAGTCAAAAGAAGAAAAGCAATTAATCTTCAGTACTAAAAAGAAACACCCACATCCAGGTATAAAGTAGTTTCCAAAACTGAACCTCATCTGCATAAAGTATTTTTCTGAATCAACAGCTAAATGAGGAAATAAAGCCCTGAGTTAAAGTCGGGAATGCTTTGGTCAGTTAGCCTTTGATGTGGCACGTTTTTCGAATGACAGGAAATGACACACTGAAAGGACATGGGGGAGGACGTGGCAGTGGCAGGCAGTGAGGGTGGAGAAAATAAGGGCATATTTAGTCAGAGAGCACAGACATAAAATATAAATAACATTAGCGAGAAGGATGCCAAAGTAATTACGTGATATTTCTAATAGTTTTACTTTATTAATTTAAAAACTACTAATCAAATTTCTAATTAAAAAGACTTCTGAGGGGGGCTGGCCCAGTGGCACAGCGGTTAAGTACCCACGTTCCACTTCTCGGCAGCCCAGGGTTCACCGGTTCAGATCCTGGGTGGGGACATGGCACCACTTGGCAAGCCATGCTGTGGCAGGCGTCCCACATATAAAGAGAGGAAGATGGACACGGATGTTAGCTCAGGGCCAGTCTTCCTCAGCAAAAAGAGGAAGATTGGCAGCAGATAGCTCAGGGCTAGTCTTCCTCAAAAAAAAAAGAAAGACTTCTGAGGGCTGGCCCTGTGATGTGGTGGTTAAGTTCATGAGCTCAGCTTTGGTGGCCCAGAGTTCGCAGGTTTGATCCCAGGCACGGACCTAGCACCACTCATCAAGCCACACTGTGGCTGCATCCCATATACAAAATGGAGGAAGATGGGCACAGATGTTAGCTCAGGGCTAATCTTCCTCACACACACACACACACACACCAAAAAGACTTCTGACAATTTATGTAGATAAGTGGTTTATCAGATAATTTTAGTGGCAATGCTCAGGACCCACCTTATACAGAACACAAACACACACACACACACACACATATGAAATAGCAAAGAGTGTTGCAATAATCTTTGATTGTCAGGTTCTGGATATTGAAATATTTTCCTCAATAATTTTAACAGCTTCATTGAGGTATAATTGGTATACAGTAAACTGCATGTATTTAAAGTATACAGTTAGCATATGTACACACTTTTGAAATCATCACCACAATCGACATAATGAACATATCAATCACACCCAAAAGATTCCTTGCGCCCCTTTGTATTTCTCCTTTCTTCCTCTCTCCATCTCCTTCCCCACCCCAGGCAACCACTACTCTGTGTTCTGCCATTATAGACTAGTTTACATTTTTTAGAACTTTATATAAATAAAACCACACAGTATATATCCTTTGTTTTCTGGCCTTTTTATCCAGCAAAACTCTTTTGAGATTCACCTGAGTAGTTGCATGTATCAATTGTTCATTCCGTTTTACTTGTGAACAGTATTCCATCATATGGATATACTGTAGGGTTTTTTTTTCCTTCAGTTTTTGGCTTTGGCAAATCACATTGCTTGGAGCTTTCATATACAAGTCTTTGTGTAGATGTTTGTTTTCATTTTCATACCTCAGAGTGGAATAGCTGAATCATGTAGCAGGAATATGTTTCATTTTTTTCTTTTTTTTTTAAAGATTGTCACCTGAGCTAATGTCTGTTGCCAATCTTCTTTTCTTTTTCTTTTTCTTCTCCCCAAATCCCCCCAGTACATAGTAGTATATTCTAGTTGTAAGTCCTTCTGGTTGTGCCATGTGGGATGCTGCCTCAGCATGGCCTGATAAGCGGTACCATGTCCGCACCCAGGATCCAAACTGGTGAAATCCTGGGCTGCCAGAGAAGAGCTGGCAAACTTAACCACTCAGCCACAGGGCTGACCCCCTTGTCTTCTTTTTTTGAGGAAGATGAGCCCTGAGCTAACATCCACAGCCAATCCTCATATTTTGCTGAGGAAGACTGGCCCTGAGATAACATCTGTGACCATCTTCCTCTATTTTATGTGTGGGACGCCTGTTACAGAGTGGCTTGATAAGCACTGTGTAGGTCTGTGCCCAGGATCCAAACTGGCGAACTCTGTGCTGCTGAAGTGGAGTGTGTGAACTTCACCACTACACCACCAGGCTGGCCCCATGTTTGATTTTTTAAGAAACTGTTTTACAAAGCTGTAGTACCATTTTACATTCCCACTTGTGGTTATGAGAGTTCTAGTTCCTCTACATTTTCACCAAAACGTGGTATGGTCAGTCTTTTAAATTTTAACCAATTAAAATGGAGTTGTTTAATAAGAAATATGTGATAGTATTGGCAGAATAAACTCTCGTTGCCCAGTGTCCAATGTCTTGAAAACCTTTGCTTCTTATATTTTGGATTTTTTTGTTTTGTTTTGTTTTGTTTTGTCTTTGTTTCTTTTTTTAGTTTTTTTCTTTCTTTCTTTCTTTTTTGTTTTGCTAAGGAAGACTGACTCTGAGCTAACATCCATGCCCATCTTCCTCTACATTATATGTGGGATGCCTGCCACAGCATGGCTTGCCAAGTGGTGCCACGTCCACACCCAGGATCCGAACCATCGAACCCCAGGCCACTGAAGCGGAATGTACGAACTTAATCATGCGCCACCAGGTTGGCTCCTCTTCTTTCAGTTGTTTTAAGTGGGAAAGTAAGCCAGTTCTGTGTTGCTCCATCTTTGCCAGAACCTCCCTCCACTTATATCAAAGGCAAGAAAACGCTCTGTGAGAGATAAAGAAAACAATGAAGTAAACAAATACAATCAAAACAAATGTCCGCTCACTGGTACTGCCTTTTACTCACGGCTATGTCTGTGTCCAGCTGAGAACTTGCTCCCCTGGTGAGGACAGCCTAACAGTATCAGCTCTCTCAGGGAATTCCTCAGTATCCATACTTCCCGGCCTGAGGGGACTGCCTTTTCACTCACTTATCCGACAATACATGTTTAGACTCTAAATGAGGACCACCCCTTGAAGGTAGAAAATGGAGGCCAACCCCTCACAGAGAACCTTCCCTGACCACCCAAGTTAAACCAGCCCCCAGTTACTCTATTTTGCATAACCATGGTTTTGTTTTTTGTATTTACTTATCATTACTTGATATTTTCTTATTACTCTTTCTTTTCTTTTTTTATTTCTCTGTTTCCCTGAACTAGAATCCTCACCATGAAACCATCTACCTTTTGGTCTTACTCAGTCTATTTCCTGTACACAGAATACTATCTGGCTCATTGGAAGTGCTCAATAAAATACAGTCATGCAACTAAGAAGACAGGAATTTCTTAGGCCTTGTCCTCGAGGCCTAAAATCTTTCTCCTATAGCCTCTCTACCACCTCCTTTCAGAAATCACGGCCCGTCTACACTTTGTCTATGAAAATCTTCCCATCTTTACATCCCTTTTTACAAACACCTCCCCCAGGAGCCATTACTGAGCTGCCCATCAAATGTGCTCTCCCTCTGCTCAACTCCCATAGCTCTGTGTTCTTACCTCTTTTATGGAGCCTGGATTCTGCTCTAGGTTTTAGTTTCCCACTGGGGATTATGTCTGAACTTCTGGAAGTCCTCAAAGATGCAAAAAGTATTTTTAGAAATGGAGGAGAATGAAGAGAATTTGTTTATTAAGGACAATAAATGGCAGCTATAGACTTATGATATTTAAAGATTTATTACTCAGGACATCTCCCTCATACATGGTTATGCAGCACATACACACTCTCTTGCACAAGTATGACTAGGGGGAGTATCACATAATGATTAAGAGCATGGGCTTTCAAGTTAATCATGTTTACCACTGACTGGTATTCTAGCTAAGTGTATTCTTAAGTAAATTACTTAATCCCATTGAGCCTGTGTTTTATCACAAATAAATGAGTTTAATATATTTTTTTTAAATGTTGTTGAAAGGATATGTACATAGAACACTTAGAATAATGCCCGGTGTGTGATAAGTACACTCTAAATTGTACTTGTTGTGACAGGGTAATATTTTAAAAATAGTTAATATACTTTCCTCTTTTGACTTTCCAATCACATAACCTTTACCTCAGTACTCCTAGAGGTGGGAAAAGGGAACTAACAATGTTACAAAAGGAGAGCAAATAAAAGATCATTTTCCACATTTGACAAAGAAGGTAGAATTATGCACCAAGACATACCTTAGTAAACCATGATCATTTTGAAAGAAGATTTAAACATTTCCTTAATTTCCTTCCCCCTCCCCTTTTTGTGTTTTAGCCTGTCAAGACTAGCTTCTTTACTTTCCTAACTAGGCCTTAGAGGTTAGAGTTTTCCTTAAATGGGCCAAGACAGGGATATTAAGGTGGAGAGTCTGCCCCTTTCTAGTCCCAAGGGATTATGGGAACAAATAGAGGGAGTGAGAGAGGAGTTGGGCATTTGCCCACGTGTTGCTGTAGGCAGTTGTCATTTCTTGGTCACCACTGTCACACACAGTGATATTCTTTCTCCTGTTCCAGCACTGTTATTTGCTCAGTTGCCACACCCATGAGGGTCCCCAACACTCTCTCAGATAAAAGGAAAGCACTCCTATGAGTATGATGCTGGCAGGGGTTTTTCTTCCCAAACAATTAGAGCTATTTTAGCAACTTTCAGTTCTTGAGCTTTCAAGGTTCTCTCGCAGGACCACTCAGTGTTGCATCTAAACACATTTCCTGCTGATGGTCAACCACTCATCCTTTCGGTCCTTCTCTATCTCAAGATGTCTTCCTTCAGAAACTTTATCTAGCCCTCATCTCCTCTCTTCTTTTTTTTTTATAGTGAAAATAATTTCAATTTTGAGGATGTGAATAATATATGTTCTCTGTAAAAAAATGTCAAGCAATCATTATCATATGTAGAAGCAGGAAACTGATACTTGAAATTCCTCTATCTTGAGATAACCACCATTAAGATTTAATGCTTCTCCTTTCATATATTTCTTTATGCATAGAGACACACATATATTATATGTATATACAATTTTATGTGATTTATATCATGTGATGCTTACTGTTTTTTTCAGAAACCATCTTCTTCTATCTTTTTTTATTACCTCTTCCTTCCTCTCTTTCTTCACATGCAGCCATAACTTTTTCGTGTCCTTCTCCTGCTCCTGTTGTCACATACAACAAATGCATATGTGCACCCGTATGTGCATACATAGAAATTCAAGGCTTTGGGGGTACTGCTTGCTTTATAAAAATGGAATCCTATCATGTATGTTTTTCTACGTGCTGCTTATAGCTTCAATATATCTTTTTAACGGTAACATAATATTTCACAGCATGGCTGTATCCAAATTTATCCAACCATTTCCTTATTGATAGTAGTTTAAGGCATCTATTACATTTTTATTTTCCATTTGGATCTGTAGTTTGTCTCATACCTTTTATCAATTTCCCCTTTTTTAAAATCAATTTTAATGCATTTTTATTATAGATAATAACACTATCTGCCATAATACTTGGGAAATTTTTTCACAATTTTAATTTATGATATCTTGTCCCATTAAACATTTTTGTCTATCTAGTCAAATATGTCTATTTTTTTCTTTTATGTCTTGTAGTCAAATGTTAAGGCACCTGGATCTGTCCTCCATTTATATTATTTTTACTTTATTTCTTTTAATTTTTGTGCTGTGTTTTTTCTTTGAGTGACTCTTAAAAGCTACATGTTGGCTATTCGTCAGGAACCAATCTCTCATTTGATTCATTTGCCGACTTTCATAATTCTAAACCATTTTTAAAGGTTTTAATAGAATCTCCTTAAATGCTCTTAGTATTTATTTTCTAAATTTAAGTTGTCACTTATATCTTCCAGCAATTCTAATTCATGAAATCCTTCCAAGTCAGGGAGTTCTGTTTGTTTTTCTTCTTTCTGGCTTTTGGCTGATGGATTGTAATTATCAGTCACTCATTCATGGTTTTACACCCTTAAGGCTCAAATCAAGCTGTTAGGTACCCCATGTGACAGCAAGTCCACCAATGTGGGGACATGTAGCATGCTCTGCTCCTGTGGGCCAGAAATACACCTGCTAGCAAACTCGTCCACACCTGGTCAAGCCACCAGGATGGAGCCTCTCTCCTCCCAGGTTTCCTCACTGCAAAGGCTAAAAGTCTTAAAGTATCAGAAGGAAAGAAAGGAAGGGAGAGAGGAAGGAAGGATGGGAGGGAGGCAGGGGGAGAGAGAGGGAGAGAGAAAGGAAGAAAGAAAAAGAAAGGAAGGAAGGAAGAAGAAAAAAAGAAAAAAGAGGGAAGGAAGGAAAGAAAGAAGGAAAGAAGGCGGGAAAGAAGAAAGAGAGAAAGCAGAAAAAGAGAGGTAGGAGGAGGAAGGAAGAGGCAAAAAGGAAGGAAGCTTATTTGGTAGACAGCTGCAGATGAGCTCCCAGCCAGCAGTCAACATCAATTCTTATCCATGTAAGTGAGCCATCATGGATGACCAGCTCAATCTTCAAGTGACTCCAGTCCTAGCTGCCCTGAGAGACTCCAAATGAGAATTACCCAGCTGAGCCCAGCAAAATCATAAAACTATGAGAGATAATACATTGTTGCTTTAAAACACTACATTTTTGGGGTGGTTTGTTATGCAGCAAATATAAAATTAAACAGAAATTGGTACCTGCATCTGAGGTGCTTTTGTAACAGAAACCTAAGACATGTAACATTGACTTTGGGACTATACAATGAGAAGAAGCTTGACAGGCCATGAAAAAACTGTCATCAAACTCTTGGAAGACAATGAGGAAGGTATTATTGGAGTCTGGATGAAAAAGGATGTGAGTTATATATAGCAGAACAATTAGCAACACTATCCCCTGAGTAGGTGTGGAAAATAGGAGTACTTAACAAACATGTGGTTTGCTAAGGAGATTTCCAGGTAGAGTGTTGAAAGTGATAACTGGCTTCTTCTAGTGCCTATAATAAAAATAGAAGAGGAAATTGAACTAAAGAAGGAACTGTCCAGTTTTTTATTAGAAGTTAGCGGAAATAGAGAGGGTCTTTTGACAGTCTTTCTAGCCAGCGAAAGGTTCTCAAAGTAAGAAATGACCTCAGAACAAAGATTGTGTCCATGGTGCTACCAGCAAAACATGGTCTCAGGGTAAAGATGAAATCAAACACGTGGCCATAAGATCTTTTGTTGATACCTCAGAAAGATTAAGATGTGTGTGTGCCTCATAGACCTCACAGGTCGACAGGAGGCTTTTAAGAATCTTAAGGGTGTGTCTCTCAGACTTTATCTGCTAGACAAAAAGGCTTTTAAGAACCTTAAAGGCATCATCTCAAAGCAGCCTGATTCTCTTTCCAAAGGAGAACGTGGCTTATCCTGGAGATATGATGGGTGTGGCTTTTGTCTCATGGAGGGAGCACCAACAGTAATCACAGAAAACCTACAACATTTTTTAATAACATTGTGTTGGCCAAAAACCAGATCAAAACAAACAAAAACAGCCACCTACTTGGACATAAAGGGACAGAGACAGTTCAAAAGGAAAAGACCCCTTACAGCCCCCAACCTTCAGCAGGCATGAGTCAGTCTGAGAAATCAGCCCAGCTGTTGAGTGCTGTTTGTACAAAACAAAGCAAAACTCTACGCTCGAGATGAATTTGTTCTTTGCAGTTTGATGTGGTCTATGTTAGTGAGTTTTAATGCAATCGTCATTTCTGGAAGGAGTCTGTGTTTTGGAATTCTGCTATTCATAACTGATTGCCTTTGTAAATATCATAAACTTCAAAGAGCCCCAATTTCTTCATCTTTAATATTGGACTCCTTACCTAATAGGAGTTGTGTGAGGATTAATATAGGTAACCCACATTCGTCAGTGAGTGTAGTTTCTAAACAATTTCAGGGCAGCAAGAAGGGAACTCATTGGAAGGATATGAGGCAACTCAGGGGGAAAAAAAAAAAGAGTGCTGTTTCTTATAGAAATGAGAGATGACAGAGTGCAGAATCAAGAGACCAGAAGACAGAGCCAAGAGCCATAGAGAATCACTTGCAAGGAGGAAGACTGAACTCACAAAATTCCCATAGCCCACTGAGAGTTATGTGTTTCCTGTCCTTCTGCTTTTTAAATGGAAGTGTCTCGTACAGTTATCTTGTTCCTGTCTTACCATCGTATGTTGGGTGTGTAGGAGAAGATGACTTGTCTCTTGAATTCAGAAATCTTTAGATTGAGAGAATCAGACTCTAGGAGCTACATTCAAGGTGCTTCAGCAGAGGGACTGGCCCCAAGGAGCCCCATTTAAATCTGGACTTGATTTAGATAATAAGATCACAGAACTCCAGGCCTGACCCTAATGATGTAGTATGAGTCTTTGGAGGTCTTGAGAAGGTTGTGAGAGCATTTTTGTGTATGTGAGGAAGATTTGCCCTGAGCTAACATCAGTGCCAATCTTCCTCTAGTTTTTGTATGTGTGCTGCCTCCACAGCATGGCCAACTAGTGGAGCAGGTCTGCGTCCAGGATCCAAACCCTCAAACCTGGGCTGCTGAAGTGGAGCACACGGAACCCTGAGCACTTGGCCATGGAGCCAGCCCCACGAGAGCATTTTGTTGGTAGGAAGGAAATGAATCATTGGAGGTCAGGGGAGGACTGTAAGAGCTAGTTTCTAACAATGGCCCCTTGTGAACTACACTTCCCAGTATTCCTGCTCTGTGTATTCAGCCCCCACTGAGTCTGGGCTGGCCCTGTGTAACTAGTAGAATGTGGTTGAAGTGATGCCACATGACTCCCAAAGCTAGGTCATAAGAAGCCTTGCAGTTTCTGCTTTGGTCTCTTGGAGCACTCAGTCTTAAAATGCTTCCTTTCAAAATCCAGCCGCCATGCTGCCAAGCCATCTGGAAAAAAAAAAAAAAAAACCCAAGCCAAATGGAAAAGCCGCATATAAGCACTCTGATAGAGAGCCCCACCCAAACTCACAGTAAACAGTCAGCATCATCTGCCAGCCACGTGAGCAAGGTATCTTCCATGTCAAGCCCAGTCAAGTCTTCAGAAAAATCCAATATTTACTACCATCTGACAGCAACTGCATGAGAGGTCTGAAGCAAGAACTACCAAGCTGAACACCAGCAGCTCAAAGGACTGTGAAAGATAACGAATTTCTGCTTTTAAGTCACTATATTTTATCGTGGTTCATTACCAGCAATAGACAAATAGAATACTGTCGAATGCTTTTCCAGTGTGATTGTAGTCAATTTGTACTCCTACCAGTAAAGTATTAAAGCCCAGTACCTGAGGGTTACTGTAAATATTCAGTAAGATTACTTTTTGACCTTGTTATGAAAAGAAGTTAATCTTGAGCCAGACCTGATGGCCTAGCAGTTAAATTTCAGCACACTCTGCTTCAGCGGCCCGGGTTTGGTTCCCAGGTCACTGTTTGTCTGTTAGTGGCCATGCTGTGGTGGCGGCTCACATAGAAGAACCAGAAGAATTTACAACCATACACAAGTATGCACTGGGGCTTTGCAGAGGGGGGAAAAGGAAGAAAAAAAAAGGAGGAAGACTGGCAACAGATATTAGCTTAGGGCAAATCTTCCCCTGCCAAAAAAAAAAAAAAAGAAGAGGAAGAAAAGTAACTCTTGTCAATTTGCTGTTTTCCTGGTTAACCTGAGGAGTAACTCAAGGGTAACAAGGATTTATGAGAAGAAAGAGAGGTTTTATAGAAGAAAGAGAATGCCTTCAAGGTAATGTGTTACAACATCAATAGGAAACTAATACATCTGGATACACCACATCATACATATATAAATATGTATGCATATATCTGTATATATTCATATATATATTCGTTAGTTGATGGACATTTGGTTCCTTTCCACTTTTTGGCTATTGTGAATAACGTTACTGTAAACATTTGTTTACAAATTTTTGTGTGGACTCATGTTTTCATTTCTCTTGAGTATGTAGTCAGGAGTGAAATTGCTGTGTTACATGATAATTCTAAATAAATGCTTTCTACATTAGCTTTCTTTACAAACTGAAATGGGCTTGCAGATTTCTCTAAATAATTGGAATCTTGACCCTCTGTGTATAATTTGTTCCCAAATCCTTCATTTTCCAAAACACAATGGTCCCAAGATACAAGTCAAACCAAGAACAAAGATAAAGCTGAAATTCAAACTTGGGTCCATAAAAAAATTTCAGTCTCAGATATTTCCCATCATTCCAGAGAGAGATTACAGCTGCTCCATCATCTAGATTTTCTTCAACATCCATCTACCTGGTCTACCGCCAAATGAAAAAGAGCACTTGAAAACTGTACCTCGTTGTCATTACAACAAGGAAAACTTTGCATAGCTCTAATAACAACTAATCACTATAGTTTTCCCCTGGGGTTTCATTTGTAGAACATTACCAAAACTCTGCAGATGACCTGTTCCACTCAACTGATTAAGTGCCTCGCTCAGTCTGAAACCAGCAGGGCTAATTTAATATCCATGTAGTTAATCCATAGTCCTTGGACACAGAGTCTCTCCAGCAGCACTCAAGAATGTTAGGACGTGATCAATGTTTCCAAATTCCGTCGGCTCTTGCGTCCAGCTGATGTGCACAGTGGTGATCTCATCTGCTCCCAGAATCCTGGGGAGGGCGAACACAGGCTCTCTACTTCCAGCACACCCCATTCCTTTCCTTTCTTCCTATTCTTCTTAAAATGAGAGCAAAAATCTACCTTACTACTTGTTCAGGGGGAATACAAAGATCATGTGGACCTCTGAATCCATCAGATAAATAAATCAGGGCTACAAAAAAAGTGAAATGGCTTAGGAGAAGGATGATGACATGCTTTACGATCCTCTGCTTTCGAGAAACTTGAGTGCGGTATTCTAAAGCATATTGGCAACTTGGTTTACTTAAACTGCCTCGGTTTACTCATCTGTAAAGTAAAAGTAATCCTGCGTTCCTTCAGGGCTGCAATAAGAATTAGAAATCTAAAATGGAGTTTAATACACGTGTCACAATAGGAGGCTTTCAAGGCATCTATGGGAGAAAAAGTCCAGATTCTTCTACTTTTCTTCTATTTCCTGAAGAAAATCCAATAATGGTCAGTCAAGAGATTGGGGATGAGGGCGGAGGTCGTAATTAGAGGTTGGGGATGGTGGCAGAGGCAGTGTCAGAGAAGGGAATGAGGTCACCCTCTCCCACCATTCCTTAGTCCTGCTGCATTCGTGTCTCCTCTTCACACCCCCAGGATAAGCAAACATAATAAAAAAGACTGTCTAGGGAAGTCATTCCACCAGGTTCTCAACTTTAGATGTTTTCAGGGACAAAGCAGGTAAAGTCCAGCTGGGTCACAGAGAGTAGAGAATGGTGAGGACTGTGGCAAACAAGATAAGGCAAGCCATTCCCAGTCCAGTTCCAATTTATTTTATTTTATTTTATTTTTGCTCAGGAAGATTGGCCCTGAGCTAATATCTGTTCGATCCCCTTCTATTTTATTTGTGGGTCACTACCACAGCATGGCTTGATGAGCGGTGTAGGTCCACACCCAGGATCTGAACCCATGTACCTGGGCCACTGAAGTGGAGCATGCTGAACTTAACCACTACACCACCAGGCCAGCTCTGAAATTTAATTTTTTAACTGGTAAAAATAAGCAAAAAGTATGCCTACTGAAACTGGCCCCTGACTTGCAGCTTCACTGGGTCCCTCATCTTTTATATCTAATTGACCACTAATTCCTGGAGATTCGACCTCAAAGGCGCTCTCAAATCTGCTCCTCCTTTCTCATCCCCAATTTGCTCCTGCTTTAGTTTGTGCCTCCAGTCTGGCTCATCTGCAACCCCCCTCCACACTGCTATCAGATGGAATTTTCTAGGATATAACCTGATCTCCTCACTTGGTGCTTCAGACCTTTGGTGGCCCCCACTGTTCTC
This sequence comes from Equus asinus, assembly GCF_041296235.1. NCBI lineage: Eukaryota > Metazoa > Chordata > Mammalia > Perissodactyla > Equidae > Equus > Equus asinus. The sequence goes on along the minus strand of NC_091811.1, from coordinate 32,430,231 downwards.
TGGACAATGTCTAGACTCCTTTGCTCAGCACCAAGGCCTGCCATGATGCAGCCTATTTCTTTACCTTGACTTGTCAACCTCTCCTACAAGCACTGTGCCTGTGTTATACTCAACTGTGTAGACTTTCCCCTTTTTTTAATAAGATTGTTTTATTATTGAGTTGTAACTGTTCTCTACATATTCTGGACACAAATCCCTTATCAGATATATGATTTCCAAATATTTTCTTGAATAAATGCTTCTTCATTTGCTGTCTGATTTTAGGACTGTTTCTAGAAATTTTAGATGTTTGTTTATTTATTTTATTTTTAAAATAATTGTCACCATTCATGGTGGTTTCATCAGTGGGCCCACAGAGCTCCTCATGCTGACATTCTGGAAGTGGATCTCCCCTGTCATGTTAATTTTATTTTTATTTTTTTTGTGGGGAAGATTGTTGCTGAGCTAACATCTGTGCCAGTCTTCCTCTCCTTTGTATATGGGATGCCACCACAGCATGGCTTGATAGCCAGTGTGTAGGCTCATGCCCGGATCCAAACTTGCAAACCCTGGGCTGCCAACGCAGAGCACACAAACTTAACCACTACACCACTGGGCCAGCCTCTCATGTTAATTTTAATTTGCATTTAGTCAACTAATGATGTTGAACACTTTTTCAAAGGCTTATTCAAGTCTTTTGCTGTTTTTTTGTTGTTGAGTTACTTGATTTTTTTTCTTATTGATTAGTAGGAGTTCTTTAGAGACTGAAAATGAGTACAGTGTTGAATATGTGTATTACAATATTTTATTCTGGTCCATGGTTTGCCTTTTTACCCACTTAATGGTGACTTAAACAACAGAGATTCTTAATTTAATGAAGTCCAATTATACGTTTTTTCTTTAGTGGTTGGTTCTCTCGTATATCATGTTTAAGAAATCTGGGGCCTTCCCAAAGGTCATGAAGATGGTCTCCTATGCTTTCTTCTAGAAGCTTTTTTAAAATTTTAATTCTATGATTCATCCTGAATTTTTCTTTGTATATGGTGTGATGTAAGATTCATTTTTCACCCAATATAAATCCAATTGAACCAACACCATTCATTAAAAAGACCAATCTCTCACTAAACTGCACCTTTGGCATGAATCAAGTGATGGTTTAGGTGTGTGTCTTTTTCTGTACCTTTGTTCTGTTCTGTTGGTTGATATGGGTAGCACTGGGCTCAGGCCACACTGTCTTAATTAGTGCTGTTTTATGGTAAGTCTTGAAATCTGATAATCTGAGTCTTATAGCTTTGTTCTTTAAAATTTCCTTAGCTTTTCTGAAGTCATTGCATTTCCATATTAAATGCAGGCCAGTTTACACCTGCACACACACACACACACGTGCCTGTTAGGATTTTGATCAAATTGAACTGATTTTATAGATCAATAAGAAGAGTTTTGACATTTTAGTCATATTGAGTCCAGTCCGGGGCATGGTATATTTCACCATTTACTTAGCCCTTCTTTAACTAGTCTCAGTTATACTTTGTAGTCCAGTGCCTTTCACATCTTTTATTAGATTTATTTCTAGGGATTTAATTTTTTTCATATTATTGTAAATAGTATGGTTTTGAAAATTTTATTTTTCAATGGGTTGCTGCTAGAATAAAGAAATGCAATTTACTTTCACACATTGACCTCATAATCCAGCCACCATGCTCAATTTACGTATTTATACTAATTGTAGATTCTTTGGGATTTCCTATGTGCATGATCATTCTAAATTTCATTTCTGCCACTATCATGTGTATCTTCTTTGTTCACTTATTTCTTCCACAGTAGATCTCTACTTTTTTGTGCTCAAGTAAAATGCTGATCATTTCCTTGTTGGTGTACATTTCTGTTAACGGTTAGACAAGCAAACAAAAAGATTCATCTGTGGCTCGCTGAAGAAACTAGGCACGTCATTGCCATATCTAACTGAATACAGAAAATAACAATATTGGTGACAAAAGCTAAGAATGACTCAGACAAGAGTTTATTCAGTTCAATCAAGAACTTCCTGTGTACCTCAAAGCTCAAGAGTTATCTGTCTTAAAGCATTTCCTGTAAGATTTATCTTTAGTCACAGATTATCTGCCAATTCCTAGAAAAATTTACATTTTCTCACTCCATTCCTCTCCTCTTCCTGAAATGTAATACCACCTACTTCTGCTGCTGTGTGTAATATTAACAAGAAGAAGTTCAACTTTTCTAATCACTTCCAGGGTAATATAATCCATTATAGCCACTAAAATCTTTCCTTATTTAGACCAAAGGATTACATTAACTTTAGTCCCTTAATATGATGATTATGTTCTGACAGCTTGATAGCTTGGTATATAAACTATTCTGAGGGCCAAGTTGGAGAAAATATTTTGTAACATGTATTATCAGAAAAATTCAGATAACATCATTTTCACAGTAGACTTTGGCTCAGTTGTGGTTTAAAAATTAATCTTGAGAAGAACTGCAAAAGGTATATATACGTTCCTCTAGTTGGAAAGCTAGCTCAGTAATTCTAAGATTACACGGCCCCTGAGCTAAGATTAAAATCAACGGCCAGACTTGCTCAGTGCCTTGTGTAAAGTTAGTGTTTAGTAAATACTTTTTGATTGATTTGATGCAGGATGTCATCCCAGAACCAGTCCAGTGTTCTTCATAAATTCAAGGGGATTCTCTTTTCTGCTATGTCTTCAGAAGAGCTTCTAAATTCCTTGGATTCCTTCAATGCAAGAGAAGATGATGTGTTTCTGGTTTCCTATCCAAAATCTGGTAAAGTTTATTTTAATGTATTTTTAAAATGTAGAACTACAATAGTAATAATAATTTTTGCCAAACATTTATTTTTCAGAATTTTGCCACAAGAAATTAGAGGTATCCCAAATGCTTATTTTAATGAAAAAGCTTGACATTAGAGAGCCAAAAAATGTGCTTTGAGAAAATTCAACTGGAGAAATTAGAGCTTTACTATACTCTTGTTTCTATTTCATTCATGAAGTCAAACAGATGTTGATATATACAATAAGCATAATATCTATAACATTATAAAGTTCTCTTCACACGTTGTGCCAGGCATGGCAATAAATAAATAGTGTTTGTTCAATTTATACTTCATGATTGATTTACTAATAAGTAATTTTTTTCTTCTGGGCTAGTAAGAAATATAAATACTTTTATTGTTAAAGTTTATGCCTTATTATTCAAAATTTATTTCCATATATAGGTATACGCTCATGAGAGAATTGTTATTTTGAATAATGTCATTCTATGGATAATCAAAATTAATTACATATTCTTTTTGGTTTTGAGAGGTGACCAGGATGTGTAATATCCATCTGCCTTTTGCTATTTCCAGTTGTGTGTGCACTGTAGTCCACGCATCTGATTGTAAGTCAGGCCCAAGAAGCCTTTCCTATTGGAAAATGCAGAGTTCACATCGGGCCAGTTCTCCCAGGGTGCTTTTTGAGAATAAATATAAACCATATATGCATGTCTTTTATTGAAAACTACTGCTGCAAATGGAAATTAAATGATTGCTTCTAGAATGCCTCAGTATTTTCTCTATGTAATAGGTTGCTCTGTGAATGAATATATCTTACTTTAAATTGATATATTCGTTTCAAAAGTAATTTATGATACTTTTAAGGTTCTTAGAACAGGTGGCTAATTTATACCACATATTAACAATCATATATAAGACTACCACTGTGTGTGTTGGGGTCCGTAACTCGACATCTCCCATCAGCTGCCAGAAGGTCCCCTTCAGCAGCACAAAACCATGTATTCTCTCTTCATCAGAATAAACCAAAGTATTTTGTTAAAATAATACAAATAACACTACTCTGAGTCATGTTTATATATATTATAAATATTTAAGATGCATTAACATTATAATCTAAAATAGTCTTAAATTTAAAACATATGCTGCCAAGGAGAGCACTGTTTAAACTCTAAATATTTATTCAACTGTATGTTTGTTAATATTGTATCTCATTGGAATTACAATGAGATAAATGGAAACTAGGCCTGATTTAAACTCTTTAGGGACTGCTTTCAAATTTGCAAAACATCCTCCCCACCCAAACTTCTACTTTTCAGCTCCAGTTTACTGTTGTCTACAACACTGGAGCACACTTACATTTGCTTTCCAGAAACATAAAGTGGTATTCCTTCCAGACGTCATGGTTGCAGGTTTGCGTCTCTACAATGTTTGAATATAGCCTTTGTTCATTGTTCAAATGCTTTGTTTCCACGACTACTATGTCCTTGCACACGAACAAAAACAAGATCTTCTTCAAGGGAGAAATGGGGAGATAGACACGAATACAAGCAATGGTAACCATACCCCTGGTGTGTGCTACTTCGGAGGGACAGAAAGGGTGAGCAATCATGCGAGGGGAGTGAGGATTTAGAAGACAGTTTATAAAAGAGGAAGATGCATGAACTTGCAGGACCATTAAGAATTGTATGTGGAGAAGGTACTAGAAGTGAGTGGTAGCATAGAAGAGCACTTCAAGCTGAGGAAACAGCACATACAGTTCTCTGATCTCTTCACTCTGCTCTTTAAAACGATTCTTCCTGTAAAATGAATAAACATTTCAAGTGTTTCAACAGGTTTCAATGGGTGTCAAGAGGTAGTAATCACTATTCATAATCAAATTAATGCATTCATTACTTTTATAACCTCGCTAATTTTCTATATTCATCAAGAATGTCATTTAGTTAAAAGATGCATTTCATTGGAGCTGGCCCCGTGGTCAAGTGGTTAAGTTCGTGTGCTCCGCTTCATTGGCCCAGGGTTTCACTGGTTCAGATCCTGCACACGGACACGGCACCGCTCATCAGGCCACGTTGAGGAGGCGTCCCGCATGCCACAACTAGAAGGACCCACAACTAAAATATACAGCTATGTACTCGGGGGATTTGGGGAGAAAAAGCAGAAAAAAGAAAAGATTGGCAACAGTGGTTAGCTCAGGTGCCAGTCTTAAAAACAAAATAAAAAAGATGTATTTCATTTTATTTTTGTGTGAAGGTACTCACTGGATTGCAGAAGTCATCGAGAACATTCCGAATGCTAGGATTACTCTAACATCTCCTATCGAATTGGGAGACATGTCTAAATTTGAAGAGCTGAAAATGTACTGTAAGAGAAGAGTTATTCCAACACATTTGAGCTACAACATGCTACCAACTGATATTATACAAAAACAATGCAAGGTAAGTTCAAAGCTTAAGGGCAGAGGCTCAGGTGCCCCACAAAACCAGGCTTGGCTTCTTGTTCTGCCACTTTCATACTGTGTGACTTTGGAAAATTGCTGAAGCTCTCTGAGCCTTGGTGTCCTCATTTGATACAGGAATAATAGTATCCATCTCACACAGTGTGGCAAAGATTAAATAAGATAATGAATGTATAGGGGTTACCAGTAAATATTATGTTGGCATGTCAACCTTCATTACACTAGACAATGGCTTATTCTATTCTGAATCTGGTTTTAGTCTTTTTATTTAAATATTGATGTCCAAGGAAAGGAAAAATTGCCTTGATATTATTTTAATTATTTTATCTATCATTTTTGCCAGAGACTATATAGGAAAAGAACAAAAAATAAACTGTATATAAAACACTAAGGAACAGTCGCCTCAAGCTATTTTAAAAGTGCACACGTTATTAGCATTATTTAAAAGTTAATTGTAATTTAAAAGAATATTTTCTATTTTCATATCTTTCTTATTCAAATTTATATTTTCATGGAGAAATGCTTATAGAACAAGGCTAAGTAGAAAGCATGTCTTAAATTCATATATACTGAATAATCTCAATTCAGTTAAAATATATATATATAATCATAAAAAGAGACTAAATGTAAATAGATCAATGTGCTGAGTGGCTTTCTTTGGTTTGACATTAGGGTAGGATTATATTTTCTTTACAGGTGTCTGTATGATGAGCATTTTAATATAGTTTTGATCAGAGAAAAAAGAATAATATTTGAAAAGCAAAGGCAAGACATATGTGTCCACTGTAATAAGTTCCCAGTAATGAAGCATCCTTAAACAATGTCAGCCATATTCTAAAAATAAAAACAAAAACAATCTACCAGTCAAATGGGCATAAATCAAAGCAGATCTTCCTGTGAGCGTAACTCTATGAGCACAAGTCTCCACACACACCATCTGCTCTTGGGCTCCAATAAAAGGAAACATAATCAACCAGAGGTAAATGTCATAGAATGTTGCCTTTATCTCCAGCAAATCTATCAGAACAGGTGAAAGTGTGCTAACCAGGTTACACTTTCACTCAACTGAGTATTTTCATTTCAAACAGGCTGTCTCTAAGACGCAGAGATGGGAGAAAAGGACTCTGATAAGGTCAATAACCCTTAGGGCAATGCAATCACATTGATAACAAATGGCTACCAGAGATTAAGCTGTGTTTTATAAACACATTACAACAATGATAAGGGAAGGTATTTTTCCTTTCATAAGCAAGGAAACTGAAGCTCAGAAATGTTAGGGTGCTTCTTAAAACCACCACACTAATGGGACAGCCTTAGGGTACAACCCTGATGGAAACTGGGACTCTGGTTGCCCTCGGTCTCCCAAGAGGATGCCCTGGCCTCTGTTGCTGATGGCCCAACCCTGAGAGCTTAGGGGCTGGGCAAGCCTTCCCTGCCCTCCAGGGCCTGTTACACCGTAAGTTCCTCCTCCAGTCTTTCCCTACCAGCTCTCAACCCTACTTGGCCGCCAATACTTTCTTCCTAATCTTTCTCTCTCCTTTTTTGTTTCCAATCTCTCTTTTGTGGAATTTATGTTTTCAGCGCATTTCACGATATTTAGTTAATATTTAAATATTTTCCAGAGTATTATTCTGTGTTCCCCTCATGTCCCTCAACTTCGCCCTAGTATTTTTTATGATTTCTTAGAATACATTGTTTTTTTGTATTTTTTATTGAGTATAACTGACGCATAACATTACATTAGTTTCAGATACATAACATAATGATTCGATATTTGCATATATTGCAAAATGATCACCACAATAAATGTACTTAACCTCCATCACCATACATAGTTACAGAACACATTCTTTTCACCTCTTTTGGCAAAATATGTATTAATGGTTTGCGTTGTCTTTCTCACTAGATAATAAGGACATGTAATTTGGGGGGTTCTCCAAAGGCCCTAAAATACTGTTCTCTACCAAAAAAGAAAAACAAAGTCTCCACCTGGATGGCTAAGGCTTAAAATTCTGCCATTTTATCCATTTTTGTTAAGGCAGTGGATTTTTAACTGTGCTCTTTGCACCTTGAGGTTCTATGAATCTGCTCAAGAAGCCGAGAGCTGTTAGAGAAAGGCTGAGGGGTTGGATTACTCTGTAATTATCTCTTGGAATGAAAAGAAGATAATGGGGAGAAGGGGTAAAGGTGGCTCTTTATTTCCCTACACAGTGGCCTTTACGCATCTCTCAAGAGGAGCAGGTGTTGTGCGTGAGGATCACACACAATATCTGGACTATGAACACGAAATGGAAAGATAGTTATGTATTAAAAATGACTCAGTGAGGGCTGGCCTGATGGCGTACTGGTTAAGTTCATGTGCTCTGCTTGGAGGCCTGGGGTTCACAGATTCAATCCCTGGCATGGACCTACACACTACCCATCAAGCCATGCTGTGGTGGCATCCCACATACAAAACAGAGGAAGATTGTCACATATTTTAGCTCAGGGACAATCTTCCTCCAGCAAAAAGAGGAAGATTGGCAACAGGTGTTAGCTCAGAGCCAACCTTCCTCATACACACACACACACAAAAATACCTCAGTAAACACTTTCTTACCTATGTAACATGTGTCCACCTGATTGTCAATTAAATAGAGAGGAGAACATCTAGTACTTATGCAGTGTTGACCATGATTGAAGAGAATCCTCTTATATACAACTTCTCACACTGGTTTCCTAAGGTTTCTTCTATGCTCCTACTGCACTCTACACTTCCCTATTATAATCCTTATAACATTGCATGGTCAAGCGTGTGTTTAACTATCTGCTTCCCTCACCTGACTGCAAGTTTTGAGTAGGCTGGAACCATTTCTCTCTTTCTGCTCATTGTATTTCTTGAACCTGGAACATCCTGCCTGCTATACAGTGGCTACTAAATAAATATTTATTGAATCAAATTACACTGAAGTTGCAGTGTTCGTGTAAATTGGGAGGGTATCTCAGATTCCCTACTCTTCGGGGGATTAAATTGTAGAAAAAGGAAATTCCAAAACATCATTCTTCCTCTAAAGAGGAATAGACAATTTGTAAGAAAATCTTACTGTATGTAAATCATGTTTTATAATGAATGGATATTAAAAAAGTAATCTTGTCTTACAAATGAATATGGACTTCTCATGTCTGCCCATAAAAACATAGGACCAAAATTAGCACGCAAATTGAAAAAGTGGGATCGTCTGCCCCCATCAATAGTCTAGAGGCAAGGTGGTAGGAGAGAAAGGGTTTTATTACAGCGTGCTAGCAAGGGGGAAGATGGTTGACTAATGTCCAGAAGAACCATTTTACAGAACAAAGACTGTAGGCCAGTTATATAGGCAGTGGTCTCTGGGTAGGGCAGATATCTGGTCTTAGTTCTTTTGTTTTACTGGATACGCATCAGAGACCGGAGGAACGCTCTCTACCCTGATTTAGTTTAAAGATAATAAGAACAAAATCTTTAATATGTATAGTAAAGGTTACTGTTTACTCGAGTTGTGCCACCAACAAATGAGTGAGTATTTCATTCGATGGTCCCCCCATGCCGATCTCTTTCAGCAGGAAGTAGCCAGACAGGTTGCCTGACACATACCTTTTATAGACTTGCATGGAAAATAACATAACAATGACCCTGTTCCCATTTCCAGCGTATGACTCTGCTGGGTTACAACAGACAGTGGGGAGTTGTTGGCGCCACAGTTGGGGCAGTATCATGAGCATGGCCTGGGAGCTTGTTAGCAATGCAGGATGCCAGGCCTCATCCCAGAGCTCCTGAATCAGGATCTGCATTTCAACAAAATCCCTTGATGAGTCTTATGCACATTAAGTTTTGGGAAACACTGGCCTAAGTCTGTGTTTAATAATCAGCTGAAGCTGCCAAAAAATCGTGACTTGCACAGGTAGGTTTGGCTGCTACTTTCTTTCAGGAAAGGTTTTGTATTGAGGCTATTTCCATACAAAAACTAACTGATTTTTTTTTCTTAAACAGATTATCTACATCATTAGGAATCCGAAAGACACAGCTGTTTCTCTATTTCACTACTACAGAGAGAACCCTAACCTTCCCGGCATCGAAACCTGGGCTGCATTTTTAGAGCTGTTCCTGAGAGGAGACGGTAAATATAACGATGGTTTTTATTCATAATGTATGATGAACTTTTCCGCTTAAAATGAAAGCACTTTCCAAAAATTTAAATGGATCCTAACTGCCTACTTTCAGAAATATATCTGAATAGATTGTTCTTTTACTTCTTCTAAGCAATTCTTTCTCACTTTGCTTCTTCATAGTCTTTCTTACCACCTCTGGATAGTACACATTAGCAGTTACTTGTTGAGCTGGTTTTAATGTTTTCAAACAGATTAATCCTGATCAAGCACCTCTTTTTTCCGTATACTATCCGTCTCTTTGGTGAAATAATGATGCACTGATGGAGTACAGCAAGATACAATTGCAAACCTAGACAGGTTGCCTGAAACATGCGTTGTATAGACCTGCATGGAAAATAACACAACACAAACAAACACTACACACATACAAAAGCAAAATTCCCCAAATAAAACAAATATGAAAGCTTTAGCCATCTTGACACTTAGTTTTATAAAAACTAACAGAAAGTAATTGATCCTGAAAACAACACAATATGTCATTTGATTGAGCTGTGCATCACGTGTTGGTCCTGCCACCATGCACGACCTTTGAACTTATTCATTTTTCCCTGACTCAGTGCTATCTGGAGCACTTAAAAAAAAAATTATTCTGAATTCCCAAGCCTTTAATTAAACAGAAATAATATACCAAGATGATGCAGAATTTAGAGGACACGATCTAGAAATGGTGTGTACCCGGAGGATCTTATCTCTCTGGGCTTTGAGCAGATCTTCTTAATTGCTAGTTTCACTGTTTTACTTGCAAATTGTTAAGCTCTTACTTGTTAATTTAAGAGAGGCCACTGCAAGCATAACCTTAATGTGAGGACATTGGGAACTCACCAGCAACAGGGTTTAGTACTTTGTTTTGTTGTATTCCCTATGGGAGAATATGCTCTGCTCACACATTTCAACTCCTTTTTCTATTTTCCTCCTTATGTAATGGCACACACGTAGTAGAATGATAAAGTTTCAGGAATGACAGGTACATTAAAGATCATGTGGTGAAAACGCCCACCTAATGTTAAATCCCCTTTACAACATCCCCAACAATTGCAGAGGCTAAACTTGAACTTCTTAACCTTCACAATAGGTTCACACTCTTTGCTCCTGCCCCAAAGCAACACATCCCGTCTTGGTGCTCCTGAGATGTTAAAAAAAAGTCACACCATGTGACACAGACACTCAGCTAAGTGCTTTGCAGATGTATCTCATTTCATCCTTGCTAGAACGCACGAGGTACATGTTATTATCCTCGTTTTACAGCTGAGGAAAATGTAGACCTTGGGGAACCAAATAACTTGTTCACAGATGTGTAACTAATAAGGAGCAGAGGCAAGATTTAAACTGAGGTGTCAGCTCCAAAACCTTTGCTCTTACCGCTGGGCCGTAACTCATCCGGCGAAAAGACTGTCCCGTCCCCTTCATCATGAATTCCTCTTCCACATGATAGCCTTCTAAATATTTGAAGATAATTAGCATGCCTCACTCTGCCTCAGTTCCATTTTTGGAATAAGCAGAGTTTAAATACATAAATTATTTTTTTAAAACAGATCTCGAGTCTGCTTTTCCTCAAGAAAAGACAAGTGGCGTTCGTCCTCAATTATTACCCTCTGGGGCTCATCACCCCTGTCTCACCGCTGTGTGAGCTCTAACTTGGCCCCCTTTTTATGATTTTGCAGAAGGCAGAGCAGCCTCTGGGGATGGTCTGGCAAGGGCAGGGTAGAGCAGGCCTGGTACTGGTCCTGTTCTAGAGATTGTTTTTCTATGAATGCAGACACAAAAAGACCAGCCCGGGCCATATGCAAGGAGGCAGACTAGCTGTCACAGAGTAGCTACCGACCTTGTCAGGAGTCTAGCAGAATATCTGGGAAGGGCAGAGTGTAGTTAGAAAAAATATTCCAGATGTTTCTTTTACACCTTGTTAGGCGAGTTACTAGATTTTTAATTGTAAAGGAATTTGACTTGTAAGTATTCTACTCTCAGGTAATCCAGCCTGGGCACGCCCTGTTGACCAGGAATAGTCACTGAGTTACTGAAGCTGTTTTTAAATTTACTCGGATGGGAGCGGTGGTTTCACTTTTGACTCTATCAGCTAGGATTGTTTGTTTGCCTCTGTGTGTGCGTGCACGGCATTGTATGCATGTGACTGTGTTTCAGGCATGTTCTTCAGTGGCTTTTTGAGGGGAAGGTTATTTCTCTAGTACATGACAACATGATATAGCAGAAAGAACAGGCTATGGAGACGGCAGAACTGGGATCAAATCCTGACTATAATTTGTTCCCTGTGTGACTCCGGATAAGAAGCTTAACCATTCTGATATCCAGACTCCTAATATAAAACAGGACTAATAAAACTCTCCTCTTTTGTGGGATTATTTAGAGGCTCAAATTAAGTAAAAACTAAGATTTGCTATAGAAATATACTCATTTATTAGACATAGACTTTTAAAGACACAGATGAAGACTCAGACAGTTTCACATTAGGGTGGAAATGTTACAAGTAGATGTTTACCTAGGAAGATTATTTTATGATGAGGGATCATGATATCCTGTACCCATTGGCAAATCATAAACATTAATGCACATTATATGACAATATAGTACAGTAAAGCTACAGGTAGCTACACGTTTATCTAATCTTCTAATTTATCTTTCAGATAGTTTACAAATACACTTCAGGTTTTCAAATTAAACAATAACCATAAATTGTGTTCTGGCAACAGCCTGACAGATTAATATCTCAATGAAATAACATCTTAACATTTTAGGTTTTTTTTCCTATAGCTCTCTCTCCACTTTTATATTAGGACTCTATATTTCCCAGGCCATTTCATCCCAGTGAGTTTGTTTCCTGCACAATTATCTATCATGAGAGTGCTTTCTAGAAACTAGAAACTAAGATGCTGATTATAACTGGATATAAGAGTGAGGCAGGGGCCGGCCCCATGGCTGAGTGGTTAAGTTCGTGCACTCTGCTTCAGCGGCCCAGGGTTTTGCAGATTCAGATCCTGGGCACGGACATGGCACCTCTTTTTAGTCCATGTTGAGGTGGTGTCCCACATACCACAACTAGAAGGACCCACAACTAAAATATACAACTATGTACTGGGGGGGATTTGGGAAGAAAAAGCAGAAAACAAAAAAAGAAGATTGGCAACAGTTGTTAGCTCAGGTGCCAATCTTTAAAAAAAAAAAAAAAGAGTGGGGCAGAGGGTTTGCAGAAAGTGTGGGAGCTTTGAAATAGCTGATGTGAGGAATAGGAGAATGTGTTAATGCAGGACAAATAGGTCTGCCAGGCAGCCAAGGGACACTTAAGGCTGGAAAAATTGAATTTGCAGTGGTGTAAATACAGAGTTGTATAAATTTCTTCAGCAGAACTCAGCAGCCATGAGTAAGAAGAAAAGAAGATGAAGTAGTTTGATTCAATTTTGGGTGTTTTTCAGGTGATTGAAATAAACAATAAGAGGGCAAGGAAGTTCAAAATATTGGCAAAAAAAAAAGTTGAGGGGATGAACAAGGGGAAGATAGTGAAGATAGAGAGGGACAAAAATGGTCAGAGTAGGGTATTCTAGAAGCTGTCTATTAAAGTCACGCCAGTTGGCGGCAAGACCTGCGATGACATGGAAAATTGTCATTAAAATCAGTCGTTACTGGTTGTAGGGGAGAGATCGGATCGTAGGTCAATTTCTGACTGAGACAAGGATGGAAAGAGCGGTGTATTCAAAAGATGTGAGTCTTAAAGGAGCCTAGATTTTATAGGAGCTATAGATTTTATAGGTGTTCTGAAAGTTGATAGGAAGCAGTGAAATTGCTGGCTCACTCTAGATCCCAAGATGCACAGCTTGGTTGAGAACGAGCAACTTCTATTCAGGGGCATTTCAGGGGCACAAGCGCTTTTGGATAGCAGAAGGAGGGCCATCCAGGCATATTTTAAGGACAGGAGGTCATGGAATAATTCTGTAATTAAGTGAAGGATGTGGAGAAAAGCATTTCCCATAAAAGAAAGATTTCAAATCTCTGTTTTGGAACATATTTTTTCTTTAAAGCTGTAGGTCTAATCAACACAATAAGGATTCTGAGTTAAAAAAATTAACCATGGGCCAGCCTGGTGGCGCAGCGGTTAAGTTCACATGTTCTGCTTCGTAGACCCAGGGTTCGCTGGTTCAGATCCCGGGTGCGGACATGGCACTGCTTGTCAAGCCATGCTGTGGTAGATGTCCCACATATAAAGTAGAGGAAGATGGGCATGGATGTTAGCTCAGGGCCAGTCTTCCCCAGCAAAAAGAGGGGGATTGGCAGCAGTTAGCTCAGGGCTAATCTTCCTCAAAAGAAAAAAAAAATAACCAAAACTGTAATTTCTTATATTAGTAAGGAAGGCAAAGGCAGCTGATTTCTTGAGATTCTTTTGACTGGCTTACATCCTTCTGGAACAAGGTGGAGTATAAATTAATTAGTCTATAATAGAACGGCTGACTCTCAATTACGATCTGGCTGTGATCCAAAAGTTTAGTTTTAAATCTGTTTTGGGTGTGTTGCAATACACTTCCTACTGAAAAACCATAAAGGGCAAAGTCAGTTACACCTAACCACCAGGTATGACACTGGGTCTCTATCTCTGCCCAGCCTCTTGGCCACAGAAACACAGGCTCCCCTGACAGTACTGAGGACTTCCACAGCGTCAGCAACTCTGGGCCATGACGTTATACGTGAGGGCTGTGGCTGCTGGGGGGAGGCGGTGAAGGGAATTGAGACTGTGAGCATAGTCTGGGGTCCTAGAGACCAATTAACGTCCTAAATTTGCATGAGAGGAAATTAATCAGCCTCCCACCAGGTGTTTGTGCCTGAGAAAAGGTGGGCCATTCTTAGGAGCTAAACTTCTTATCACTGATATGGTAATTGGGTAATTATAAGGTGAAGTATTATGTAAGTGACTGAAATAGCAAGGAGGTTGCTGTTAACTGAAAACTATCAGGGCAGCTCTTCTAAGCACCAATTCTTATTATGTATGTAGCCCTCTGAGTCCATGGGGTAGAAAATTAGGCGGACTCTGTAATGATACTACTGTGTTCCCAGAAATTCTTGTTTTAAAAATACATTATGGTTATTTTCTTGCCCTTTGCTTCTTCAAGAGCTGAAGTCGTGACAAATTGCAGTTAGTTTGTAGTTAATTACACTTCCGTTTATTCTAAGCCTAATGTTCGAAATCTATAGCAAAACGTCTGGCAGATACTAATGGCTTAATAAATGTTTATTAAATGAATCTATAGTCAGCAGATCTTCAGGAAATTGCTAGTAGTGTACCCGCGGGCCCTCCAGGACCAGTTCAACCGATCCCATCTCTTATCAACAGAGTGATTAAGAGTTACCTTTCAGAAAATCTGCAAAGTCATGTAGCCAGGGCATGCGCAAAAGAAGAATTCTTGACCTGAAATAATCATGGAACCAAAGATCCTTCTTCCCACAGAACCCAAGGACTGTGATACGACTGGAATTTGAAAGTCAAACTCTTATCAGAAGCGAGGAGTCCCTTGTTCGGGAAGATCCGCTGTTAAAATTCCTTCCCCACATCATCAAAAATGTTTAGAACCCTATTGTGGAAGTTTAGAACCTCATCATACCTGTATAGAACCCTGTCATAAATGTTTAAAACCTTACCATAAATGCTTGAAGCCTACCAATCAAAACCTGTCATGCCCACGTTTCTGCGTGCCAGCCTGTTCTCCCTAACCTCTTAAAATTCACCCCAAATCCTGAATCGGGGAGACAAATCTGAGGGCACACGCCCCCTGTTCTCCATGCAGATTGATCTCGCAGAATAAAGCTGATCTCTTTTCCCAAAGGCTGATGCCATAATTAATTGGCTTCTTCATGTGCAGTGGGTAGAGAGCCCCAGTTTTGTGCGGTAACAGTAGACGAGTTCTTTTATGATTGGAGCATTAGCTAGTATTAAATCTTTGGATGATGAGGATGCATGGAAAGCTGTATATGTATAGTATTTTAAATTACCATGTTTTATGCTTTAGACTGTCAAGCTAGTCAACTTTCTGTAAGAAGTTTTTCCCCTTTTAATCATCACTGCCACAGAGGTTATTTTGCATGATAATATTTTACTTTAAAGCCCTGTAGATTATTTTTACGGCTGTCAATTTAACAAAACAATGAAGAGATAATATCAACTACTGATACATCCCTAAGACTGTATTTTTCAGCCTTGTACTAAGTTAAGTAAAAAGAATTCCTTTTTTTTTTTTTTTGGAGGAAGTTTATAAACTCTTTACACTAAGAACTTATAATTATGAAAAGCATCTCACTTTACAGGAAAAAAAAATGATAAATGCTCCATGTTTCTCTATTTCTCCCAAGATCCAAAGTAGTTATGAGAACATAATTATCGGAAAATGTGTATCTTTATTTGTCCTGTCACTTCTCTGGATGTTAAAAAATATTTACTAGAAAAGAAAAAGCCCCACAGCCTTATTAAAAAATATAGCCATCCAGCTTCATTTCACAATATTGTATTTGGCTGAAATAATAGTGAAATTGAACTCTTCTAAGGAAAACTCTTTCATTCAGGCTCTAACATGTGTGTGCCTTACTTTGATTATTTCGCTGAAGTGGGAAGAACCCAGGGATGCAAGCCATCGTATTTAATGTTAATACAACAATTCGCTTTTCTTCTAGTTGTATATGGATCCTGGTTTGATCACGTTTTAAGTTTGGAAGAGCACAAAAATGATAAAAACATTCTAATTATATTCTATGAAGAAATGAAGAAAGTAAGTCCTTCCTAACATTTCAACATCAAAATTGAAGACAAATTAAGTTAAAACAGGATATCAATCAATGAATTCTGTTTTCAGGTTTTGGGGAATGAATTTGGCATTGTGATGAGTTACACCTTTTTTATTTATTTGCTTATTGCTCAGGATATTTCTAAAAGCATAAAGAAAATAACTACTTTCCTCGGTATAAATGTGAGTGATGGTGAAATTAATAAGATTGCATGGAAAACATCATTCAGTGAAATGAAAAATAATGCAACCAAAGAAAACCGGGATCCAGATCACACCATCTGTGCCCTCACGTCTGATCGGAACCTGGTATTTAGGAAAGGTAAGTCAGGAAGAGGTGTGGCGCTTTGTCTGTGGCTTATATTTGGAAGTAGTTCCATTTTACCATTTTTAATCTCTCATTTCACCATCGTTCACCCCATATCTTGCCCAATGAATTATACATTGTCATCCTTCAGTGAATGTCTATCAAATAAAATTCTTGAATTGAATTCTTTCCAGACATTGAGATTTCCATGACAAGTTAGAAACTGATTGAGGGAAAGACACAGGTGTCAAACAGATGGAAATGATAAAGCTATTTGAAGAATGTGCCTCAGGTCTGCAGCCTAGTACATTTGTTAATAGCTTACCCTGAATTACATAAACATGTCCGCTTAGCCCAAGCCAAGCAAATGCAGTGCTGTCCCCACCCGGGAGCAGGCCACTTAGAGCATGGTGGAAAGTGGTACTGGACACGTTTTCTTCAGGAGAGAGAAAAGAGCTGGTGAGTGCGGACAGTGCATTTTCCCAAACTCATCAATCATATAACTCATGCTGCAGAAATGAGTAAGGGGTGAAGAGAGAAGCTAGGATTGTTATCTAAGGACTTCCTCTGAGTGGAAACACAAAGAGAAGGAAATAATTCTTCCCCACTAATTCCTAACATTTAACTTAGAAGCAGATTGGGTACATCTGAATATAGAATTGTTCTGAAATCTATGTGAATTTTAATCCAGATTGGGAGAAAAATGTCTTCAAATTTTTCATAACTTACAAAGACAAAATTTTCTGCATTTGTGCACTCAGTTTTCTTACTAGAAAACCCACATTTATTTCATTCTTTGGCTCAATTGAATGTAATTCCTCCCGAAGCAAGTATTTGCCAACTCAGGTAGATCAGATATTATCTTAACTTTGCAAATTACTTTTGTCATTTTTGGTGGTTCAGTTTTACTTTGTTATAGTTGCAAAACCAGCACTGGGAGGGAGGAGAGAATTCAGCTCAGCAAATATTTATTAATAAGCCATTTTCTAAGAACTAAGATTCAAAAATTGAATAAAATAAAATCCTGTCCTTCAAAAGATCATAATCTACACAGCAATACAAGGTGATAACAACTCTGTTAGTCATATGAACAAATGTGAATGGCGACATGGATAAGGGAGAGGGGATTTTTTCCTAGCAAAGTAAGTGGGGAGATCACGCTAGATCTGCGACAGGAAGAATGAGCAGGATTTTACCAGGAAAAAATGAGAGGGAAAAAAATACATTTCAGTAAGAGCTAAGAGCCAGAAGAAAAGCCCTGAACCACCATGGAACTGGATGGCATTTTCTAGAAAGAGCAGTAGTCTCATGTGCTAAAGTGTGATGCATGAAGCCGAGTGAGGGAGATAAAGATTGGGGCCAGAGAGCAAAAGCTTTGATGGACATCCTGAGGAGCTCTTTTCTTTTTTGTTCTGGTTTGTTTGCTGTTCTAAGAAGGGCCCTTACATGGTCAAACCTGTGTGCTAGAAAATAATAGACTCAGAGTGAAAAATTGATTAGAAGAGGGCGAAACCAGAGGCTGAAAGCCCAGTTAAGAGGTTGTAATATCCAGGTAAGAAACACTGAGGGTCATAATTCAGGCAGTGGCAGTGAGCCGCTATTGGGTGGAGCTCAGCTGAGAAGTCGGTTTAGGAGCAATCAGCAGACTGTGGAATTAGGTGAAATTGTTCAGGGTGAGTGGGAAGGGCTAGTGGAGAAAAGGATAGCAGAGGGAGTCCTAGCGACTCTAAAATCAGTGGGAACGAAATGCCCAAGACAAACCCAGAAGAGAGATCAGCCAGAATTAGGAAGAAAGCCAGGATTAAACATTCATGGATTCTGAGAATACAGTGTCCATAGTGGCGGGGATGGAAGCCAGACTGAGGGGTTCGGAGAGATGAGAGCTAAAGAAGGGGAGCAGCAGCTAAAGACCACTCTTCTAAGAAGTTTGAGTAAAGTAGAACAGGAACAAGATGATATGGGAGCTTAAGAGAGAGGCAGCGTTCAGAAAAAGGTTAGAAGGGGTCAGGGAGAGAAGATAAAGGGAAGACAGAATTTAGAAAAGGATGCATGAAGGAAGGTGAAATAAGTAAACAACAGGAGAGGAACAGAAAGAGACCGGGAGTGGCCTCGGTAAAGGCGATGGTGAGAAATGAGGAAGTTCTGAGGCTTAGTAGAGTCCAGTGCTACTGCTGACATCTTTTATCACTGCCCTTTGAGATCTGATAAGCAAAATAGTCAGTATTGACACATCTTATCGGACAAACTTGAGAAATTTTACTCGAAAGAGAATAGCGTTAATCTCTGACCTGCCATGTTAGTGACCCTAGCAAGTATCCCCAGGTGAAATCATATCAACACAATACGTTTAAATTCTATCTAGTATGTGGTTTCCTTCTACCAGATCTAACAAAGCACAGAAGGTTAGTGGTGAAAACATCTTCACTGATACTAGTCATCATGAGCGCCTATTAGTAAATGTGGATGCCATGAGAAATTAAACACAAGGATGGGTGGGTAGAGCCCATTCACTTCATTCCTTTGGGTGGGAGTAGGGCATCCATCTTCTGAAATAATCATTTCAAATAAACTGCTGAGGTCGTTGATTCAGACTCCTTGGCACACAAAGATATTCCTCACTTTACAGAGGAGAATTTGTACCTGCAGTTGTCTTTAAAATCAGAAATAGAGCTGATACTCTAGAAAATGACTATAATGGCTACAGAGATAAGGTGACAAGGGAGGATATAGAGTAGTCCATATAAGTGTCAGAAGTCCAAGGGCCCATACGTATTAAAATTTAAAGAGAAAGTTACAGGAGTATGGAAAGATGTATGAACAGGATGCGTGTTGCAATATTGCTTATAACAACGAAAACCTCGAGTGTATGTAAATGGCCACTAATCAGAAACTGGTAAAATATTAAGTCACATCCATACAGGGGTTTACTATGGAGTCATGAAAAGTATCAAGTAAGAATAGCTAGCATTTGCTGAATGTCTACTATGTGCCAGGCACCTTACTTGATGTATCTTAAACTTGACAATGGACTTTGAGGATGGTATTCATGTTATCCACATTTTACTGAGAAACCAAGCACCTGAATAACTTGTCCAAAGTCACACAACTGGTAGCTGGTAGAGTCAAGATTTGAATCCAAACAGTCTTCCTCTTCTGAGCCTTGACTTTCATTGTAGGTATATAAATACTAACATGGGAAGATGATCAAAGTATAATGCGAGAAAAAAAGTAGGTTCTAATTGTGTGACTTAAATGTAGCTTATATGCATACATATATTTGCAAAGAACATCTGGAAGAATGCATGCCAGCCAATTTGTTAGCCTTGTTAGCTGAGTATGTTTCCTTGATTTTTATCTTCTTTTGCTTATGTGTGTTTCCCATAGCCAACATATATACCTACTATATTATTAAAATTTTTTTTTCTTAAAAAAGGAACCGATAGAGTGAAAGAGCAAATCAGAAACTAACAAGCAAATCAAAGTCAGGTCAAATGAAAGAAGAAAGTAGTGGTTAAGGTGAATTGATATAGAAACCGGAAGGGAGAACCAGAAAGGACCAAAGAATATTGATATGTAATGCTAATAACATTAGTATTGCTCTTCTAAGGGCCAGGCACTCTGACCTCACGATGTTGACCGTGTGCCCCAATCGGTGTGCTTTAGAAGCAATTATCATTTCCTGAGTCTGGGATCGTCCCTCTTTCCTTTTTTTCAAAACAGAAGAGTTCCATTTTACTTCTTCCAAACAGCTTATGTTGAAAGTGAGAATGTCATACAAGTAACTTGGTGTTTATATTTTCAACTCTCTGTTATCAATATTGTAAAATAAATTTCCTTGAAATGAGACCAATTACCCACCCCTGTGGTATGTAAACAGCACACCTACCACTGCAGAGGTGCACGGGCAGGGAAGTGAATGCAGCATCATTATGTTCACTTGTCTGCTTTATGTTTTTATTAAGTTTAGGTGAGATACTGCTTTGCCTGCCACTGTAAAACCTAGGACATTTATATATTTTTAACCTCCCTTTCTTTTTAAGAAATAACTTTTAAACTGCACAAATTAATATGCTACTATTACTGAAGAAATTAGAAACAACAGATGAGCAAATGAAGAAAGGAATAATCTCCCATCATCTTATCACCAAGAGATGAAATTGTTCACATTTTGTTATAAACCAAACGGATTTCTTTTGTGAATACTATACATTTAAATTGGTTCTTATCTGATATGTTTCCCGTTTTCCAGGAGTGGTGGGTGATTGGATAAACTACTTTACTTCAAAGCAGAAGAGAGTATTTGATGAACTATTCACAGAGAAAATGAGACACAGTGAACTAGCAAGACATGTGGAAGATTGCGCTTAATATAAATGGGAAATGAAACCACTTTCCATTTTATGAGATACAGTGTTTGGGGATACATAAATATTTTTCATTAATGTGGAAAGCAGATATTTCTTTCAGTGAGAAATGGACACTTTATGAACATGTCAAAAGTGTCATGTATGAGAGACCATTATTATCATATTTGGTGATAGCAGAGAATTATTAATAAAAGGAAGTATACAATTTTTGAATGGCTGAATTATATATCTGGCTTCAGGATATTCATAAGGCAAGGAGATTACTTCTATTCAGAGAGTGCATATTACTGTGGATGTTCTATAAGCTGCACTAACGCACAATAAAAGAGGTGAGGGATTATCTAAAATAACAAATGTCTGAGAAGAAACTATTTTCTGCCTATTTAGACCATCATGACCTCTAGACAGTTTTATTTCTCCAATGTCATACAATGACAAACATAATCTTACCAAAGTAGAAATACCTAATAGGTAGGTTCTATCAAATGATCCCATTCTGGCATATTGGTGCGAATGAAAAAGGAAAAAATACTTTTTCACATCAAATTAATACTGGCTTGACATTCCAGTATGTTCTTTATCTTTAATAAAGTCAAATTACAAAACTTCTTACTTTCCAGTTTTGAAAAGCATAATTCTCCTTGGAGTGTTTATGATTTTTTTTACAGTATTTTGAATATGCATGCTTTCTTCCAGAAGCATTTCTAGTGTTAATCCAATCTCTGTAATGCTGTCTCTCCTGTAATGAATATTATTCTGTAGTTTTAGCTTAGAGGACATTGTAATGAAATTTCAGTGAACTTATTTTAGGATTCTTACCTAAGTGACAATAGATGAGTTATGAACATCTATGTCATATTGTTTACATCTGTGCTATAATATCTAACTCAAGGCTTAATGGAAAATTAAAATTGTATATTGTATATGACCCTGAACTATGAGGCTAAAGCAATGGGTTGAGTTAGTTCATGCAGCCAAACACTTTGATTTTGTACCTCAATACATTGCGAATCTTATTTTTAGTAACAAATCTGTTAGAGTCTTTGGTATCAAGTTTATCTTAATTCAGTAAGTTGTAGATCTTCTTAAATCTTCTATATATACATATTTGTTATGAATAAAACATATTCCTGTTGACTTCATGCAATTCAGATTTATTTTTTTCCAAATTAACATTCACAGAGATTTTCTTAGACATCTCCCTTCTCCAAATAAATGAGCTTAGTGGATGAGAAAGGCAATCAGGTGCGATCTTGGTCAAGTACCTGTCTTCATGTTGGAGCTGAAATCACACTTCACTTTCCCTGGTGTTCATGTGCAGAGAATGACAAAGGCATTCATGAGTAAGGCGCAGGGGATCTGATGAGAGTGGCAAGTGAAGAGAACAATGACTGTAGTGTTAAAGGCATCAAATCCTATGAGGATCTGTCTTCTCACAATATTAAAATGATGATTGAGATTGAAAGAACTGAAATAGGATCTTATGTGATGACACGATAGTACTTTAGATCTGTAAGGCATCTTTGGGATAATTGTAATCAGGTTTTGATGGGAAATTGCTTATGGAATAATCTAAAGGTATAACCAAGGGTCTTAGTTCCAAGATCACTGTCAGCCAGTCAAAAATATTTTTTGAGCACCTTCTATTTGCCAGGTCTTATTATAGACTGTAGGAGCACATGATGAACTTGAAAGTCCTTGCTCTAAAGATGCGTACATTCTATCGGGGTAGATATATAATTTTTTGAAAAAGCAAACATTTGAGATATGCCAGGCACCAATATGTGCTATAAATAAGATAAAATAGGGTACTGTAGTAGACAGTGACTGAAGAGCTGCCTTAGCAGGGGCATTGGGCCAGGGACTCCTAGGAGTTGACATGGATGTTTCAATGTGAATGATGAGTGGGGCTCCCTGAGCTTGGAGACATGGTGAGGAGTTTGGATTCCATGCTAGATGGGGGATTTTCCACAGGTGAGTAAGATATTCTGACAGACTCTTTCATAGATCTCTCTGACTGCTAGATGGAGGATGGACCTAGGGGTCAAGCAAAGGGCCAGGGACACATAGCTATCACAATGATGTAGATGAGAGAAGCGAAGTGAGTGGACAATGGTTGTAGCAGTGGAAGTGGTGAGAAATGGCCAGTTTCAGAATATAATATGGATCCTGAGCTAGCTAACTTATTAATACAGGAGTGAGAGACAGAAAGGCATAGAAGATGAAGCCTAATTTTTGGATAATCAAGTGAATATCTGAGAGGACCATTTATTTAGATGCTAAGGCTTGATAACAGAATGACCCTGGAGGTGCTGGGAGGGTGCTGTGGATCAAGACTTCTGCTTTGGCCATGGCGTTTGGAATGGCTATTAGACACCTGGTAATTGGTTGGATAGAACAATCTCTCTATGACTATGTGTTGCTCCCTGTGACTCAGTGGGAGGGTTCAAGAAGGTGAGGAGGTGTGGGAGGTTGAGTCAGTTAAGAATTGTAGAGCACTGTGGAAATGAGCATCTGCATGATGATTACAATTGCTTGAGACAATATACTGCAGACTAATTGCCCTGACATCCACGCCCACTAGGGTTTTCTCCTTTTCAAAGGTAAATTCTGGATCTCTCCCCCTGAACTCTGATCTGTCACATTGCTTTTTTACTTCCTTGGATCTGAAAAATCAACTTATACACATTTCCTCATCCAAATTGCTTTCCACTATTCCCTGATTGATTCCCTTGTCACTTATTTTTCACTTCTTTCTCCTTCATTTCTCTGCTCTACCCCTTCTCTCTTAGTCAATAAGGAACTGCAAAATCCTAATGATTCTCCTAAGGTTTCATTAGGCAGCACTTTCTCACTTCCCTTAAAGGCATTTTACCCCATAATTGGTTTAATATCAGCTCTGTGAAAACCTGCTCTGATACTCCCCATCGCTGCCCCTATTAGTTTTCATTTCTCCCTCACTGGCTCTCCAGTGATCCTTCTCTTATATTTTACTTTCCACACTTAACTATTTGGGCCTTGTATTATTAGGTAAATGTCTGTCTCCTATTCTAGTTTTAAAGTTCTTGCCAGGTAGAGTCCATGTCCTGTTCATTTTTGTATCCTCCACCACCTCCAGCCTGGTATAGCACTCATAATACATGTTTAACAAGTCTTGGTTGTGAATTGAGTTCAAGGACCAGTTTAATTCTATGTTTTCCAGAAAACCCAGTTCCAATACTGTGTAGGGAAGGAAGAACATTTCCTCTACCTATTCTAGCTCCTTCTGGCTGGTCTATGAATTAAATTGACATGAGACAGAATGACAGGAGAAAATCAAACAAAGCTTTATAGCATGTAAACATGGAAGAAACCCAGGAAAGTGTAGTAACTTGCTAGAATGGCCAAAGTTGTCACCTTAAATAGTATCTTTAGCTAAAGACAAAGGATGATGTTGTGGGTAGAGGTTTGGGGTTCAAAGGGGAGAAAGGTAATTCACATGGAGATGGAAAAGCAAATGTTTGGAAAACAGAACTTTGATAAGAATGGGCTTAGCAAGGACCCTCACAGCCTACCTATACCCAGAGTTATCTATGGTGATGGCACGTCCTGGGGACAGGCTTTTATCTTAAATTTCTTGTAGGCAGTTATGGGGGGAAGGTCAAAGTTTCTTTCAGAATCTTTTGTTCTTAAAAATAACCAAGGCAAGGCAAAGAGACACATTTTGGAGTGGCCAATCCTGATCCCCCACAGTCCCACCTTTGAAACTTTTAGAATTTTCACAGTCCTTTGAAACTTTAAGAAGTTTCATAGTCCAGAAGCCTAGTTGGTAGATTGTTCTATTTCACTGATCACTTTTCTTAGTCCTGATAATAGATCAATCCAGTTAAATTCATTTCAGGAGGCAGTGATGCAGGTGGGTTCCCAAAGTTAGGCCTATATTGTGTAAGCAAGCAATCAGGTATTTAATAAGAAGCACTTCTATGGAAACAAAAAGAAAACCAAAGTTAATGCTTGGAGCAAATTATATACCAGTTTCTGAGTCTGGGGGCAGCTAGTCAAGAAGATTTGTAGACATCAGGGTCCAATCATCTTCTGCAGCTTGAAATGCCTCTGATGATGGCATTGGGTGTTCAGGTATCCTTCTGAGTGGCTTACATAGCAACAGGTATGCTATTGTGTTGATGTCTCTTAAGTTTATATCAAGTTGTCCAGCTTCAGTTTGCAGGACTTCGGGAACAAAGGTGGTTTCAGTTCTCAAAAGTTTCAAATAAAAATGATGGAAAAAACTGAAAACATTAGTTTGGAGATTTGTAGTCAGATATTTCAGGAGACTAGAAGAATTCAGGGTTCAGTCCAGTTTACAGGCAGAAAACAAAAATCTCAAAGACTATTAACAAAGCTAGAATCTATTAACCAGAAATGTGTACTATATTTGTTACTGAAACATAATTTTTCTCTCTAAAATCACCCTCATTTTTACCAAAGATAGCCAAATTAAGATGAATTGGTTTGAAAAATGTCTAGGTTCAATAGATTTGGCCCAATTATTTACATAAGTACAGCAATAATAGCAAGTGATCATATAGGCTCTTTTAAATCTGCTTTGCTGGAACTTTTTATAAGGACTCCCAGACTGAACTTTAAAGTCTTATCAAGTTCAAGAAAGCCAAAGATTTATCAGACAAAGCCTATAATACCTACATATTTGGATGAATTCTTCTCTTCTTTTGAGGATCCCCAAAATATTGATGTTCCTTGTACCTGTCAGATAAGTGACCTTCTTTACTCACCAGGTAAGTTTGCTGGGAACCCTGTAAACAAGGTATCAGGCCAATATTTCCAAGTGACTTTATTTCATAAAGTCCAATCTTTGTTTCTCAAAAGATCTCTGGTCATATCTGAGCCTATACATGTTTCTCTCAAATATGACATTCCAGTCAAAGCTTTGGTAATATAACCAATGTTTCCAATTGTGCCCTGTTATAAGGAGAACAGATTCTTATTGAACTTATGCTAATAACTAAATTGACATGAAAATAAAAGCATTCATTCACTAATGAGCATTCATTAAAGCATTCACTCTCACTAAGAGTGATCAGGTAGGGAGAAAAAGATAAATGTTTCAATTTTGCTTACAAAAGTATGTTACCAAATTGCTATATATAGTTATACTTAAGAGGAAAAAAAATGTGTTGTTTTAATCTGAAAAAACAAACATCAGCAATATTTCAAGTAAAAGTCACAAAAATCATAATCATCCTCATCATTCTCATGTAATCAATTTTTGGTCTTAATCTTTTGTTAGCAGTTTCATGAATTCTTCAGTTTCTCCATTAGAGTTCTGTAATTTCTTACCCAGTTCAGTTTTATAATCTTAAAGATTTTCAGAAATCTATATTTTAGAATAAGTGTCAGAGTCCTTTCATGAATCTCTCTCTATGGATGAAAACATTTTTAAAAGCATCAGAGTAAAACAATAACTGTCTGTAAATGACAAAAGACTTAAAAATGACAATTGACAAAGAAATTTGGTTATTTCTGTGACATACAACACTTTAAGATAACTAGAATTATGACTGAGAACCAGGACAGATCAAAATTCTAGGAATGGTATATAATTTTTAAAACACTTATTATATCAATACATTTACCAACATAATATCATAGATCTCTATGAAACAATGCTCAGTTATCCATTTAACCATGGTGACAATTAAAGATTCTCAGGTAAATGAAGAAAATTAAATAGCTGTAAGAGAAACTTTAGCACCTGTGATTAAAGACCTGATAAAAACAATATAAGAAATTTATTATGATAAAACATAAAATCCCTACCTTTCTGGTAGATTACTCAAAGAAAAAACCTTTCATAATCTCTTTACCAAGAGCAGACTAAAAGTTTAAGAAAATTATCCTTTTAAGAGGGGGAAAAGAAAAATTCTAATTTTGGACCAGTTTACTTTTGATATTAAAACTCATTTACTTAATTAAATTCATTTTAACTCTTAGCCAACTTGACCATGCGTATTTTCCTCAAGGTTCCTCTTCCTCAAACCTTCTATAACTTTTTATTACATTCAGAATTTGTCCCATGCTGCCTCTTTTCTTCCTAGTACTTTAGGACAAATTTATCCTTTTTAACCAAACAAAAATATTTCCATTCTTTTTACCTTCTTTACTGAAAATATATATCTTACTCTCCTTGAATACAAATGTATTTTCCTTAATTTTTACTAGTTTTAATCATGTATTAGAATTTTTAACCCTTAGAAACCTTAAGTTCTAAATAAAAACTAAGTAAAATCTTTTAATAAAATACAAGATGTGTTTACTAATAGACTCAAGCAACTTTTATTTTCTCTGTAATAAGAGGCCAAAAGTAGATAAACCTATATTTAATAATTAGTGTCTAATATTTTATCTTATTTGGAAATGATCTAGATACTCAGTGACTTTTTATCATTTAAATTATCCTAGCAAAACTTCAAAATTTCAGTTACCAAAGAGATTTTGGAAGTTATTTAATACATGTCATATAATATAGTTATTACTAAAAGTTTAAACTCTTATCTCATTTACATTTAAATAATTTGTTCCCAAAAGTTATGTTTAGATTACCCACAAAAACTTCATGAGACATTCAACAAAATTAGCTATCATTTTAAGTTATTATGCTGACAAATTTGTAACAGGGTTAACATGAGCTTATTTGACTGGTAAACCCAGGCTGCATGTCTGTATCATATCCAATGCTGATGACTCTGAGGACATGCCTATTTTACTTAAACCAAAAAACTTAAACAAGCTTTCATTTACCAAAGATTATTTTATGTCACATTAACTTGAAAGATATTTGAGTTAGTTTCTATTGTATTTAGAAATAATTTATGTTAAGTGCTTACTTTAAGCCAATTAAATAGAGCTCTCTTAACATTGGCCATACCATCTGTAGGTAAAATATCACACATATATAACATACATATAGACACACGTGAACACACAGGTAGACAGACAGAGATGTTAAATTTTTGTTATGAATCAAGTGCAATACAAAACTTATTAGTTTAAGAGAAAATTTACATTTCAAAGAATAGCTCTCAAGTCCTACCGAAGAATGGCACAGTGAAAGCAGTCAATTTTTCTTCAAGATTGAGTTTCTGGGGAGTATTTGCCCTATCAGTTTCTAACGTGTCAATCTTTTGTCTCAATTAATATCTAAGAGCAATTTAAGAGGAACAGGGGAGGCTTTTATTATTTTTATTAGTACTTGATATTACCCTCTAATTTTTATCTCCTACTACATGAGCTCAGGCAACCCTATTGACTTCCTTTTTGTAAGTTTAATTAACACTGAAGGGCTGACTTCTATGCTGTCTTATGATCAGGCAGGGGAAACTTCCACCAGTGAGACACAATGTCTATCTGCACAATACAATCTATAAAACAATCAGGCAAAGAGAGATACAATCATTTCATATAAAGCCCTTCAATATATCAATTTTCCTACTAAATTTAATCTGAATTGCATTAACACTTATACCTCTAATCATAGCTTTCATTAGGACTTTATCACTAGGTCTTGGTCTTATAATTTTGGATAGGGGAAGCATTCCCATTCAGATATTTTTAAAACATACTCAGGGAAAGTTGGCATAACCTCTTTTCATAAAATTAGCTCAAACATTCCAACCTTTATAATCTTATCTACACTTATATGTTTACATTTTATCAATTTAATTATAGGCAGAGTCAAGGTCTTAAGGCTAGTCATTTTTTGTTTGTCTTTATTTTTTAATTTGGCCTTTTCATAGATATTGGTAAAATAATTACAATGAGAGCTCTCACAATTTTTTCCCCCATTTAAATGATCTATCATCTGGCCACTTTGACGAGTAAGATCTTAACAGTGACTCACACCATTAAGCTTAACCATGGATGCAAGAGGTGTCTCCAAAAGAGAGTGCAAAAGTAGCCCTCACAAAACCCAGAAAGCTAGCTCCCCAAAATAGTCTGAGAAAGCAAAGGCCTTCATTGCACAGGCTGAGTGAACAAGCAACAAAGGTTGAGACAACAAAGGCCACTTATGAAAGCAACTGGGATCCCCTTTGACAAATTTTCCTGAGAACCGACACAACCAGACAAGAGAGTGTGTCCAAGAACTCCGGTCTACTTGACTGCCCACCAAGATGCCGGCTGGTACATGCATCTTCTGGATGGCGGAGACCGGAAAGGTCACAAAGCCAAATTTTCAAGCCATAGAACAAGACAAAAGAAAAAACTTCATACTGGCCCAGTCAACACCCTTATAGACATGCCTGCACCTTGCCCTACAGCTTTTCCTTTTTATGACAAACAATACAAAGACAGAGACAAGGAAAAATATGACCATCTCTGGGAGGAAAAGGATCAATAACCAATGAGTACTGAACCAAATTTCCTAGAGTGGCTGAGCCCAAGAAACTAGCTTCACCAATATTTTCTCTTGCTAATCTAAATTTAGAAAAGAAAAAAATACTTACCATTCTTGCTTCTGTTGGACCCCGCAGGCAGAGATCCAGTAGACTGAAGTTGTAAGAACTCTTACCTCCTGCTGGCTCTTGTCAGGGGTCCAAGATCTCTCAGCCACAGTAGCCCAGGAGCAAGCAGCATCCAGCCAGTGAAGTTTTATCCTGTCCAAGTTGCCAAACTGTAGGGGAGGAAGGACATTTCCCCTACCCACTCCAGGCCCTTCTGGCTGGTCTACAAATTAAATTGACATGAGACAGAATAACAGGAAAAAATCAAACAAAGCTTTATAACATGTAAACATGGAAGAAACCCAGGAAAGTGTAGTAACTTGCTAGAATGGCCAAAGTTGTCACCTTAAATAGTATCTTTAGCTAAAGACAAAGGAGGATTTTGGGGGTAGAGGTTTGGGGCTTCAAAGGGGAGGAAGGCAATTCACATGCAGATGGAAAAGTGAATATTTCGTGGATAAGAATGGGCTTAGCAAGGACACTTGCAGTCTACCTATACCCAGAGGTATCTATGATAATGGCCTGTCCTGGGGACAGATCTTTTATCTTAAATTTCTTGTAGGCAGTTATGGGAGAAGGTCAAAGTTTCTTTCAGAGTCTTTTGTTCTTAAAAATAATCACGGCAAGGCAAAGAGACACATTTTGGAGTGGCCAATTCTGATCTGCCACACTGTCACTCACTTTGATCCATTTTTGTATTTTCCTATTACTTCACATCTGCATTAGTCAATTCTTTTTTTTTTTTACTTAATCATATATTCCCTTCTATTATTACTTAACTATTTCACATTATGCAAGTCTTTCCTTCCCAATGTTATTGGATACTTACAGAGAGCTTATAGGAAGCTTCTTCAGTGATTGATGTAGTGTATCACCCTCAGAAATTGCTAAATTGTGTTGAATGGAAGAATGAATTAGTGAATGAATGATTTAAAGGATGAATGAACACATTCCTATCTATTTACGTGCTCAGCTTCCTGGTCTTCTAGGCACAAATGTTTAAAGTCATATTTAATTCTTTGCTTTTTCTCCACTTTCCAAATCAAACCAGTCACAAAATACTTTTGATTCTTGGTTTTCAATACCATATTTCTGAATCCATTCTGTGTGTAATGAAAGACTTTATCAATCTTCCTTCAAACATAAAGGCAAGCAAACATCAATTATGAGTGATAGGAATAGCCTGTAGCTACTACTTATAAGGTAAATAAATCTGGTGGAGAGGTCTCTGGAGGGTCACATGACGTGGGTGTGCTTTTAACCTTTCTTACTTTTTTGTAATTTCTCTTTGTTAGATATGAGACTAGAAAATAGAAATACATTCTGTCTTTAAGCAGCTCATTCACAAGTTTAGAAAATATCAGTTAAAGTCAGGTAATGGAAAGTCAGTGTCAAAGAGGAATAAGGTAGCATTTAAATAACATTCATATTAGTTCTATTTCTATTTACTTTAATTTTAAAAAAATGTATCTTTTTCTGAATGCACAAGTACAGATATAGATCGAATTTTCTAAGGAGTTAGCAGATGAGAAAGTAGGAAATGGCCACATGGCTGCTTTGGATGAACACTACATGAAACATAAGCAAATGAGGAGTCATCAATCCACCTAGCCTCCCCGGTTGCCATTTGGGAAACTAATCACAGGGAAATTAGTCACAGTTTGCATAGTTACATGGGGTGTGTGCCCCATTTAGATAAGAACAGTTTGGATTATTACCCTTCTGAAGTGTGAGGAGCATACTCTCAAGCTGTAACTAGACAGATTTGGGTAAATAAATTTGGGCATTTTGGGGGTTCATTTGCAACATGATCATTAGTAATTTAAAATTTTCATGACTATTGGTATATAGCTATGAGGGTTTACTGATCTTTAATTGTCAACTGGCTGGGTTATCATTATCCCTGGGATAAAAGGAAAATCTCAAACTATAATTAATCACAGGAGCACAAATCTGAGCCAATCTATGTCTGTGATATCTATGTATATGTGTATATTTCTTAAAAAAATCATTTTGTTCAATTCAAATGTGATAGTTATTTCAATGATTTATATTAATTTACAGTGTCAAATTCGCTCTAATGGAGATGAGAAAGTGTAGGTCTTTTGATGTTCTCAATTATTTAGATTGCTGCTTCATTTTGTGAAAGTTCCACAGGCTATCAGCATCTTTACAAATGACGACTGAGGGAGATGCAGGCAGGAAGGGAGGCAACATCCTTGTGACAACCAGGCTTTAGGGAGAGAGGGCATATTTCTGAGTAGTTGGACCAAAGGGAATTTTAATTAAAGTAAATCAGTGTGACCAACTAAATCTTATTAGGTTAGTATACAGGTGAGCTGGAGAATGATATAGAGAAGCTTGCTCACTCCAGACAGAAATATTTTAAAACCATTAGGAAAATATACAAATTAATAATGTTAATATTAATTTTGCTCCAAAAAGCAGTTCTAGCCAATCCAAAAAGTATGTCATTTCATTCTTCTTATTTTTTAACTTAATTTTTATTGAGGTAACATTGGCTTATAACATTGTGTAAACCTCGGTGTACATCATTATATTTTGACTTCTGTGTAGATTACATTGTGTTCACCACCCAAAGTCTAGATGCCATCCGTCACTATATACATGTTCCCTTTAACTCCTTTCACCTTCCTCTCTTCTACTCGGGTAAACACCAATCTAGTTGCTGTGTCTATGTGTTTGTTTGCTGTTGTTTTTTTTATCTTCCACCTATGAACAAAATCATATGGTACTTGGCTTTCTCCTTCTGGCTTATTTTGCTTAGCATTATACTCTCAAGGTCCGTCCATGTTGTCACAAATGGCAAGATTTCATCTTTTCTACAGCTGAGTAGTATTCCATTATACACACGTATACCACATTTTCTTTATCCATTCATCTGTTGCTGGGCACTTAGGTTGTTTCTAAATCTTGGCTATTGTGAATAATGTGGCAATGAACATAAGGGTGAATGTATCTTTTCAAATTAGTGTTTTTCCTTTCCTCCAGAAAAATATTCAGAAGTAGAATAGCTCCATCAAATGATACTTCTATTTTTAACTTTTTGAGGAGTCTCCATACTGTTTTCCCTAGTGGCTACACCAGTTTACACTCGCATCAGCAGTGTATGAGGGCTCCCTTTTCTCCACATCCTCTCCAACTCTTGTTATTTGTCTTTTTAATAAAAGCCATTCTGACAGGTGTGAGGTGATATCTCTTGTACTTTTGATTTGCATTTCCCTAATAATTAGTGATATTGAACATCTTTTCATGTGTCTGTTGGCCATCTGTATATCTTCTTTGGAAAAATGTCTTTTCAGATCCTCTGCCCATTTTTTGATTGCATTTTTGTCATTGTTGTTGAGTTGTATCAGTTCTTTATATATTTTGGATATTAACCCCTTATCAGACATATGATTTGTAAATCTCTTCTCCCAATTGTTAGGCCATCTTTTCGTTTTGCCAATTGTTTCCTTTGCTGTGCAGAAGCTTTTAGTTTGATGTAGTCCCATTCGTTTATTTTTTCTTTTGTGTCCTTTGCCTGAGGAGACATGATATTCAAAAAGATACTGCTAAGACTGATGTCAAAGAGCTGATGAGATATACTACCTATGTTTTCTTCTAGGATTTTTATGGTTTCAGGTCTTACATTCAAGTCTTTAATCCATTTTGAGTTAATTTTTGTGTGTGGTGTAACATAATGGTCTACTTTTATTTTTCTGCATGTGTCTCCCCAGGTTTCCCAACACCATTCATTGAAGAGACTTTCCTTTGTCCGTTATGTGTTCTTGGCTCCTTTGTCGAAAATTAGGTGTCCATAAACATGTGTGTTTATTTGTGGGCTCTCAATTCTGTTCCATTGATATGTGTGTCTGTTTTTCTTCCAGTACCATTCTGTTTTGATTACTATAGTTTTTTAGTACAATTTGCCATCAGGGAATGAGTGTGGTGCCTCCAGCTTTGCTCTTTTTTCTCAGGATTACTTTGGCTATTCAGGGTCTTTTGTTGTTCTGTATAAATTTTAGGATTCTTTGTTCTATTTCCATAAAAAACATCATTGGGACTTTGATAGATATTGCATTGAATTGGTAGATTGATTTAGGAAGTATGGAGATTTTAACTATGTTAATTCTTCCAATTCATGAGTACAGAATATCTTTCCATTTCTTTGTATATTCTTTGATTTCTTTCAACAATGTTTTATAATTTTCAGTGTACAGGTCTTTCCCATGTTTGGTCAAATTTATCCCCAGGTATTTTATTCTTTTTGTTGCAGTCATATATGGAATAGTATTCTTAATTTCTCTTTCTGCCATTTTGCTGGTAATGTATACAAAAATGGAAATGAAAAATTCACTAAAGGGAATCAACAGCAGAGTAGACAGTGCAGAAGAACGGATCAGAGATCTAGACAAAAGAGTGGAGGAAATCACCCAAGCTGACCAGAAAAAAAGAAAAAAGAATTAAAAAGAATGAGTGACCTCTGGGACAATATCAAGCCAACTAACATTCACATTATCGGTGTCCCAGAAGGAGAAGAGAGAGACAAAGGGGCAGAGAAGCGATTTGAAGAAATAATAGTTGAAAACATTCCTAACCTTGGGCAGGAAACAGACATCCAGGAACAGGAAGCACAGAGAGTACCAAAAAGATGAACCCAAAGAGGCTCACACCAAGAAACATCATATTAAAAATGCCAAGAATTAAAGATAAAGAATCCTAAGAAATTCAAGAATTAAAGAGAGAATCCTAAAAGCTGCAAGAGAAAAGCAACAAGTTACATACAAAGGAAACTTCATAGGCCTATCAGATGAGCTTACTGTTTCCTCAGTTGGCTCTCACTGGTTCTTTTTTATATTTTCTAATTTTTTGTTGAAGTTCTCACTGTGTTCATTTCTTCTTCTCAGTTCAGTGAGAATCCTTATGACCATTATTTTGGACTCTTTATCAGGTAGATTTTTCATCTCTATTTTGTTTAGTTCTTTTTCCAAGGATTTGTCTGTTCCTTTATTTGGTATATGTTCCTTTGTCTCCTCACTTTTCCTACTTCTCTCTGATTATTTTTATGTATTAGGTACATCAGCTATGTCTCTCGACCTTGGAAATGTGGCCTTATGTGGGAAATGTCTTATGGGGCCCAGGAACATGTTCCCCTCTCATCACCTTTGCCAAATGCTCCAGGAGTGTCCCCTCTGTGGTTTGTGTATGCCCTTCTGTTGTAGCAGGGTGCTAGAGCTATGGGTGGATAGGTAGGTTGGGCTGGCTGCTGGGCCACCTGGTTGTGAGGCCTGGATGCAAGTGAATCTGTTTTACCAATGGACTATACACTTTTTTATCTGGTGTTTTTGTGTTGGTTTCCAGGTCTAGTGAGTCTATGTGTGGGCATTTTAACAGCAGATTTTCCTTTGCCTGAAGTTCTGTAGTTTTCCTGGGCATGTTTTCCATTAGTTTTCAAAACCAAATATTATGAGATCTCATCTCTCTTGTGCTGGATCTAAGGGCTGGGGTGCTAACGTGGAGCTCAAATCCCCCACTCCTCTGGAGAAGCTCTGTACCTTTGAGATCACTCCTGACCATGAAGCACCATGGTGACAATGGGTTTTTTCCTCAACAGGGCTGTATTGTGCCTCTTCCGCCCCTGTCTGTGTTTTCCCTTGTGGAGGTTCTTTTTGTCAAGTTTCCAGATCTCTCTCAGAGGAAATTGTTCCACAGGGAGTTGTAGGTTTGTTGTGTTCCTGGGAGGGGGCAAGTTCTGGATCTTTCTAAGGTGTCATCTTCCAAACTCCCCCACATTCTTCTTTTGCTTATGTAACAAAGATCAACTATATCCTGTTTAGTGAGTTCAGCTTCTAATTTATAACTGAGGTTATAAGGCTTTTATAGCCAGTGAGGTGAAATAAAGTTTCCACCCTGAGATTCATGAAACCTAAGGAGGAATTCCTTGGCCCCCTAGAGTGCAAATAAAACTGAGCCCCAAGTGTGATGAGGCTGCAGTGACAGGCCTTGTCACAGTGCTGTTTCTAGCATGCCGATCAAGCCAAGGGCCAAGTGTTGCAGGAAGAACAACTAACAAGTGTGCTGGTCAGGCTTCTTTTGAAAACTGTTGGGTACAGCAGCTCGCTAGTTCAAGTAAGCTCCTGGCTTCAGTCAGAACTGTCAGCTCTCTAAAGTTTGGCCTAAGCCTGGGTCTCTGCTATGAAAATGAAAAATCTGAAATTCAAAGAAAGAGAACGTGGGCAGTAATGTTTATTTCTGTAAAATGAGGAGACTGTACAAAAAGACCCCTGAGGGCCCATCTGGGTCAGCACCTTTCCCATGCCCTGAATTGCCTCCTTCAGGGACCCTACCCCTGAGAAATGAGGAGGATGAGGACTGTGGGTGCAGGGTGCAAATAGAGGATGGAAGGAACAGGACATAAAACCATGGTGTCCTTTCCCCAGCTACATTGGGTCCTATCTTTACTCCAACTTCCATCTCTGTTGCCTTCTTCCTGCTAACACTTCAGGCTTTCTGCTGAGCCGACACAAAAGGGTTTTGGTTTAGGAGAATTAGCTCACTATTTTTACAGGTAGTGAGAAAAGGATAGGGAATCCTTTAGAATGGACTCCAGGTGCTGTACTAGACTCTGACAATACTGATGAATAAGCCAGGTGTTGCTTCTTCAGAGTTTCCTCTTCAGAGTTGCCTCCAGAGTAGACGATGATGATTAAACAAGAAAGGTGCAATGACAGAGCTCTACAAGCCTGAATCTCTCTGTGTGTGGGATCAGGACTGTGGTCCATAAGGGAGCCCTAGGGATTGCCGTTGGGAGGTGGTGGTCCCTCACACATGATGGATACACCCAGCATGCAGCTGTTCTGATGGAAGTGTGCCTGGAGTACCCACATAGCCAAACAGGTCTCATTTTTTGCAAAATGCAACTCTCTGGCTAAGTGGATCAGGCATGAGAAGAAAGAGAATATGGCAGAATTTGCTGGCTCCTTGACTCAACCCTCTTTCTCAGTCTCTGACATGGGGTTCAAGACTGCCTGCTCTCTGGATCCACAAAATCAGCCATACTTTAATATTGTCTGAAAGGGTCTTAGTCTAACTTTTTTTTTCATTTCCTTGGCATTCTTTCCCCTGCTTTGCTTTCTTATTCTTTAAGACTGTTTCTCAAAGAGGATTTTGCAGAATGTGCAAGAGAATCACCTCTAAGGTACTTGTTAAAGATTTCATTTGAGAACTATTGCTCAAAAACAAGAGTTATGAACTCTGGCTGCATATGAGAATCTCTTGGAAACTGCCCTCTGCCCTTTCAGAGGAGCCTCCTTTTTGGTGAGGAAGAGTGGCCCTGAGCTAATGTTGCCAATCTTCCTCTTTTTTTCTTTCTCCCTAAGCCCCAGTACACAGTTGTATATCCTAGCTGTAAATCCTTCTAGTTCTTCTATGTGAGGTGCTGCCACAGCAGGGCTTGATGAGTGGTGTGTAGGTTGGCACCCAGGATCTGAACCAGCAAACTCTGGGCTGCCGAAGCGGAGGGTGTGAACTTAACCACTATACCACTGGGCCAGCCCCCCAAAACCTTGTTTTAAAGTACCGATCCTCTGGGCCCCAAACCCCAAGATTCTGATTTGATGGGTCTGCTTTAGTTTCAGGCATCTGTATGATTTTAAAGCTCCCCACAGTGACTCCAGTGTGCAGTCAGCTTTGAGAACCCCTGAATTAGAAGACGTGTCCACGGATAAACAGGTCTATATCTAGAGGAGTGTGGGTTGGGATGTGTTGGGACGGCTGAAGCCTGCTGGCAGTATGGAAGAAGTCACCGATGCACAAGAAGTGTCTCTTAGAGAGGGTGTGGAGTTGTTCCTGGACCCAGATTCCATCCTTGCTACCCTTTCAGAGACCTGTTCTCTCTCTTCCCTGTCTAGGGAAGGAAGCCTCCCCAATTTTACTCCTCTGACTATAGGATTCTCAAAATTTAGTGTGCATACAAGTCACCTGACAAAATTTTACTAAAAAGCAGATTCCCAGACATTATCTCAAAGGTTCTGATTTAGTTGCTCTGGGATGAAACTGGAATAAATATGTGAACAATGATTACATTTAACAATGATTATATATAATTTTGGTGAAGGTGGTTGACAGACGACTACACTTCGAAAACACTGCCTTGGCCCTCACCAAAAAGTATAATCTGATACCCTTTGGAATGTTCTCTATCTTGAATTCTGGTTCTGCCACCTTGTGTCTGACCTTGGGTCATTATTAACCTCTCTCTGCCTCAATTTCTCCATCTATAAAATGGAGGAGATAAAATTACTTACTTTATCGAGGTTGTGAGCATCAAAAGAAGTTAAGACAGAGAGGTCATTTTTATGGCCTAAGGTATCCAGGTGACAGAGCTGGGTAGCATGGGAATGGGTCTCTCTATTTAGTTGACTCTGGTCTTCTAGTAAGGTGGAAGTTCAACTCTTTCCAGGTCCTCATTCAGCCTTAGCTTTCCTGCCCCATTTCCCCATTCCCTCAAGACACCCTAGTCATTGTAAGAAGAAACTTTATTTCCATGTGATTTGTTGTGAAGAAAGACTAAAAGTACCGAAGTTGTACTTTATAAGGTATTTCCTCTAGTGGATATTAACGTTCAATGTATGAAGGTTGAACAATGAAAATGTGTTACTAAATCCATTAGATTCTACTAGTTACTTCCAATAGCTGATTAAAGCTCCATCTTTTAAAAAGCTAGATCTGTGATGACACCCAGTGG
The DNA here is from genome assembly GCF_041296235.1 of Equus asinus. Taxonomy (NCBI): domain Eukaryota; kingdom Metazoa; phylum Chordata; class Mammalia; order Perissodactyla; family Equidae; genus Equus; species Equus asinus. The sequence continues at coordinate 32,392,112 of NC_091811.1, read as the reverse complement.
CCAAAATGTTAACCACTGAGATTTTTAAAATATATAACGTATTTTCCTCGGCATACAAATATTTAACATTGCATTTACTTTATCCTTAAAATTTGAGAGCAATTCAATAGCAAAGTATGAAATAGTTCTGCGTTAGGAATATCATCACTGAAATGTGGACAAACCCAAATTCTTTAGTATTATTTCCTGTTGTAGAACTTCCCCAACTACTTCAGGCAGACAAGAGCACCAGGTCATCAAAGGTGACATTCCTAACAAAAAGTTTGAGACTTGAAGAAAGCAATTTGTATCAGCATATAGTAAACAAACAAAAGATCAGACACAGGAGAATGTAGCAGAGACTATTAAGACTTCACAAGAGTCACACACAGCTCTTTAAATAATTCAGAAATAATTAACAGTTCAAGTAACAGTAATGACTTTATCTAGTTCCCATTCCAAATTGGCATAGGACCTATTCTTCTGTATATTCATTCACTTCCTCATTCAAGAAATATTTCCTGGTGTCCCAGATTGAGAAGCAGACTCAGAGGGAAATTGATGTCCAGGAGGTTTATGAGGGAGCGCTCTTGGGATCACACTTGCAGAAGGCAAAAGAAGGAAGGAGGATTGGGCAGAGGGAGGAGATGGGCTGCTGTGCAGTCCCAACCAAGGCTTCAGCTGATCCCGTAGGGAGCTCTGAGGCTAGCATGGCCCCCAGTATTGTCTCTTACGGGGGCAAGAAGATAGGACTTGTATCTTCTGTGTCCATCCAGTCATTGGATGTGGGCTACCCCAGGAAGGGAAGGACCTTGGATGAAGCAACTGTCTTTTAGCTGAAGCAGTGCTGAAGAAGGCTGAGAGCTGAGGCTTGTCTGCTGACAACGCTCTCAGCATTTGGGGGAATAAGTTCTCTATTTCAAGGGTGATCTGCATGGTCCATCACAACATCCGCCACACTGAAGCCATATGATGCCAACAAAACAGATAGGCTCCCTGATCTTTTGGAATGTAAAAATATACATTAAACAAATGAACACCCAGAAAAATACTCAGGGTTATGAGGGAAGACTAAGCTTTAACAGAATAATGGGTAAGGATGGGGTAAGGAGAGGAAGGCTAATGCTTGTCTCTGCTGGTTTCAGCAGAGCAGAAGGGCAAGAAGGATGCAAAGGAGAACTATAACACTTGGACTGGGAAGTGTTTATGTTATGCTGTGGGCAGTTTGGAGTCACTGTAAGGTTTTACAAAGGGAAACAGCATGCACAAAGTATTCAATTAAACTGGTAACAGAATAGATTGGATTGAAAGGACATTGGGCACTTCAAGTCAACATAGGGATCAAGATTTTCTTTCCTTTTTTTTTTTTTCTTGGCAGGGGAAGACTTGCCCTTTGCTAACATCTGTTGGCAATCTTCGTCCTTTTTTCTTCCACCAAAGCCTCAGTACGTAGTTGTAAGTTCTTCCATGTGAGCCACTGCCACAGCATGGCTGCTGACAGATGAGTTCCATGCCTGGGAAGCAAACCTGGGCTGCTGAAGTGGGAGCAGTGAACTTTAACCACTAGGCCATCAGGGCTGGCTCAAGATTTTCTTTTAAAGGTCAACCTAAAATTGGTCCTAGATTTCTGGTCTCATTTCTCATCCTTTTCTTCTATGTCCTGTAGGTCCTGTACACAACAGACCTCTTCGTTCTCTGAACACAACGTTAACCCCATTTCTCTAGTATTATCCTTTGACACCAGTGAAATTTTCTGCAGCCTCTAAGGCCCAGCTCAAAGTTCACCTCCTCCTGAAAAGTTTTTCCTGATTCAAGCTCTTTAAGGGCCTCTCCCTACTTTTCTTCTTAGAATAAAGTAAAAACTCTTTAGTGTAACCCACAAGACTCTGTATGATCTGGTCTCTGTTTATTTACCTCTCCAGACTCATCTCTCATCCCATGCCCCTAACCCTACTCCCCTAAATTTGTCTGCCAGCTTAGGTAGTGATCTTGTGTCTTATTTATCTTTTTATCTTCTGAAGAATATCACAATGTCTTTAATATGATAGGTGCTTCACTGTCAAATTGCAAAAAGTAAATAATCGTCTTAGATAAAATTACTTATCAATAGCTGCTCTCCTTCAAAGAATCATAGAAGCTAATTGAGAGTATTTCCTTTCCCAGTTCACTGATGTACTAAGAAATTTAAAAGACTTCTGCACTATAATTTTGTAGCCAATCATCCCTAGAGCCAAAAATGCCTACCTTTACCATAAATATGGCATATATTTCTTCTATGGTGAAGAATGTCTTCTAAGGTAAACATCAGTACATTTGCAACTGTAGAAATAGAAGGGACCATAGTATAGTCTATTTTAAGTCCCTCAGTTCATAGTCAAATAAACTAGCTTGTGGGTATTAAATGATTTGAAAAATGTCACTTAGATTATGACAAAGTTGAAGCTAGAATCCAAATGTCTTAACTGCTAAATGAATAATAATAATATCATTGTCATCAGCATCATTTAGAGGTCCTACATTAGCCAGGTATTCCCCTAAATTTGCTACTTATATTATCTGATTTAATCTTCACAACCTATGAGGTGATGCTATTATTAGCTTCAATTAGACTAAGGAAGCTAGGGCACAGAGAGATTGGCTAACTTGCCCAAAGTGCAAAATGTGTAATAATTACAATAAAAACCCTCAAACAGATCTCTTTTTCCAGCTCCTCCAACTCCCAAACCCAGACATATTTATGTATATATATAATGGATTAAAAATAGAACTCCTTCCATCAGGAAGTGGGCTCTATCTTCTGACCCTTTGATTTGTATTGGTTGCTTCATTTTGACCAGTAGAATTGGGGCAGGAGTAATATTACGTGACTTCTAAGGAAGTCATCAAGAGGTGTTGGAGCATCCAATCTCACCTTCTTGCTGCTCTGAGATTGTTGTGTTAAGAAGCCTAAGTGGGACTCCTTAAAGTTGAAAGATCTCAAGAAGAGAAAGGTCCAAACAGCCAGCACGTGAGTAAAACTAACTTGGACCACCTAGCCTTTCAGCCACCAGCTGACTGCAACCACAAGAGTGAGCCCAGGTGAGACCACAATAACAACCCTGCTGAGTGGTGCCCAAATTGCTGACCTATAGAACTGTGAGAAAATAAATGGTGATTGCTTTAAGCAAATATATTTTGAAGTAGTTCATTATATAGCAATAGATAACTGGTAAAGTGTATGATATTAATGTCTGATTAGTGTTAGCATGATTTTTCTTTTTCCATCTCTTTTACCTTTTATGAGTCTTTAAAGTAGGTTTGTTGTAGACAGTATATAATTTGGTCTCATTTTTTGATTCCAATCTGACAATCTCTGTCTTTTAACTGGTCTGTTTAGACCATTCACATTTAAAGTGATGATTGATATAGTTGGATTAAAATTTACCATCTTTGTAACTGTTTTCTCTTCATTGCATTTGTTCATTGTTTCTTTTTTCCCCTCTTTTTCTGACTTCTCTGGGTTTAATTGAGCATTTTGTATGATTCCATTTTACTTTCTCTATTGATGCATCACTTATATTTTCTTAAAAGACATTTTTAGTGGTTGCTCAAGGGTTCACATTATACATTTTTAAATAATCTAAATCCACCTTCAAATAACACTATACTACTATACAGCTTTACTTTATGAGTGTGCTCCCAATTCATTCCTCTCATCCCTTATGACATTGTTGTCAATCATTTCACTTATCCATATGCTATAATCACCCTGGACAGATCATCCAGACAGAAAATCAATGAGGCAACAGTGGACCTGAATAATGCTAGAGACCAAACACACCTAAGAAATGTATACAGAACATTCTGTCCAACAACATCAGAATGCACACTCTTATCAAGCGCACATGGAAAATTCTCCAGGAAAGGTTATATATTGGGCCACAAAGCAAGCCTTAACAAATTTAAGAATATTGAAATCATATCAAGTATTTTTTCTGACCATGATGGTATGAAACTAGAAATCAATGACAGGAGGAAAACTGGAAAATTCACAAATATGTGGAAAATAAACAACACGCTCCTGAGCAACCAATGGGTTAAAAAAGAAAATGGAAATCAAAAAATATTTTGAGACAAATTAAAATGGAAATATAACATAAAACTTATGGGATGCAGCAAAAGCAGTTTTAAGAGGGAGTTTATAGTGATAAATGCCTACATTAAGAAAAAACAAAGATCTCAAATAAACAACCCAACTTGACACTTCAAAGGATTAGAAAAAGAATGAACAAAGACCAAAGTCAGCAGAAGGAAGGAAATAATAAAGATTAGAGCAGAAATAAATAAAATAGAGATTAGAAAGACAAGAGAAAACATCAATGAAACTAGGAATTAGTTTTTTGAAAACAAACAAAATTGAGAAAACTTTACTTGGACTAACCAAGAAAAAAAAGAGAGAGGACTCAAATAAAATTATAAATAAAAGAGGAGACATTACAACTGACAACACAGAAATACAAAGGGTAGAAGAGGCTACTATGAGCAATTATATGCTAGCAAACTGTGTAACCTAGAAGAAATGGATAAATTCTGAGAAACATACATCCTATCGAGACTAGACTCTCAGGCAGCAGCTGGTATAGTATGTAGTTAAATCCCTTCCAGGGAGAAACCATCAGATGGGTGTTTTGGCTGCTCCCTGTGCAGGATAGCCATGGTGAGAGTTTGCATGCCCATTAACAACTGCTTCCTTGTTTGCTATAGTCTTTTAGGTCTTGTGTACACAAGCCTCACTGATGTTGAGTTAGGTGTTTTGGGGGCCTATTCCTTGGGTAGGAGTCTTAAACGCTGGGGCACTAAATGTGGGGGCCAAACTCTTCACTACTCAGGGAAAAGCTGGGAGTTGGGAGTTGCCTCCTGATTGTGTGGTGCTGTGTTGGGGATGGGGTTTATTGCTGTGTGCCTCAACCTTTCCTGTCAGTTTCAGTGTGGGTGTTTTCTCATTTGCCCGATGTGGAGGAGTTGCTCCACTAGTTTCTGGATCTCTTTCAAAGGGAATTGCTCCATGTGTAGCTGTACATTCAGTGTGTCTCTGAGAGGAGGGGAGTTCAGGAGTCTCCGGTGTTATCAGTTGGTCAACCCCATATATCTGTGCACCACTTAATAAGCATTAATTTGGCAACTTCATAACACATGGACACAACCTAATTGTCCATCAACAGATGACTGGATAAAGAAAACGTAGTATACACACACACACAATGGAAGGTTATTCAGTCATAAAAAAGGAGGAAATCCTGCCATTTGTAACAATGCAGATGAAATTTGAGGGCATTATGCTAAGTGAAATTAGAGAAAGACAAATACTCTATGATCTCACTTATATGTGGAATCTAAAAAAACTGAATTAATAAACAGAAAGAGGACATTGGTGGTTGCCAGGAGACAGGGTGTGGGGGAAATAGCTGACAGTGCTCAAAGGGTCCAAACACCCAGCTATGTTAGTTCCTGGGACTGAATGCACAGCATGGCGACTCTAGTTAACAATACTGTATTATACACTTGAAAGTTGCCAAGAGAGTAGATCTTAAATGTTCTCACTCCTAAAAAAAAAAAGAAAGAAAGGAAGTAAAGAAAAAAGAATAGTAACTGTGTAAGGTAATGGATGTATTAACCAAGCTCGTTGTGGTAATCATTTCACCATGTATACATATTTCAAATCATCACATAGTGCAGCTTAAACTTCCACAGGGTTATATGTCAAATATATCTCCATAAAGCTGGAAAAAATGAAATAAAATGTAACATATGTAATTCAGATGTATGGAGAAAAAATAAAATAAAATTGGCCAATATTTAAGTTCACCCATTCTTTCCTCAGCTGTTTTAGGTCTACTAATGGCATTCTTCATTTGTTACTGTCTGATTTCTAGCATTTCCTTCTGATTCTTTCTTCGAGTTTCCATGTCTCCTGACATCACCTAGCCTGTCTTTCACGTTGTGCACTTTTTCCATTACAGCCTTTCACTATTAATCATAGCTATTTAAATTGTCTGTCTGATAAAACTAACATCTGTGTCATATCTGAGTCTGGATCTGAGGATTGCTTTCTCTTCAGTCTTTGCTTTTTCTTGCCTTTTGGTATGCTTTCTAACTTTTTGTTGTTTTTGAAAACCTGATACATTATTGGGTAATAGTCACCAAGACAAATTGGTCTTTAGTGTGAAGATTTACGCTAATCTTGCTGGAAGTTGGGCAATACGTAATGTTTCTTTTAGCTATAGGTACCAGAGACTTCAAATGCCTCCTGTGTCCGTTTTTGGTTTTGGGACTTCCTTCTATATTGCTTCTCAGAGAAGACTGTCTTGTAGCCTTTTTAGCTGTAATCTGCTGTTATTACATGGGCCACTTATTGGCATGGCGTAGGGTCTGGAAGAGGGGGAGCATTCAAAAATCTGTAAGTCTCTGTCTTTTAGTGGGCTTGTCTTGGGCATGGCCTTGACAAGTGTTTCTGTCCCTCCTCCAAGGGCGCAGCTTTCCTCCTCCTGCTCCTACTGTCTTTCCGGCCTGCAGCATTCACAATCTATTTCCTTCACGTCCTCCTCCTTTAGATGACACAGGAAGGCTGGAGTGGAGCAGAGTTCCCTTCTCCTGGTTGGGGTTAGTTTTCAGTACTGCCCTTTGGGGAGAGGGGCTTCCTACAATAGGAAGGTAGGCCTTTGTTAGGGAGAAGGATCTGGGACGGTTTCACAAAGGCAATTCTTCCTCTTCTGCCAGGGGCGCAGAGGTATTTTTTTGGGATCCTCAGATCCATCCTGAGCGAACCTGCTGGCATTCCTGGAGGGAAAGTTTGCCCCACTCCCGCCCCCACGACTGCAGCCTCCAGGAGTTTCTCTTTCTCACAATAATCCACACTCAACCTCTGGCAATTCATCAAAACTATTAGTTAAATGTTTCTATTAGTCTGTCACCCAGCAGCTTTTGCTCCAGGTGCTGTATTTCTCTAAATGCGCCAGTCTCTTCAGATTTTGGAGCGGTTGTTTGCCCTTCGACCTCAGCTCTCTGAGAGACCCAAGAAAAGTCACTGATTTTCAGTCTGTCCAGTTTTTCTTGTTGTAAGGAAGGGCCTGGCAACTTCTAAGTTCTTTACATGTCAGAGCTGAACATATATTTTCTTGACTAAGATTCCCTACTATTGGGAACACAGGCAGTAGGAGTCACAGCAAGGACTGAATTGTCTCCTTGTTCTTGGTTTTGGGTCACTGGAATGAAACAAAGACTCCAGTATCACCTATACTCATGCATGGTATTTACTTTGGGAGGTATTTTGGCAGGAGTTTTTTTGAGGAATGAATGATTCACGTGGTGATTAAAGGTAGGACTTGAGAAGAACAGGCTAATAGAGGCATTGCTGAATTACAGAGAACAGCTTGACTGGGGTGGAGAGAACCATAAGAATCAGTAGGAACTGAGGCTGGAAATATTGTGTTGAATACATCTGGCCCAGGGAATGTTTTAGCACATTCTGTGGGCAGCATGGAGTCACTAAAAGATTTTATAAAGGATAACAGCAAACACATGAACAATTAATCTAGCAACGGTGATGGATAAACTGAAAGGATACTGGGCTGTAACATCAGCTCGAAATTTGGTGTCTAACTAGAGATGAAAAGGAGAAACTGAGGAAGGCTGTGATGCCTCAAGAAAAAATCAGAAAATTGAGAGGCGAAGTCCAGGAATCTGGCTTATTACACAAGAGTTTGAGATGCAACAAGAACTCACAACAGAGATTAGATTACAGAGTCGTTAGATTTCAAAGTTATCTGCATGGAGGCACAGCTGAAACTTTGCATAGAAACGTGGTCTCTGGAAAGAACAAGAACCTTTGGGAAGGTGTAAATTTAAGGGGGTAGGAGAAAATAGTCAGGAGTGGAAAAGCCAGAAAGACCGGCGTAAAACCGGGACAAGATGTTAAGGAAATTAAAGTAGAAGATGGTCCTCTTTCTCTCCCAACTTACGTCTGGCCTATAGGGGCGGACTCTGAACTGTACAAATCCCCCCAGTCCTGATGGGGGAAAACAGCTTCCTGTGCAGCATGGCCAGAGTTTTACATGAACTCTTTATAGTCGAAACAGATGTAAATGTTCCACAGGAAATGGTTAGTGTTTATTAGGTAAGGGCCCACATTTATGAGATAAGGCCCCATTCTTGGAATCTAACCAGGTAGGAGAATGATTTGTGGTGGCTGTAAAATTGTGATAGCCAAATTTAGTACACAAAATTACGATAAGCTCAGAGGTAGCTGCAAATGATTTACTCCAAATCAATGGACAACCTTTGCAACATACCAGGTTCTTCAGATATCTGTCTTTGTATATATGCTTTGCACCTGGTATCCAGAGGCTTGTTTCTTATACTGATTGCAAGGTCGATGCTTAAAGGAAACCAGGGGATGTTTGGGAAATCTCTTCTACTAGCACAAGGCAGTTTTCATCAAGTTTGTGAAATGTAATTTTATTAATTATAGAAGGGCATGTCTTACAGACACACTGTCCCCAAATAAATAAAATCTCAGCATCATTAAAAGCACACAAACACACAGCTTTACAGGGTACAATACAAAGTCAAATTCTGATGATGTTGTTACTTGCATTTACTAAAAATCTGAGAAAGACTGTAATCAATCTCTAAATAATTATCTTGCATAAAGAGAAAAGTAGAGCACAATTATTTCAGAGAAGATTTTGGAGTGACAGTTTGAGAAGACACTGCTTTAAAAGATATTAAGGTATATCACAAATCAAATCACACTCTCTGTAACATTACAACATGGAATTGTATTTAACTGAAAATAAAAGTAAAGTGGCTGAAGAAGCCTGAATACTTTCTTTCCCAACATTATACTAATTTCTATTTTTGGCATGAATTAATAACCTTTTCCATTAATAGGAAAATGTGCTCTGCAAACTCTCGGAGGGCACCACGGCCACCATTACTTTTGCAAATATATCCAACAGCCTTCTGGGCAGTGGAACAGGCGTCGGCAGGAACGCCACTGAGGCCCGCTTTCTTCAAGCACTCCTCATCAGACACTTCGTTTCCTACCAACACAAGAAACACCGGTGAATATATAAGAGACAAAGAATATTCTTTCCAAATAACGCAAACAGCAAGCACTAAGTAATTCTGGTAACTTCAATAAGACCTAAAGCACTGCATGTAAGAATATTACAGAATAGATGAAACAAAAATATCTTAAAGTATTTACAAGTATAATTGAGGCCTAGGGCTTTTCCTACACAATTCAAAATAAACTCTTTATCAGTTAAAGGAGGAGAATGAACTACACTTTCTGCCTGCCACGCATATTACAATCACTAGAAATTCTCTATATAAATTACAAATTATTTAAATTTTTATTAAGGAAAATGTCAAACATATACAAGAATCCCATGTTCATGTGGTATAATAATCAATGTTTTGGATTATTTATCAGTATTTTTCTCTATTCCCTGCCCCCTAGTTTTTTGGAAGGAAGATGGGAATTCCCAGATACCATACTTTACCTCAAAATTCTTCAGGATCTACCTATAATAGATACATATATTTTTAAAAAAGTGACACAGTATCATCAAACTAACATCAATAATTCCTTAACATCAATCTAATAACCTAGTACAATGTTCAAATACCCCTGGTCGTCTCAAAATTGTCTTTTTATAGTTTATTTATTTGAATCAGAAACCAAAGTCCACATATTGCGTTTTATTAACACATATCTGAAGTCTCTTTTAATCTGTAACAGTTCTCTCTGATTTGTGTGTCATTTGTTGAAAAATCACCATCACACTGTCATAACTACATCCTTTCTCTCCCAGCCTTGCTGCTTCTCTCCGACCCCGCCCCCTTTTTTATTCGATAAATTTCAGAAGCTCTCAGTAGCTTAAATTCACCATTCTGAGTATAACTATCACTATACCATAGACCAAATACTACTAATAAAATGCTCGCTAAAAGAGGTTGTTTTAAATTTGTTCTACATTTATCTACTGAAATAATTTCTTTTATTATTAAATGTACTGAAATTTGAATTATTTACACTCAAAGATGACGAAAACTAAGGTATTTCTTTGCCTAATCCACTCCTCAAACTAAGCTTTACTCGCTAACTTTTACTTATAAAAGTGTCGATATTTTTAAGAAATATATTTCAATACACTTATGTGGCCAATGCAAACGCCACTCCGATTTTTAAAATAAAAACTTGGAGTCTATTCTGTGTTTTTTTGATATTCTAACCTCTACTTTTTATAGTAACTTTTATGTTATATAAGTAATGCATATTGCATGTTGATAGAAACTTTTTTTTAAATAAAGGCAAAAATATCAAACATCCTAATTACCACTATTTATGGATAATCACCATATTTTGGCATATATAATTTTACAGTTTTACCTACATAAATGATACAGTTATTACTACTATATGTAGGCACTACATTAAGCATTTTATATTATCATTGATTTTCTTTCCAATGGCTTTATAAAGTTCAATTTGTGTTTATATATTAGGAATAGAAAAACTAAGAGTTAGAGATGCTTGCTTAAAGTCACACTGGTAAATGAAGGACAGCTGGGATTGGTTCTATGTTTCATTAAAATTGTCTTCTTCTTAGAAAAACTGTATCATTTTCTAGCAAAGGTTCTACAGCATTTCTCTGCGTTTAATCTTCACGTGTCATTCAAAGGCTATTCCTGAAGCCGCCAGATCAGAGGCTCCCAAAGCATTCCTGTGCAGCTTCTCTTGAGGCCCATCTAGCCCTGTAAAAATGCATTTCCTAAATAGTTGATGGATTTATGTATTTTAATAACTGGTCCTGACTGATATTTAAAATGCTGACATCAATAGACTATCAGCTCTCTAAGCAGTAAGTCCCAACAACCAGTTCCGAGCTTGCATGCAGTAGACACCTGGTAAATATATGTGCATGATGCTAAAGAGAAAAACTCGTGACATCTGACCATGTCAATAAATACAGATTACAGCACTCTTTTTTTGGGGGATTTTTTTTGATTGGCACCTGAGCTAACAACTGTTGCCAATCTTCTTTTTTTGTCCCCCACTGCTTTTTTCTCCCCAAATCCCCCCAGTACATAGTTGTATATTTTAGTTGTGGGTCCTTCTAGTTGTGGCATGTGGGATGCCACCTCAACATGGCCTAATGAGTGGTATCATGTCCGCACCCAGGATCTGAACCCTGGGCTGCCGAAGTGGAGTGCACAAACCTAACCACTTGGCCACGGGGCTGGCCCCACAGCACTGGTTTTTAATGGCTGCATAGTATTCCATTTTAGGAATATCCTATTTTTGTGGGATATTTAGGTGGGTTCTTTTTCTTTCCTCCATTATTGGTACATTTGTCTAATTTCTCTCCTGGAATTGGAAGCTGCGGGTCAAACTATATAGGTTTTAATAAGAGCAAAAATACTCAGGGTGTACTTCCTATACATTAGGAATCTGCTAAATGCTTTACCCAGATTATCTCATTAATTCCTACAATAGACCTATGACAATAGGTATTCTTGACATTTCCAGTTTACAGAGGAGGAAACCAAAGCTTACCTTACCAACTCTGGCTAATTAGTGGTGTGGTCTGACTCCATAGCACGTGCTGGTAACCATTCTACTAGGCTATACTTGATACATATTATCAAACTAACCTCCAGAAAGGCTGTCCCAATTTAATACTTTTATCAGTGGTGCAGGAGAGTTTCTATTTCCTTGCAGTCATGCCAATCTTGGGAATTTTCTTTCTTATTTTTTTTCTATTTCTTAAAAAAAAGTTCTGGGGCTGGCCTGGTGGTGTAGTGGTTAAGTTTGCATGCTCCACTTTGGTGGCCCAGGGTTCGTGGGTTTAGATCCTGGATGCAGATCTACACACCACTCATGAGCCATGCCGTGGCAGTGTCCCACATAGAAAATAGAGGAAGACTGGCACTGATGTTAGCTCAGGGCCTATCTTCCTCACCAAAAAAGAAAAAAAAAATCTGGCCCATTTTATTATGGCTGAATAAAAAGATACCAACCAAGATATGCCACTTCTTTCCAGCAGAGGCCCATTTCTTTTCTCCATTCATCCACAACTGCTAGCTTATCTGGTACATTGACTTCCATTTTGCAATCCAGTTTTAAGGAAGAGAGTGTCTGCTTTGAACAGGCCCTTTCTGAGATTAACCTCACCTTAAAACAAAAAAGTGAAAGGGCAAAATGAGAAAATGAAGGAAACAGATTATCTTTCACAACAAAACACCTTGTAAGCAATACAAGTTACAATGAGTAGTCCTCCAACCTTCTTTAGGACTGACTAATTAAAATCAACTGTTATTTTAAAATGATGAAGCGTTAAAATATTTTATTTCTAGTAGTCCAATAAAGGTGAAAGACACTGTTTTCTACAGTGGAAATGATTCTCTCTACAGATCAAAAGTACAACATAGATTGTCTAATCTAAGATTCTCCTATAATTCAATTTGTCCAGAGGAAGGGCTGTATAACCTGTCTCTTGTGCTGCTTAGGGACACATATTTAAGATTTCTAGTGAATTATATGAAATCATCTTAGCCTTCATTTTTGAAAATACACTTAAATATTAAGTTATTTTGAATTAAAACTTTCACTCAAAAGAATAAGCTACAATTTAAAAACCCTCAAGATATTTGCTTTTTTCAAAATGCTGACACCTATTTTCTATGAAGTCTTTGTTGTTGTAAGATTCTATGGGAAATACTACTATAAAGTGCCTATTTAAAAACAGTATATTCATACTTATTAAATAAACAAGAAATATTCTTTGTTGATTGACAAGTTCCCAATTTTACTCATCTAAAAGCAAACAGTATGATAACTTTCTAGGCGTGTGAAGGCTAAATGTCAGATATTTTAAAAGATAACACCAAAAATGTAAAGCTCTTATTTCCCTCCTATGCTCCTTGACCCTGAATCACAATCTTAAAAACCAGTGCTATATTCAGGGGGCACATACCTCAATACCACTTTTCTTTAATAAACTTATGCCAATAGCATCTTTTATATCATAAGATATTATTTCTTTTTGGTCTCCTGATACATAAATGTGGCCATTGGTGAGACATCCATCAATATTGCAAACCAAAAGTTTTATTTCCTTAAGCTTCTCTTTGCCAAAATAGCCATATCTAAAAGAAACCAAAATAGACCTTTGAACATAAGTGCAATACTAATCACTCCCTCTCATCTGGCTAACACTAATAATTAATAACCCGTTCCCATTCAATTAGCCAAATATCACCCTTCAACTTGAGCAGTGCCGTCTAACCACACTGTGTGTTTCTCAAGCTACTGAATGAGCCATCTAAAAGCATATTTTATGTCTATGTTTTCCTCATGTGAGCAAACTAATTACACAGGATCCTGAGATGTTCGGAATATCAGAAATCGGTGTCTGATTTGTACAGTGACAGATGGAAACTAGACTTTTGGCGGTGCGTATGACATAGTGCCTACAGAATTCGAAATATAATGATGCATACCTGTAATTTATATAACATTATAAATCAGTGTTACCTAAATTAAAAAAAAAATCAGTGTCTATAAGTACAATTAAACATATCTACTAAAAATAATATTTTAGGGTCTAATGCAAAAATTATCTAAGTCTTCTTTTTACCTTAAGACTCTTTGTTCTGCAATAGGCCAATCAATATCCACATCTATATCCACACTGTGCTCAGCTCGCATTTCGTAGTATGCCATTTTTCCACCCTAAAGATAGTACAACTGCCGTAAGTACTGTTTTTAACATCCATTTACACATACCAAAAAGTTTATTATAATACAGAACAATGAATTCATTTCTACAGCACTGAGAAAAATTAATAATCCAGTAGTATTAGTGACATACAACAAATGGTTTTCTTTTTTGGAGGGGAAACCTTTTTATTTCCCATATAGTCAACCGACATAATGCAAATAACCTTGACATTTTTCAAATTCTATCTACACAGTGCAAGTTCTCATTTTTCTTTAAATAGGTTTCTATTTTAAGATTGAAAAAAGCAGAAAAAGTACCCATCCTTCAGTATTCTGACCACAAAGAATTTTCTGGAAAGTCCCTAACTGTATCCCCTTTGTTCTGGCACTCTCTCCTGTAATCATCTAAAAGCAGCATAAATGTTTTTGGAACTTCTGTTCCTATTCCGAATATGGGGCAGGACAGGGGAGGAAAAATAACTGTAGTATCTATTGTACAGAATTATCTTCAATCCTGAGCTACAGAGAGGAGTGGGCAATAGTTATCCAGGTCACATGTGGGCAAAAGGTAGGGACAGGTTCCTGATCCTGGGGTAAGGAGGCAAGAGGAGAGGCGTTTCTTACGATTGTAAATATCTGAATGTCAAGATCTAGTACAAGAAAATTTCATTTTTCAGAATTTCAGTCTCTTCACAAATTTTGTTACGATGAGAAACTTCATTTTTTCCCACACTTTAGAAAAGGGTCAAACCACAGTCCTCTTTAGCAAAGAGCTTGGGGAGGGTGGTATCTATATAGCAAATCAAATTTCCCTGAATACTCAAACTTACCTAAATAGCCAGCCTACAGTTTGCCTATACACTGACCAAAAGATTGGAAAAACACTTTTCCCTCAGAGCATGAGTCACATTAGAATTTTTACTAGAGAGTGGAGTTTTGGGTTTTTTTAATGCTATTTTTTGAGTAACACAAGGACCTGAATGCAAATCCTGATAGTACTATTTACTACTTGTTTTGGCCTTGAGCCAATTACTTCATTTTTCAGAGCTGCCGTTTCCTCCTCTGGAAAACTGGGCTAGGAATGTCCACTTTCTTCCGCTGCTATGCAGATTACGTGAGATAACCTATGTAGCGTTTCATATGGTCTTTGGTGCACAGTCAGGGCTGAATAAATAGTAGCTATAACTCAAATGAACAAACAGTATGCGACGTAACCAGGTAGCCTCTAGAGACATGCAACCACCTTATTTTAAAATGAGAGCAGTGAGACTGAGAGCACATAAAGTGATACATTCAAGGGGACATAATTAGAGACAGAACTACTGTCTGGTTTTCTTGACGCCCGGGTTGATGCTCTTTAACCTCTACCATAATGCTTTTTTCTTTTGTCTCTTTTTAAAGCAACAGAAGTTATTCACCTGTACGACCAGAACCTGACAGCAATACAACCATGGGTTAAAAACAGAGTTTTGAATGGAATAATAGGAATACAGGACATGTGTAGAAAAACATTCAATACTTGATTCATTTCTTATCTTAATGTTACAGTTGTAACAGAATTTCTTGCAATTCACTGAGTGGATTCCAAAGACCAGTGTGTCTGGGGTAAGGCTGCAGGACTAAAGCTCCCACAATAAATCCGCTCAGTCATTGCCTTTCCTCTGGGGCTGACACTTTCCTTTATGAACTGTGCCATAGGCCTCCCCGAGAACTCAAGGTACACAAACAAAAGGGTTTTTGCAAAATGAAGGCACACACCTGTAAGTAACCCATCTCTATCAAATGTCTTTTGGCAAAATAAAATGAGCCATTTTCATATAATTCTCCATCCCAGTCTTGGCGACGAGGTCGTTTAGCTGGATTCAAATTCAGAGGCTCAGTCACTTCACGAACTAAAAGCAAAAAGCCATGGTAAGTCTACATTGCTCTGAATACTCAAAGTGTTCATTTAGTAATTTTTATAAAAAGCAAAAACAAACTCAGAATGTAGACTAATTCTGTACATAGATAAATAATTAAAAGGATTTTTTAAAGGAATAAAATCTCTAAAAATTCTGATGATTTATCTTTGCTTTCTAATAATAATAAAATATTTCATAGAGGAATTCTGAATAATTAAGGTTTTAAGATATTTATACAAACATAATGCTTTGGGAGGACATCAAGGCAACCTTAAAATAACTTCAAAGGAACTAAACTTGGGGCTGGCCTAGTTGCATAATGGTTAGGTTCACATGCTCTGCTTTGGCAGCCCAGGGTTTGTGGGTTTGAGTCCTGGGCACAGACCTACACACTGCTCATCAAGCACATGCTGTGGTGGCATCCCACATACAAAACAGAGGAAGACTGGCACAGATGTTAGCTCACTGACAATCTTCCTCACCAAAAAGAAAAAAAAAAGAAGAAGAAAAAAGAACTAAACTTGTAATAAAATACCCATATTCAATATTTGAGCCCTTTAATCTATTTCTCAGTATTTGCCTCTAGAGAGATACAATGTATACACTATTATCTAATATAGTTGAGAAACTACTTTTATGGAACTCTTACAGAAAACTGATGATTTCCCCATTACTGAAACTTTAATACTGATAGAAATGTTTATATAATGTATTACACATTCTCACCAGTAGTTAAAAAATATACTAAGCATAATAATAAATATATTATGTTTATTATTATCCTTGGTAATGAGAGCTCAGCATTATCAATATTAATGATTACACCACGTAATAAATGAAGCCCTCAGTACTGGTATGTAAGGATTCCTTTGCCCCTTCATTAAATTTTTCCCAAATTTGTATTTGTAGATGTGTATGGGTATGCATGCAATGTGTGTGTGTGTATTTAATAGCTGGTGATTCTTCCGAATCTTTCCTCACTTTGGCTGTCACTTCTGTGTATAAAGGCTTCTAAGAATACCAGTTACATACTTCCCTAACTAAACCATCCTCTGCTCAATCCACCCCAGGGTTTGATACAATTATGAAAACGCTCAGCAAATATACACTGAATACATGGTATAGTGTTATAAGGCCTGGATACACAGCAGTGGACATGACTCTCTGCCCTCACGGAGAGCTGCAATCTAGTGGTGGAGACAGGCAATAAACAAACTTCGTAATGCAAGCAGTACTTTGAAGAAAAGGAAAGAGAGGGACAAGTCTTTCCTAGATGAACAATGATCAGTGGCTGCTTTCTCCCTGGGGATATTTGCTGAGTCTGAGGAAGAGGTGAGAGGAAGATCAAGCTTGGCATAAGCAGCGGGAGTCTGCTGGAGTAAAGAGAAACCAGAAGAATTTTTTAAAGTTTTTAATGACCCGTGGACTAGAGTCACAGATTGTCACCTGCAGAAACTTCAAACACAGAGCTAGCTCTTCCCACCCAATGATGCCCCTACAGGACTTCTGCTGAGTGTGCTGTGGCACCAGAAGCTGAGGATAGGCTGGAAGGCAGGGATAGATGGTTATAGTTTTGTGATGCTTAGATCCTAAGGTCCTGTTAGCAGAGAGGTATTAGCAATACATACAAGATATATCTCCTGACAGGACATCTGCATAAGAGGTGAACTGAAATTAAAGTTCCAACTCAGCCCAACTCCTAATTAGATCAAAGTGATTAGCCCCTTATCCTATCAGCCTGATAGAAGAAAGGGCGTGCCCTCCCAGGAGGAAAATAATTTATCCTCCAAGCATACGAAAAAATACAAGACATATGAAGAAGCAGAAACACATGACCTATAATCAGAGAAAAACTGTCACATAAACTGAACAACAAATGACTCAGATGTTGGATTTTGCAATCAAGGATTTTCAAATAACTATCATAAATATGTTTAAAAAATAAGAGGAAAAGATTTTTTAAAAAAGGAAAAAATGATGAAGAATTTCAACAGAGAATGGAATCTCTAAAAAACAACCTGAATGTACACTCTAGAACAGAAAAACACAGTATCTGAAATAATTCACTGCACAGAATTTACAGTGCACTGGACAAGTGAGACGTGGTCAATGAACTCAAATATAAGTCAACAGAAATTACTCAAAATGAAGCATAGAAAGAAAAATAAACAAATAAATAAATAATACAGAACAGGCTGTGAGAGAGATGTAGACACCATAAAATTGCTTAAAATCCATTTAAATTGCTGTCCTAGAACAAGAGGAGAGAGAACTGTGGCAGATGAAATATCCAAGAGAACTACTGAAAACTGATGATACAATATCATCCTACCTATATGAAAAGTTCAGAGAACTTCAAACAGGATAAACAGAAAGAAAACCAAAGCAATACAAATCAGAGTCAAACTGTGGAAAACTAAAGATAAAGAGAAAAATCTTTAAAAATAGCCTGAGGAAAAAAAGACACTATATTCAGGAGAATGATGGTCAGAGTAACAGCTAATTTCTTATAAGAAACAATAGATGGTAGAAGATAATGGAATGACGTGTCAAAGATGCATCCTCAGAAGAATAACATCTTAAAAATGTAATCTTAAAATGCTGAAAGAAAACAAAGGCCAACCAAAATTTTATATTCAATGCCAATGAAACTATCCTTCAGAAATAGAAGTGAATTAAAGACATTTTTAGACAAACAAAAGCTGAGTGAATTTGTTACCAATAGATCACACTACAAGGTGGAAGCAAATTTAAGTAGAAAGGGATGAAGAAAACAGAAAGCATAATAATTTAAAAAGTGTTATTAACTGTCTAAAGTAAATATAACAACAATGTACCCTGGGGTTATAATATATGCAGTACTAAATAACGTGACAACAGCAGTGAAAGACTGTAACAAGTTAAGGCAAAGTGTAATCTCTAGAGCAGTCCTGACCAGGAGAAACAGAATGTGAGCCACATATGTAATTTTAAATTTTCCAGTGGCTACAGTTCAGAAAAAGTAAAAAGAAGTGAAATTAATTTCAATAATCTATTTTATTTAGCCGAATGTACCTAAAATATTATTTCAACATGTATTAAATATAAAACTTATTGAGATATTGTCCATACTTTTTTCATACTAAATCTCAGAAATCCAGTAGGTATTTTGCATAAATAATGCACATCTCAATGCAAACTAAGCACATTTCCACTGCTAACAGTGCTAGGGCTACATATTAGCGCAGTTCTAGAGTAATGAGTAAAAAAAAGAATACAAAAAGTTATGGAAAATAAAATGGAATCATTTTTCAAGTATTGATTAATCCACTAGCACTTTTAGCAGTAATGACTTTACAAACAAAGAATGTAAGAAAGGAATCATAAGAAATATCACTCTGGTTCAGAATCACTGTCCATCCACAGCACTTTGTTTCACAGCGGTTCCAGGGGAATATGTCTTAGGAAAAGACAAAGCTACTGTCCCTAACATTCACTCTTCAGGTTAAGATATTTCTTCACACATTCCTAATTTCATTTAAAAATCTTTATGGATCTGTCATCTGTTAAATCCAGATAGTTCTTAAACATCTTTAACTTTAATCATGTAGCAAATAAAGCTCAATATTCAGTCTAACACTGGGCTTCCTTGAGTTGCTTCAAAAATTTGTTTTTTAAGCTTTAACAGATCCTTCCCAGATCTTATTTTTGAGATTTGGTGCACAAGGTCAAAATTTTACACATACAGCTTAACACAGAACCTGACACAGAGAAGATACTCAAGCAACAGTTATTGAATGAAATTAACAAATAAATGCCTTCAATGATATATTTTACTGGTTTTGATAACATTCACATTTTGAGACTGAAAAATCATTATTTTCAGTCTAGTTTTCTCCTCTTATCTTAATTAGACTTTTTTGTACCTTCTCCAATTTCACTGCATCTTCCATACTCTCTCCTTTAAGTCACACATGTCAGAGACAATTAGGCCAGCTTTCCCATGTTCAACAAATGTCAGGGCATCTGATAGAAACCACACTGCCTTTCCTCAAGTATGTTCCATTTCCTTATTTGTTGGTGATTCTATTCTTTATTACATATTTTGCTAGGTTATCTGGCTAGAAATCAGGCTCCAGCTAAACCCTATGGAACTCTTCTTAGATATTCTGAGGAGCAATTCCACAATTCATTCTTGAGGTCCTCCAGAACATTTTGGTGGAGGCTGTTTATTCCCACAACTCTATATGATTTATAGTGGAGTTTATCAAACACGTCTAGAACAAACATAAAAGCATTTGATCTAGAAAAATGACATGTCTGCCTCAAAAGACAAATAGAAGGTTAAAATGTCCCTTTGTAAAAAGTAAAGCAAGATTAATTTGGTCTCACTCTCCTGCCTCAATAATCACAAGATTTAGAACTGACTATAAACGCCATTACCTACCACAGCTAAGAATCACATACTCTCTTCTGCTGCTCCCTTTTTACTCTCCTCACTCCTAAAGAATATTATAACATATGAAAAAATTGATTCTCTGTAAAATCAGCTAAAATAAAGACTGATATAACAGATTACCTCCTTTCTGAATTTCACTCCATCGAAACTGATGGCGTCTCACAACTGAGAAAACAGAATCATATCCTTCTTCTCGAATCATTTCTGCAACTTTCTGAAGGTCAGTAGGGTGTAAACACGGAGAAGTAGCTTGAATATTTCCTACAATGTCAACCTCTTACAAAGACAAAACAAATGAAAAGGACATCAAAATAAAGTTCTTTGCAAACAAGTAATACTAAGATCTTAAATGCAAATGTTAAAACCAGCCCTGTGAAATGATAAGAAAGTTGAAAATTACATAAAATTGTAAATGCATACCATTGTGAAAATTAAGAAATTCTATGATGGCATCTAGTGAGGTAGAGCTGTCTTTTGAAGTTTCAGAACTTCTTCGATGAACTTGTGCACCAAATTGTTTGGCCACATTCTCAATTTCATCATGGTCTGTTGAAACCCACACACTGTACAGGCATTAAAAAATAAATTAATTAAAAAGTCAAATCACTAAAAGAAATCACTAAAGATAAAAAGGGGCTCTAAACCCAAAAATACAGCTTACATAATGTTAGAATAGTTTTTGTACATCACAATAATATTACAGATCCAAAGTAACAGAAAATTTAAAGAAGCATATTTTGTATGTAAACTATAATTTTTAATGTCTGAATCAAAAATGTCCTAGATATTTTATATTTACACATATATTTATATTATATATAATATATATTGTTATTTATATAAATATCATTTATGTAGCCCTAGAGATAGTTTTATAAAATTAGAAAAAAGGTTACTTGGTATTTTTAAGGCTACTGGTATATTAAGTAAAACAGTAGTGCTAGAAATTCGAATCTAAAGGAAATAAAGAAGATCCTAATTCTTATTCTCCATCCGAATCCAAAATATTGTATAAAGCATTTTAATATACTTGCTAAGAAAAACATGGACTTGGCTTAGCCAAACCAAAGAGCTGAAAGATTTTCAAGCTTAGAAGAGACTAAATGCCCAAACTGGGTTAAAAATAATCAGATACTTTCTCCTTTTTTGGCCAACTAACAATGGCTATATAAATATTTGAACACAGAATCAACTGGGTTAGAGCCATTGATAACAACTGATAGACACAGAGAAGAGGACTTGATTGGCTCAGGAGTTTAGCTTAACAGCTCTATTAACCACATTATACAGCTGGCTATTCAGACTTTGTAAGAATGATGATTAAGGACAAAATTTCAGCTATTTTGAGGAGATGTACTAGTCTCTATTGAAGTTAAGTTTCTCGGACCTTTACAAATTCCCATTGCTAGAAACAAGATGTGAATGTCACTCCAGCCACAATGTCTGCATAGTGATATTACACAAGGATAATGTCATGACTGACAGTCTTTGGCATATGCATCGACTTTGTTTTATTCCCTTGATTCAACATCTACTGAGGGAAGAGGAACTACATGTTTCAGATGTCAATGTTCAATTGCGAAGAGTACAAAGAAAGTGAGAAACTAAAGACAATTTTCTGATATATCTCTGTATTTCATTTACTAATTTAATTTCATTTATTCCCTTTAATATTTGCAGAAGGAAGATTTAAATCTAGAGATAAAGTCAATAACTCCCCTGAAAAGTTTTCACAGGAAGCTAATAAACAAGATGAGCCACTGGCTAGGGGTCATATCTACTCATGCCATTGTGCACAAGGCAGAATGTAGGAGACCCAGCTTCCTCCATCTGGAAATCTGAAGTAATTTTGGGTAGGTTTTTCACTGGAGAAATGTGTAAAAGGTATACATTAAACTGAAGTACCAATGAAGATGTAGCAATTTTTTAAAATAGAGAAGGTGAAGGGAAGGTGGTAAGACAGTAACAGAATAAAGGAAAAGTGAACAGTAAAAGCAAAAAGAATGGGTCTTTTGACTTTTAATGTTATCACTAACTGAAATAAATTGCTGAAGCCATTTACTTTATTATCCTATCTTTACTGTATGAAAATTCAACACCACAAGATTCAGTGATTTTTTGGAAATGCTTAAAAGGTAAATAAATAGTAGAGGTTTGAGAAGAGGTTTGCTTGCTTTTCTTCTTTCCTCCCTTTTATCATCCATTCATTCCGTCACTCATGAAAGGTATACTGAATGCCTACTCTGTTGCAGGCCCTACTCCAGACACTTGGCGCTACACCAACCATTTTCTTAAGAAACTCTTGGCTTATTGGTAGAGCCAGAGGCCAACACAGTACCACGATTCCCTTTAAGCCATCAGGGAAAGAGAGGTAAGGAGGCAACGACTAACCTCTCCATAATGCTTTACTTTCTACAAAGTATTTTTACAATGCCTGCTACGTAACAAGTGCTCAATACGTATTAGTTGAATAAAACAATAAGTGGTTAAGAGCACAGGCTCTGAAGGAAGGGGTTCAAATCCTGGCTCCACCACATGCTAGCTAAATGACCCTAGGCAAAATTCATAATTTCCAGGGAGGTGATAATAAGGGTAATTACTTCATATGGTTGTTCTGAGGATTAAATATAAACTGTAACACAAAATAAACATTTAATAAATGTTAGCTATTCAAAATAATAAAATAGGAATAGTAATAAAGGAACAGCTATACAGTCTCATTTAATGCTCACAATGACTCTGCTGGAAGGAAAACTGAAGTTTTGCTTTCAGACTTTCAAAGGTCCAAATGTCTAATTTGTATGTATTATGCAAAGCAATGACACTAGAAATAAGAAAACAGCATCCCATATGTACACTTAAAATACAATGATCGTCATCTATTAAAGGGACTAAGTGGATCATTTTCCTTGGTTTAGGGGCAGCAGATGAGGGAGGGCAAAAGAGAAGGAAGCAGCAAGTGAACAAACAGGCCTGATAAAATTTACAATCAATTACAGAGGAAATGTCAAAGTTTAATGGCAATGGGTTTAGCCTCAAATGAAGGCATCCTATATCTAACAGGAGGAACAGGAGTATCAATCATGGTGCCTATGAAAGGTATGTCGAACCGTAACCTGCCATTTTAAAGATAACACAGCAGAGACCTTTCAATAATCATAAATCCATACACTAGAAATGAAACTAAAACGTAACGTTTGTTTTTCACGTTAGGCAACATTTTAACAGTCAGTCTGTTCTGAGGCTTACGTACACTGCACTGAGCCACTGTTGGAAGCGAAGCTCTTAGCAACTCAGGGCTAACAATAACTTCTCACTAAACGAAAATGAAATTATTCCACGACAGCTAACTCTCCAAGTTAGCATGCAACATTAGCAAGCTTCAAAGTCCTGTTAGCTTTGATTCTGAGCAGGCCACAAAAAAGTTGCCCCAATTAAGTCAAATCAGGGTTTTGAACAAAATAATCTCCAAGGTGACTCCTAGCCCTGAAAAACACAAATCAGGCAGCTACAATCTTCTGCAATTCCTTCAAAGAGTAAATCTTTATTGAACAAAGAGAGAGCGAGAGAAACAGGAAGGCTGCTCCAAACCCCTACTGCACCTTCAGAAGATGTCAGTTAAACTCAAAGCAACGTGTTTTAACTGAGGTTCCAATATATAAAGCAGAGCAAAGTGAATAAGATAGCACCGGCTCACAACAACCTTTCCACCTGGTAAAGCAGGGGTCAGCCCAGGCCAAATGTGCCTCACTATCAGCCTGTTTTTAGAAATAAAGTTCTCCGGGAAGACAGCTATGCCCATTCATTCCAGTATCGCTATGGCCACTTTCACAGCAATCAGCAGCAGAGCTGAGGAACAGAGGCTGACTGGCCTGCGAAGCCTAAAACACTTACTATCTGGCCCTTTCCAGGAGGAGTCTGAAATAGAGAGGAAAGACATATTTCCACTAACTCTTCAAAGTCAAAGAACATTAACAATAGAATTTTAAAGATAATTACAACTTTCTCATTTTACCAGTAAGGAAACTGTGGCCCATGGAAGAGATGAAGATTGTAAAAACTTTGAACACAAGGGGAAAATGTCAAGGATAGATCATACACACACTACACGCCAGGCACTATTCTAAGGGCTGTATATACATTACCTCACTTAAGTGCCTCGGCAAGCCTGTGAGGCAGACATTGAAGCCCATTTTGCAGGTGAGGAAACTGAGGCACAGAGACCTTATGTGATTTACCCAAAGTCGCATAGTTAATACATGGTGAACTTAGAATTCAAATCCGTACAGTTTGACACCAGATCTATGATCTTACCTCCGTGCACAGTGCATGCACTAACAAAGATACGAACAACGCTGCTGTGGGTGGGGAAACAAAGGCACAATCCTCTTTCACTGAGGGGATGACCAAAAGCTTCATGGAGGAAGTAGCGCTAGTCCCTTCTTTTACCTTTTGAGTTAAACTCCCCAGATCCCTAGAAAGGATGCCAAGCAGCCATGTGAACTGAACAGAGTAAAATCACAATACTGTAAGTTAGAGAGGCAGAGTTAGAAAGATTATGCTCACTGTGCTAGTTAAGAGACACACTGGTTTTATTTCTTCTAATTGCTATAACTGGTATACTGACAGATCCCATAGGTGGCTCCAAGTACAAAACACCACCCCTATCATCAAGGACTTTCTGCTCTAGTCTAGAGGGATTAAATAAAACTGATACAAAAAAAGTTAATACTTGGGGCAGGCCCAGTGGCGCAGCGGTTAAGCATGCACGGTCCACTTCGGCAGCCCAGGGTTCGCCAGTTTGGATCCCAGGTGTGGACATGGCACTGCTTGGCAAGCCATGCTGTGGTAGGTGTGCCACATATAAAATCCAGAGGAAGATGGGCACAGATGTTAGCTCAGGTCCAGTCTTTCTCAGCGAAAAGAAGGGGATTGGCAGCAGTTAGCTCAGGGCTAATCTTCCTCAAAAAAAAAAAAAAAAAGTTAATACTCAAGAGTCATTCATTCTTTCATGGAATTTCATACGAATGCATGTTAATAAATGGACACAGGAAAATTACTGTTTAATATATACATATATTTTCCAATCATTTTGTAGCAAATCTCCCAACGTCTGCTGTAATAGCTTTTTGTTGGGTTTTGACTTCCAGCATCTATTCCCCACTTGGTGGTAATCGTACTCCAATTTTTCTCTGGATGAACTGCTCTGTGACATGCTTCAGGGGGCGCTCCATCACTAGCTCTGAAGAGTGGAAGATGTGCTGAACTGTACCAATACAAGCACTGTGTTCTGTGTTCTCCTACCTACAGTGACTGGTTCAAGGATGAGAAGAGGTCTACTGAGACCCAATGAGACTTTAGTTCAAGCTGCGAAGAGGGCAGCCCTTTTTGACTAGCCTTAAACCTGGCAGGATATGAGGAGGAGTGTCAAGGATAAACAATGCCCAAGCCTGGTTAAAGCAGGAAGGACAGGTTTTATTCACTAACTATTGCAATAGGGAAGAGTCCAGCATGAACTGAACTCAAATTCCCCCAAGCAAAAGGCTGGAGACAGGGGCCAACCCGGTGGCGCAGTGGTTAAGTTCACACCTTCCTCTTCTCGGTGGCCCGGGGTTCACCGGTTCGGATCCCGGGTGCGGACATAGTACCGCTTGGCAAGCCATGCTGTGGTATGGGTCCTACATGTAAAGTAAAGGAAGATGGGCATGGATGTTAGCTCAGGGCCAGTCTTCCTGAGCAAAAAGAAGATTGGCAGTAGATAGCTCAGGGCTAATCCTCCTCCTCAAAAAAAAAAGGCTGGAGACATTTTAAAGGCTGGAGTGCGCTAAGGGAAAGGAAGGCACTGAGGGCTGTCACAGCGGGCTAATCCCCGTGAGTAGGCCATTTGGGTTTGTTAACTGGCGCTTATCCAGAGTAGTAACAAACTTCTAGCTTTGCCACAGGGGGCAAAGTGCAAGTTGAAGCAAGGCACCCATTGAATTTAGGCCCTTGTCCTCCCCCAGGGACTGGGAAGGCAGAGTTATCTCCCAAAATGTTTGCATTTCAAACAAACAGCTCTCAGGTCCTTGAGGAAACGCTTTTGGGTGGGAAACTTACATCCCAAAGGGCAGAGAAGGGATTTATAATTGTAAATTTTCTAAAGCAACTCATCTAAGAGCAGGGTTCAGAGGTTATCTGCTGATTACCAGGTTATCCCTGAAACAAACAGGAAATTCTCCTGGCAGCATTGAACTTTCCTTGTTGAGGAGGGCTGGGATCATCCTAGGAACATGCCCTTAAACTGCTAGACCCCATACTAGAGTTTGGTTGAGTGCAGAAGTTTGGACAAAGTCATCATGGGCCAAGAGTTCTGCAGTTCTCAGCACAACCATCTTTACAACTATACCATCTTGACACCATAAAGGCAGAGCCTAGCCAGAAAAATCAAGAAACAGAGGATTCTGGTGACAGAGTCCACCATCCCCTTACTCTGCTTTATGTTTTTAAAAATATTTATTACCATCAGGTACAGTATATATTAATTTGTTTCTATGTTGCCTGTCTCTCCCTATTATAATGCAAGCTCCATGAGACTAGGGACTGACCCTGCTACTACTGGTATAGCCTCTGGTTAAGGACACAGAACAGTCAGTGCCTGCCACATAGTAGGTAGTCAATAAATATCTGCTGAATGACTAAATCATTTTTAGCCTTTGAATCTCCTTGTACCTGAAACAAGCCTTACCATTTTTTGTTAATCCAGTTTGAAAGGGGTTTCCTGACATATGCAACCAAAGAGCTGTAAATTGAGTTTTGTTCTCAATCGATTACGAATGTGATTTTGATCTCTAGTTCATTTCACAAAAATAGGATTTTACTATATCACTGATGCCTGCCTGCACCTTCCCTAGGTCCTTTTTTTTCAGTGGGTACCCTTCGTAAGGAGGTAAAAATGTCCAAAAAGTCTGTGAGCTTCACAAGGAAAGAACCATGTCACATCCATCATGGTACTCCCTTGGATGTGTACCGCAGAAATTAGGGCTCAGTAAATGTTTCCTGAATTGAACCAACTCCCCAGGTCTTCCCCTATCTCTCCTTTGCACACTTCCTGTTACGTTAGTAACAGTAATCTTCTGAGTGCCAGCTCCTATTTACCTCGCTCCACCCAGGCCTTCCTTTGGATTTAAAACATTAAGGAAATTAGTAAATTTAAACTTTCTTGGTATCTCCTTTTTAAACAAGGTTGGTTAAATAAAAATCATTTACCTTTATATTAATGTGGGTAATTAATATGCTTCAAAAACAGCCATCTCTTTAAAAACCAAAACCCAAACATCAAAAGGTTAAAATAATTTATCTTCCACAGTAACAAATTCAAGCATAATTGGGTTGAACTTACTATGTGTAAATTCATTCTTGGCACAGACTTCTATCTCCCTTCTTTTATGAATGACATCAGCTTGTAACTCCTGACCAATATGGCATATGGCAATGTCTCTAAATGATGTGCAATTAAAACTGTCCTCAGGGCAGACGAGGTTCCAAAGGTACGATAACACCATTTACAAGCCTATCATAAAAAAAGCTAGCTGCAAGCTTTCCCACTATCTTTCACCTGTGTACAAACGTAGGCAGCTTTCTAGATTGTGCTGACTCACAGGCAGATAGCTTATTTTTCAAAGGTCAGGATAGCATCTCGAAGCTGGGCTTGAAATTAGAAAGCCTTGACACCCCACTCCAATCATGAACCTGATGCCTCCCTGATCGATCAGCACCAAGTGGTTATCAGATGCTGAGCAACCGGGGAACCCCAGTGGCCTCGGTCTAAAGGACTTCACATATTATCGCGGACGTTTCACAGGGGTGGCCTCCTTTACTTTCACCCTGTGAGGTCAACCAGGGCGGCGGAGGTGCCTGAAAAGAGGAAATCTCCCCTTTTGCGGATGGCACTCTCAAGGGCGGGGACAAGAACTGTACCATGTCGTGACGACTAGCAGCTACGGAACAAGGAAGAAGCTGGAGCCCATCCTGCCGGGGCCCAGACACCCCGGCTCTTGCACACCCCTTCGAGGAGCGACGGCCCCAGGAGCCCCAGCCCCTCCAGCGGCCCGGCTCCCCCTACCGACCCCCGCCCAGGCCGCACCGCCCACTCTCGCACATGCGCACCTCTGGAAGACGCCCGAGTCCAGGGCCGCCCGCAGGACCCAGCCAATGAGCGGGACCCCCGCCAGGTGCTTAATGTTCTTCAGGGGGATGCCCTTGCTGCCGCCCCGGGCCAGAATGAGGGCCGCCAGGTGCGGGGGCTTCTCCACCCCTCGGCCCTGGCCGCCGCGGGAGTTGCGCTGTAGCTTCGGCGGCCGGCCCCGGGACGGCCGCCCCCGCGGGTTGGAGACGGAGGTGGCGGCCCCCTTCTCCACCGAGTCCATCTTCCTCCCACGCCTTCTCCCCAGCTTCTCCACATCCGGGAGCTCTTGTCTCGCCACCTCAGCTCGGCGCCGCCCGATCTCCCCGCCCGACCGCTCGCGGGGGTGGCTGTTCCTGGGTCTGCCCCACCCCCCCTGCCACGTCCCGCCCCCTCGCGGGGCACGCCGGGAATTGTAGTCCGCGGCCGCCTCGCCCGTTCCCATAGGCCGAGTAGGCTCTGACTTGGCGACCCCAACCCCAAGGCAAACAGCGAGAGTTCAGAGATGACTGGAAGGAAGTGCGGCTCTTGGGGGCTTGATCTTGTACAGTGATTTCTAAAATAGGCAACATAGATTATTGATCTTTTGCTTCCCCGCAAAGAATCATGATAGGCTTCCCAGTGTACAACTTGATGCGCCCTAACACAAATCAATTTTATATTTTAAAATTTATGTTTTAAATGAGCATCTTTCTGCCATGCTCCTGACTTATTGTTTTCAAGAGATTACCTCATTCGAATGTCCCACAAGCACCTCAAATTCAACATTTTAAAAACCCAGCTCACTCTATGGGCTCAAACTGCTTCAATCTCTGCATTTTCTATCAACCTTGCCATCCACCGAGAGACAAAAATTTGAAAGCTAACTTTGACTATTCCGTTCTAGTGTAGTAGACAACTCTTCTTGGGATTTTTGTGGGGTTTTTTGTCTGCTAACAATTTTTCCTCTTGGGAATTATTACCCCTCTTACCCGGTGGGGTTGTCACTTATCTCCCCCGCATTGTAGCACCGGGTGTGTCACCCAAGCTGGTCAATCTCAGTATCTCATCTTCCTAAACACGGCTATGGTCTAGGGACAAGCATATGACCATCAGAGCCCATTGGAGTCCTTTCCAGAGACTCTGGGAAAGAAAGGATTTTTCTCCTGCTGCATTTTTGGGTGCTAAGGGCCCTGTAATCCTGAATCCTCAGGGTGGGCTGAGGGAAGGGGTGTGGGGAGATTTGCTGTTCTGAAATAGGCTGAGACACTCATGTTCATACTGAAGAAAGTGGGTTCAAGACAAGTGGGGAGAAGAGAGAAAGAGCCCTGATGGCATCACTGAAACTTCTTGATCCAGCCAGACATTTCAAAGGCATGTGCACACACACACCCCTTTTTTAAATAGATTTTTAGAGGGTGTCTCCTACTTAACACACATTTTGTCTTTTGCCACTTTTGCAAGCCTGTATCTGCAAGTAAAGAGTCTCCTTGTCTGTCCTAGGGGGAGGCTAAAACATCCAGAAGTAACAGAAGGTAGTGGTTGTTTTCCCTTCTCAAGGAGGGTAAAAAGGCCTTTATGCTTCTCAGGTCTTGGCTCTTTCTGAAGGGGACAGAATAAGCTTTTGGTGTTTTGAAGTCCTAGGACAGACCCTGGAAACTTCACCTCTCTCTCCCTGTGAAGTAGCGGATGGCCCATCTCTTTCTGGGGCTGGTTCTGGGAGGAGGTGGCTGCACTCTCGGACACGGAGAAGGACGGCTGTAAAGAGACATCAGTGCAGTGCCTGGAAGGGGGCCAGGCACCAAGAACCTTCCCAGCACTACAGCCGAGTGGTCAGTTTGCCCCCACGTACTGGCTCTTTGAATAGGACCTTTGCATTTATTGTGCTTCAGACACCAGCACTGACTTTTTGGTACCCGTGTGAGGAGGACATCTACTGCTTCTTACACACCAAAACCCCTTTCTCCTCTCCACCCCGATAACAATCTTGGTTCCCACTAATAACACAGTTGCCATTCTCCACAGTATTTCCCTAGAGGGCCATAAACCCTAGCTTGCCACCCACACCTGAGTCGTTTGACTCCTGTGGCACCCTGGTGTCCTCCAAGCTGGGGACAGAGCAAGTGGCACCACTGTTACTTATCAAAGGAGATTACAGTGATTTGCGTAAATGACATGAGTCTGTGGACTCCTCCAGGAAAGGGACTGTTCCTTCTTTGTAATTGTATCCAGAACAATGTGTGGGTCACAGTATGTGCTCAGTAAATGTCAGGAAACCGAATTTCATATCACTTTTCCAGTCTCTGCCCACATACACTTTTGTATATAGTTGCAATCTTTTGATAGTAAAGCATTTTGCATTCTTTGTATTGTTACAGTGCAATTTTGGTTAGACCTGACAACTTGCTGGTCTCAATCTTGAGAAAGAGAGAGACAGACAGACAGATGGGATGGTAGTAAAAGCGGAAGGAGTTCATCTAGTTCAATATATGGCACATGGAAGTTCGATAAATATTTTTTTCAATGAAATTACTGTATACTCACTTTATATATTTTTTCTTCTGTCTAATCAGTGGGCATAAAGTTGCAGTTAAGCAAGATGAATAAACTCAAGAGGTCTGTTGTACAACATTGTACCTATAGTCAACGATAATGTACACTAAAAATTTGTTTAAGACAGTAAATCTCATGGTAAGGATTCTTATCGCGATAAAATAAAATTAAAACAAAGAAAGAGGGGCCGGCCCTGTGGTCGAGTGGTTAAGTTCCTGCACTCCGCTTCAGCATCCTAGGGTTACACAGGTTCGGGTCCTGGGCGCGCACACGGCACCGCTCGTCAGGCCACGTTGAGGCGACGTTCCACGTGCCACAACTACAGCAACCCACAATTAAAATATACAACTATGTACTGGGGGGATTTGGGGAAGAAAAAGCAGAAAAAAGAGAAGAAGATTGGCAACAGTTGTTAGTTCAGGTGTCAATCTTTAAAAAAAACAAAAACAAAATACAAAAAACAACAAAAAAAAGACAATGGCTGTGCTAGGAAGAGGAAATGTTAACTTGTCTTTGAATTACTTTGGAGGAATAAAAATAAACCACTCTCAAAGCAAATATTCGGACTCATCCTTCCTCTAAAGATGAATGTGAAGTATTATTGTCAAAGAACAATTCATTGGTATTTATAGTGGAAGAATTTATCTTTATATTACCTCCTGTTTCATGATTCTATATATGAACAAACTCGATACACAGCAGAGTTCTTTCATTCATTGATTTGATCATATTCATTGCATTCCACAAGCCAGGCCCTGTGCTACCCTTTAGCAATATCAATGCGAGATGACCAAAAGATGGAGCTTATAGTTCTGATGGGGAGACAGGCAAACTTCAGTAGAGTGTGGTTTCTGCTGTGATAGAAGTGTGTGTGCTAAGGTAGGCAAACACAATGGGGAGGTATTTAGGCTAGAATGAGATTTTTGTTGGCTGAGTTAACTCTTGAAATACTGCTAAAGTGTAAGAACGTTCTAGGCTGAGGGAACAGCATTGCAATAAGGCATAGAGGAATGAAACAGCTTGATAAATTGGGAAACTTGAAGTAGGTCACTATACTTGGAGCATATGATACTTGTTGATTACTGGAAAAGATGGTAATAGAGAGGAACACGTGGGCCATATTACAGCACATAAAGGTGTTATGGGCCAAGCTTTGTCACGGAGGTTATGAAGTGCAGGGATATGCCATAATTCACTTCATTCATTCTGTCAGCAAATCGTTATTACATGACTATCATGTATCAGGTACTTTTCTGGGCACTGGAAATGCATTGAAGGTAATGAAATGTGCTCAATTTCTCAATATATCTTAAAAGTAGAGCCAATAGGATTTGCTAACAGACAAGATGAGGGGTGTGAGAGAAAGAGGGAGAAAAGAGTGACAGCAGGATCTTTGGCTTGACCACTAGTAGGCAGGAGCTGCTATTAACTGAGACAGAAAAGACTATGAAAGGACCAGTTTTGGAGGCAGAATTAGGAATTCTGTCTTGTACACGTGGGAAGGGGTGGGAAATAATAACATCTTTGTGCAGTGATAAGAGAAAGTAGAGAGGGAAAAATTAACGATGCGGAAGGAGGAGGGAAGAATTGCTGAAGCAATTTCTTTGAGTAGGTGTTGGGCGAGGGTGGTGATCTAGTTCTAGGTGGCAGGGCTGGCTTTGGCTAGAAACGGAAGAGAAGAGGAACTTTATGTGCTCATGTTCAGGTATGCGGGTTTACGTAGCCAGTGTTACTCTCCCACTCAAACCAGACGAAGATAATTCAAGAAAACTACAGACCAACAGCTCCTATGAATATAGACATAAAAACTCTCAACAAGATACTAGTGTATTATTTTTCTATGAATGCTATAACAAATTACCACTAATTTCATGGCTTAAAACAACAGAAACTTATTCTCTCACAGTTCTGGAGGCCAGATGTCCAACATCAATGTCACTGGGATAAAATGAGGGAGCCAGAAGGACCACACTTCCTCTGGAGACTCTAGGGGAGAATTCATTCCTTGCTTCTTCTAAATTCTCATGGCAACTGGCATTCTTTGGCTTGTGGCTGCTTCACTCCCATCTCTGCCTCTGTGGTCACATTGCCTTCTCCTGTTTGTAGTCTCTTCTTTGCCTCCTTCTAATAAGAACACTTGTGGTTGAATTTTGGGCCCACTTGGATAATCCTTGATAACCTCCTCATCTCTAGATCCTTAATTTAATCACAACTGCAAAGTCTTCACCACATAAGGTCATGTTTCACAGGAACTGTTGCAGAATCCAAGGTCTTCATTCCAGACCAATTCTTTCCTTCTGGTGGATTTTGTTTCAGGGGTCCTACTATCCCCTTTGTGAGTCGACTCCTTGTAGGACTCCGCAGTCCCCCAGGCCTGTGTATGTAACTAAATCCCCACCACAGACACAAGTTGAGTCCTTTTTCCAGAATGCTTCCTTCTGTTACTATCTAGATTAGTTTACCATGAGTAAAAACTATGGCAGGGGTATCATGTAACACCATCTGACGGCCATGTCTAAATCTCAGTTCTGGATTAGGTGGGATCATTTTTACACTGGAATTAATGGAGATAGTGTAAAGGGCTTAGCCTAGAATTGGCCCATAATACAAGATTGGTGAATTGCAGTGTTTATTATAATTCTTTAATGTTGATGAATCTCACCAGAAAGTGGGTAGGAATGAAGCCACACCAATATCTGAATCAGGTGAGCAGTCAGTCTCTGGTGAAGCAAGAATGCCAGTTCTGCATAAAATCGCCTTTCTTTTAGGATTTCTGTAAGTTCTCAAGGAATATCTTACACGTGCTCATGAAAAGGAAAGTCCTGGCTGCCACTTGCAATGGCAATGGTTGCTAGACACCCACAGATCCTGAAGACTTCACTTCTATCTCTGGAGCTAAGCTAAGACCTTCTCACCAGTTTTTTAATATATAGATATTTAGAGTTGTAAATACAGTATATACACAATTTTATATTCTTTTGTTGTTTTTGTTGTTTGTATCATTACAAAGTCTTTAAACTTATTGTTAAAATTGTTTAAAATTACTTTAAATTGACAGACCCTAATTTATTTAGCAATTCCTTATTGCTGAACATTTTTATGTAAGGTAATAATCCCTAATAACTTTGCATATAAATTTGTAATTATGTAGGCAACAGTTCCTGGAACAGATTTCTATAAATGAAATTACTTGATTAAAATGTAGTGATTATCTTCCTTTGAATCCAAATTAAGATTCAATGCTATCTGGGTATGTTGGCAACTGTTACTAGTTACGTATAAGTTATCGCGTGCTGCATAATAAGTTACCCTAAAATTTAGCAGCTTAAAACAACAAACATTTATTTATATCTCACAGTTTCTGAGGGTCAGAGAATGATTTAGTTGGGTGGTTCTGGCCCAAG
Source organism: Equus asinus (assembly GCF_041296235.1). Taxonomy (NCBI): domain Eukaryota; kingdom Metazoa; phylum Chordata; class Mammalia; order Perissodactyla; family Equidae; genus Equus; species Equus asinus. Next base: position 32,357,929 of record NC_091811.1, on the reverse strand, counting down.
GTTTCTCATGAGGTTTCTGTCAAGCTCTCAACTGAGGCCACAATCATCTCAGGGTTTGACTGGAGCTGAAGAAACTGATTCCAAGAAGGCTCACCCACTTGACTGTTGGCAGGCCTCAGTTCCTTGTGGGCTATTGGATTGAGGGCCTCAGTTTCTCATTGGCTGTTGGCCTGAGGCCTCCTTTAGCTCCTTATCACAAGGGCATCTGCAAAGGGCAGCTCACAGTATGGCAGCTGGTGTCCCCAGAGAAAGCGATTCAAGAGAAAGCGAAAAACAGAGAAACCAAGATGGAAACCACAGTATCTTTTAAACATCTAGTCTCCAAAGTCACACACTATCACTTTTGTTTCATTCTATTTGTTAGAATTGAGTCACTAAGTCCAGTTCACACTCAAGGGGAGGAAAATTGGGCTTTATTTTTGAAGGAGGAGGCATCAAAGAATTTATGGGCATATTTTTTAAATCACCATAACCTAGGAGTTCGACTTCTTTCCTTCTTCCCTCTTTCTTTTTTATTAGCTGAAGAAATAAGAAGGAAGTGCACCCCAGCCCCAGATTCCTGGGAAGCATCTCTAGGTAGACTAATAACCCTAAATAGGCAACAGATTGGTAGAATTTTTTTTTTAAAGCCCATGATAGAGCCCACATGGTCGCCAAATCATAAGTATTCCCAGAAGGTGTGATGATAGCACCTGAGGGGAAGAAGTTTCAACTGTGGCCAGACCCTATTGCTGGGACATAACTCCAGATGCACATCCCTCAAGCAGAGATAATAAGCAGAGTGAAAGAATCCTGAATAAGGGGGCTTCCCCAGCCACAAAGTTGCTAATGGTTTGGTGATTGTGGCCTTAGAATTATTAAGATTTGAATTGGCATTTAAAACCTGGGATGAATAGATTAATTTTTAATTTACATCAACATAAAAGATATGTTAATGCTAGGGAAATTATTCCAAAAATAAGTTGGAAAGAAGCTGTGGAAAATAAACTTGAAAACGTGCATGGAACAAATGAGAGAAGGCTAATCTGTGGGGAAATGCTCCTGTGGAATCTCAGATAATCTGCAAGACTGGAAGCACTCACTGGACCCTTATCTGCCTCTCTCTACCAAATTCTTACTGACAATGACTTTAGAAGGAGAAAGAAAGGCCGGTGCCTCAGAACTACTGAGCTCAGAGCCAGTAGGGTCTTCAGCTACTTCAGCCATTTTTCGGTTTGGTTTGGTTTTATTTTTGCAGGGAAAGATTTGCCCTGAGCTAACATCTGTTGCCAGTCTACCTCTTTTTTCCCCCCAAAAACCCCAGTGCGTGGTCGTATCTATTAGTTGTAAGTCGTTCTAGTTCTTTGTGAGCCACCGCCAGAGCACGGCAACTGACAGACGGGTGGTATGTTTCCCTCCCCGGGAACCAAACCCAGGCCCCCAAAGTGGAGCGCTCTGAACTTTGACCACTAGGCCCTCAGGGCTGGCTCAGTGACTTCAGCCTTTGAACTCCATGGGAGGAGTTGATCAAGGTGGTGGAGATGCTTGTGGTGTTGAAAACATCTGATAAAGCCCTGTCCACAATTAGAGAACTCCTGGGCAAAATATCAGGTCTTTACAGGCACACACAGCCGTTGTTCTGTGGTTTGCATGGGAGAGTAGAAGGTGGAGGGAAGCAGGTTAACTGTAACTGCCAGGGGAGCCGTCTTCTATTACTGAGTGCCAAGGGAGGTCAGGAAGCAATCAGGACTTAGTGTTCCACAAAGTTATGGAACTGACCTCCTCAAAGACTGGATGTAGGGCCAACAAAACCAGAAAAGTTTCTGCTGAGCCTTGAAAGGAGAATACTTCTAAAACAATACTCTGCAACATGGTGAATTAAAAATGCCCACCACAGGGCCTGGCCCAGTGGTGCAGTGGTTAAGTTCACACATTCCGATTCTCGGTGGCCCGGGGTTTGCCGCTTCGGTCCTGGGTGCAGACATGGCACCACTTGGCAAAAGCTATGCTGTGGTAAGTGTCTCACGTATGGAGTGGAGGAGGATTGGCAGTAGTTGGCTCAGGGCTAATCTTCCTCAAAAAAAAAAAAAAGTGCCTGTCACTTTGACGATGTTAATGGAGAATAGCCATTTTCTAGAGGGATGTATTCATAATCACAGTTAACATTTGTTGAGAACTTGTGTGCCATGCAGCTGCTGTATTTACGTGCATTACCTCATTTCATTCCCACGACAACCCTAACCATTTAATGTCATCAATATCTCTGAATACAGATAAGAAAACAGCCTTACTTAGCTCTCTAAGTAACTTTAATTCCGTTCAAAGTCTCACAGCTGGCAATTGGTCAAGGTGAGATTTGAATGCAGAATCTTGAACACTAGAAGCTGGATTCTAAATCCCTATGCTGTGAGCACCAATCTTGAATGATTTAGTAGTTAAAGTCTGACTTGATAGGGAGAGGAAAGAGCAGAGAGAACCCCCAGACTCAGAACAGATAGGATCTAGTAAGACATGTTTCTGTAGCATGTTCACTTCTCTTGTATAGATGGGGTTCTTGGGCAAGATGGTGGAAATCTATGGAAACCATGAGACCTTAGGACTAAGCTAATGCTGATAACACCAAGTGTCCTCACAAACTACTTCCCAACAGGGGGCAATGGAGAATTCCACTGTTCAAGGTGTACTTGCTATAGAAGCACTAAAGGGATATAGGATGGGAAGAAGGTATTCCAAAAGGAGCCACCTAGCAAGTAGAGACACAGGAGTGTCACCCTAATCAGAGGATGAAGAGGGTGGGTCATCTGACCAGATCTTTGTCCCTATATGTTGCCTTGAGCAGAAGACATCTGATAGCCCCAGGCCACACAAGGTCAAATCAGCAGAGCCCTACCTAAATGTCCAGCCCCATTCCTGAAGGAGCTCGTGATGGGGAAAGGAGGCTGTGGATGGAGGTGAGTAATCTATAGGGAATGCTACAAAGTTGCCCAGTGTCCTGGCCACATGCACTGATACTGCTCTGCATGGGCATGAGACTGGCCAGCCCTCTTCCTTTCAAGTGCACGGGAGTCTATAACCCTGGGAGAAAGTCAGAAATAGCAGAATGCCCCAGTTAACACATTGCCTATTTCTCTAAGTGCCACAATGTGATGTGTGGGAGGGGTGCAGAAGATCTTCGCGGGGATGGAAAGATCCTACAGAGGATAGAGCGTCTCCTGCACATGCTTGTGCTCAGTGGTCTATGTGTTCAGATCTTCCCTTTACCACTTATTAGTTGATTGACCTTGAGCCTCTAGGAGTCTAAATTTTCTCATCTGTCTCACAGATATGATAATAGTAATGACCACATCATAAGATTGTTTCGAGGATTAAGTGAAATTCATAAAAAGCATTTAGCACAATGAATAACATATAATAAGGGCTCAATACATGTAGTTATTGAAATATTTATGTATTAGAGAAAAAATGTTAGTTTATGAGCTGACGCAACATTTCCTATTTCCTAAGAAGATAACTGAGCTTTTTTTTTTTTTTTTTTAAGCCCAATGCTTTGAGAGGCTCTTTGGGTAGAAAAGATGAAATTTCGGGTCAAAAAAATGAAAAGCATGGCCTAGATGAGCTGGAGTTAGAGCATTTTTAGGATGTGTCCTGTGCTGTGCTATGCTGTAAACGCCTTCCTGTCTTCCGCTAGAGTCGGCTACCCACACAGCCTCTGTCAGGGCCCAGGGTAGAGGTTACAGGATCCAGTTCTCAGCAGCATGTGGGAAAGAGTGTTTAAAGTGGGACACAATGCACAAGATACGAGATGTAGAGTAGCATTGAGAATGTTCTGCAAAGGCAAGAAGACAGAAGTAGGGAAGAGGAGGAGAAATGGAAAGCTCCCGAGAGTCTTTGGAGAAACTCGGAGGCATAATGGATATCCAGCTACATGTAGTTGGAGAGTTTGAACAAATTTTATTTAAATCTTGAAGCACAAGTTATCCACAGCAGGCTCAAGGACTTTGAGGACTTATAAATAGGTGATACTTAGCTTACAATTATTTCGTTTGATTCCAAACTTGATCATGCTGGTGAGTGGTTGGAAAAAAGGGTGGAGTCTTGAAGTACTGAATTAGCTTTGTTTTTGTGAAGGCATTTGTGTTTTGCTGAAGAACGGTACATAGGCTGAAGAACAGCTCCCCAAAGATGTCCAAATCCTGGTCCCCAGAACCTGTGACTATGTTACACGGTAAAAAGGGTTTCGCAGGTGCAAGTAAGTTAAGGATCTTGAGATGAGGAGGTTAGGCTGCATTATCCAGCTGGGGCTACTGTAACCAAAAGTGTCCTTACTTTAAGAGGGAGGTAGGTGGGTCAGAGTCAGAGCTAGAAGGTTTAAGAATAGAAGTAGAGGTCAGAGAGGAGAAAAGATGCTTCACTGTTTTCTTTGAAGACAGAGAAAGGGACTGTGAGCCAAGGAAAGCAGGCAGCTTCTAGAATCTGGAAAGGTGAGGAAACAGTTCTCCCCTAGAGCCTCCAGAAGGAATGTAGGCTTGCAGATGCCTTGATTTATCCCAGTGAAACTGATTTTGGGCTTCTGACTTCTAGAACTGTAAGATAGTAAGTTAGAGTTGTTTTAAGCCGCTAAATTTGAAGTAATTTGTTACAACAGCAGTAGGAAACTAATGCAGAGGGGGAGTTTGGGGTATTTGGGCAAGAGTAGGAAAGTAGAGAGGACAGTGTGGTGTCTGTCCTCTGTCAGGCCCTATGGGTTGACATCTGGGTCCTGTGAAAGGAAGAGCTGTGGTGGGAAACGAAGGAGCTGTCTTCATGACGAAGCGGTTAGGGGATGAGGGCAGAGGCAGCAGTACTTCGGGTTCTGCATGAGAAAGTAGGACACAGAGCAGAGAAACGGGAGGGTTAGCTCTGCTCCTGCATGAAGAGGTTACTACTAGATTTGTTAATGGCTGCCCTGGGCAAGGAAGAGAGAAGCTTCAGGGTCTGTGATGGGGGGTGGTGGGGATTGGGAAGATGGGGGCGATGGTACCAGGAGAACCAGCACTGTCACTGATGGAATAGGACTTGTTTGAAGAAATATTAGACATCCCCGGAGACTCCTCGAAGGACCTGAGGGACACTGATGGAAGGATGAGTTCTTACATGAGTGGGGAAAACCAGATAGTTTGAATTATTATTGTTTCTGTTACTTTATCTCTAGGGAGAAACTTGGATAGCAGAAGAGTCTTAACAGCGGTTTTAAGAATTCTGGTACATTCAAATAGTTTTCCAGGATTTATTTATTCCGCTGCCAGGGATGAATGTGAGGCACTTGCCACAGGCCAGGTGAAATGTATTGAGACCACAAATTAAAAGTTGTTTGTGTATTCTGACCACTAGGGGGCCCCATTCCCATGGGCTGGAGAATGTTTTTAGTGACCTCCAACTCCAAGGGCTTGAAACACGTCATAATGGTTTGCTAGTTTGCTAACCTGGGTACTTGTAGGCTTTGGGGACTATTTTTTATGTGTTTTACAAGATTATGTTAATATAGGAGCTCCTCTTTTCATTCCCCCTTTTACTTACAAGTGTTCTGTCACCTGCTCCACGAACAGGTTCCTATTTGTGAAGTCAAATGGTCCCACGTTACCTACTAGACTTGAGATGTGGAAGAGAAAAGGAGAATGGCATTGAAATTCTCCTTTTTTGAAGATTTCGTTTCTTTCCCCTTTTGATAAGGATGGGAGAAAAGAATAAACAGAATATACAATGACTTAACCCTGTTTTTCACTTTATATGCTGTTGGCCACAATATATTCATACAGCCATCCATCTCTTCCTCCAACAAACATTTATTGAGGGCCTATTCTGAGCGAAATAAATTTCCTAAGGATTGAGATGGCTTATATAAATTAAAAACACACACAGAGAGCTCCAATTATAAAGAAACTTAACATTTCTTGGAGGAGAACAGATATGTAAATTGCTAAATATGACATATGGGGAATAAAATGTATAATGTAAACTGTCTTCGATCTTCATGCATTCAGTCATCACATTCATGAATTTATTTTCACATGGGATATGTTGGCACTTCCTTTCACGAACGATTATAATATTTTATACTAGGAAAATGTGTTTGAGTTTTAACCACTGACAAAAAATGCAATCTTGAAACACAGCCATTTTAAACTCAGCCTCCATATCTTCAAACATAAAGAGAAATGACAAGTGTCTATAAAAGGGATCTGAAATACGTTAGAAAGTCTAGGAAATGGGAAAAATGGAGGACTTTACGGTGTCCTTTTAATACCCCATAAAAAATAAATGGAAATAAATAAATGAAGGCTATTGTAGCGACGTACTATTTTGAAAATACTGGTAAAATTTGAAACATACCGACATTTTCTCCCTGTTGCTTCATCATCCTCACCATTGTTTAGGCAGATTTTGTTTTGTTTTATTTCCTAAGTTTAGGTGCTGACATTTTAGATAACAGTCCTCTGTTCATTATTTTCTATTATCCTTGGTCTAAGAGAGGCCCCCTCTTATTTTTTTCCCCCGTTCATTCCTAATCCCCACTCGCTGTCCCCTCCTTCTCACGGACACCTTCCCTAATGTGTTTCACATATGTCCTTGGCTATGTATTGATGTGTGCATGTAGCTTTGCTTTGTGTATGTACTTTAAATGTGTTATGTGAAGGAGCTCCTTTTTCACCTACTTAATTTTGTCGGGAATGGCTCTACCAGTATAGGGAGGGGAGAAAAACACCAGCAAAGCTTGAAGACTATAAAAGCAGAAAGGACAGGGTGAAGGATTTGGAGAGATGCTGTCTAAGGGTACGAACTTGCAACCAGAAGATGGAGAAGTTCTGGAGATCTAATGCACAGTGTAGTGATTATAGTCAACAGTACTGTAACATTTGCTTAAATTACTAAGAGACTAGATCTTAAATATTCTCACCACAAAAAAGAAATGACAATTATGTGATGTGATAGGGCTAAGCTAAGTGGTAATCGTATGGCAAAATATAAATGTATCAGGTCAACACATAATAAACATTGTGTAAGTTTAAGGTGTATATATATATTTATTTGTTTATTTTTTATTGAGGTAACAGTGGTTTATAAACATTATATAAACTTTAGGTGTGCATCATTATATTTCGATTTCTGTATAGACTACATGGTGTTCACCATCAAAAATCTAGTTTTATCTATCACCACAAATATGTGCCCCATTACCCCTTTTACCCTCCCCCCACCTCTGGTAACCACTGATCTACTCTCTGTATCTATGTGTTTGTTTGTTGTTTTGTTTTCCACATTTGAGTGAAATCATAGAGTGTTTGGCCTTCTCTGTGTGACTTATTTTGCTTAGCATAACACCCTCAAGGTCCATCCATGTTGTTGCAAATGGCAAGATTTCATCTTTTTTTATGGCTGAGTAGTATTCCATACCATGTATTCTTTATCCATTTATCTGTTGATGGGCACTAAAATTGTTTCCAAGTCTTGGCTATTGTGAATAATGCTGCAGTGAACATAGGAGTTCATATATCTTTTGAATTAGTGTTTTCATGTTCTTTGGATAAATACTCAGAAGTGGAATACCTGGATCTAATGGTATTTCTATTTTTAATTTTTCAAGGAATCTCCATACTGTTTTCCATAGTGGCTGTACAAGTTTACATTCCTACCAACAGTGTTCAAGGAAAACATATACAGTGTTATATCTCAATTATATCTCAATTAAATAAATAAAATAAAACAGAAAGGCCCAATGCCCTCTTCCTAAGCAGAGACTTGGAAAATAGTAAAAGCCCACAGCTGGCCCATGACACTGCACGGTACAAGATGGGTAGACAACATCTGCAGGGTGTGTGTGTGTAGGCAGAGGACCCTGAGAGGGCAACATAAGAGTTTCACTCCCAGCATAATGTGGGGCACAACCAAGTGATTTTCTGTGTACTGGAGAGGACCTGGAAAGGAAGGACTTTCACCTCACCATTTTCCGGTGTCTCTAGAGAGGAAGAACAGAAGTAGCAAAGAGAGAGATTGTATGTATCAGACATAGCCAGGCTTGAGGACCATTTTTCTCATAGTCGTGACCTGCATAGATGCAAAACTAAAGACCGGATTGAAATGCAGATCATGGCAGCAGCTGCTAGAATAGATTGACGATGATGACCAAGACAAGATGCTTCACCTTTAGTTTTTGACGTTACATAAGCCCCCCAGAATGTTGACATTACTCCAGGGGTGGAGGAGGCCATGCATTGGCTGAGATTTTCTTCTTTGCACTTTGTAGCTGCAGAAGATGGAGGCTGAGCAGCTGTGAAAACACGTGTGATGGAGCAAGTCTAAGAAAATTTCCTTAAATTCAATGTGAGCTCTCCCTTTCGAAGAGCAGCACACGGTTATAGCACTTAAGAAGAACTACATCTAAACTTCAAATTAAAGTCATAGTCTTAACCTTCAAGCAAACTTACTCAACTTATTTATTAGCTCTAATAGTTTTTTAGTGGATTCCTTTGGATTTTCTAAATACAAGATTCTATCGTCTGCTAATAGTTTACCTTCCTCTTTTTCAATCGGGATGGCTTTTCTGTCTTTACTTGCCTAGTTGCCCTGGTGAGAAACTCCAGGTTGAAAAGACATGGTGAAAGCAGATATTCTCATCTGATCTTAGTGGGAAAGCTTTTACTCTTTCATCATTAAGTATGATGTTAACTGTTTGTTTCATAGATGTCCTTTATCAAGTTGAGGAAGTTCCCTTCTATTCCTAGTTTTTTGAGTGTTTTTATCGTGAAAGGGTGCTGGATTTTTTTCAAATGACTTTTCTGCACTTATTGAGATGATTACATGTTTATTAATACGGTGTATTACATTGATTTTGGGGGGATGTCAAACCAACCTTTCTTTCCTGAGGTAAATCCCACTAGGTCGTGGTATATAATCCTTTTTATATGTTGCTAGGTTTCATGTCCTAGTTGTGGCAGGCTGAATAACAGCTTCCCCCAAAATATACATGTTGTAATTCCTGACTGCAACCTGTAGTTGTTACCTTGTCTGGGAAAGACTATGCAGATACTGTTAAGTTAAGGATCTTGAGAAAAGGAGATTATCCTGGATTGTCTAGGTGGGGCTCTATATGCAATCACAAGTGTCCTTAAAAGAGGGTGCAGAAGGAGATTAAAGACAAAATAAGACAAGGCACTGTGCCCATGGAGAAAGAGCTTGGAGTGATATGACCACATTCCTTGGCTTTCAGGATGCTGAAAGAATAAATTTCTGTTGTTTTAAGGCACCAAGTTTGTGGTAATTTGTTATTCTGGCCATAGGAAAAAATATACTCGTTATCTTATTAAAGACTTGTGTCTATATTCACAAGATATATTGGTCTCTAGTTTTTTTTTTTCTTGTGATATCTTTGTCTGGTTTGGGTATCAGAGTACTACTGGCGGCATAGAATGAGTTGGGAAGTGTTCCCTCCTTTTCTAATTTTTTGAAATTTTTCTAGGACTGGTATTAATTCTTCTTCAAGCATTTGGTAGAATTTACCAGTGAAGCCACCTGGACCTCGTCTTTTCTTTGTGCCAAGTTTTTATTACTAATTCAATCTCATTACTCGCTATGGGTCTGTTCAGATTTTCTATTCTTTCTTGAGTTAGTTTTGCTGGTTTACAACTTTCTAGGAGTTTGTTCATTTCATCTCAGTTATCTAATACATTTTGGTCATTATTATTTTCATTATTATCAATGATGATTTTTGTTCAAACTTTAGCAAACACTAAATAACCCCCCTACCCCCATATATATATGCCTGCATTCCTGAAGCTTATTTGAAATTCAGAAACTTTATCAGCTTATTTTATGATTTTGACTGCTTGGATCCAATTTCCCTGAAAAGATTCATGTCTTCTATTATTTCAGGAAAGTTTTCTTGAATATAGCTTCAAATATACATTCTGTCTTTTTTTTAATTTTTAAAATTTTTATTGTGGTAAAATATATATAAAATAAAATATGCCATTTTGACCATTTTTAAGAGTACTATTCAGCGGCATTAATTACATAGTCAATGTTATAAATGCTGGAGTTTTATTTTAGATGGGAATTATAAAGATGTGTATATTGGCTGTCTCTGACTACTGTCCATTTCCATCATTTTCTCATCATTTTAACTCTTCATTTTCATTTCATGGGCTCACCTTATTTTTGTCTTCTATCTCACTTACTGTATTTTCAGCCATACCTATTTTCCCTTGTGCTTCTTCCAACTCACTTTTTTCTGTGAATGATTTTATGTTTTCTCTTCTTTTTTGATTTCTCCCAGCTTATACTCTACCTCTTTCTATTTCCTCACAAAACCTTCATTGAGCTCTTGGATCTCTGCTCCTTATTCTTGTTTCATAGAGGCAATTGCTTAAGATTTTCTCATTTATATTAAATATCTGGTGATAGTTTTTCTTTACCCCTTGGTAACGTCCTTCCAGTGAGTGTCCCTAACTAGTAAGTTGATTTTCCTGTTCTTTTCTTCTCCTTCCTCTCCTTTTCCTTCTAATATCTTTTTGTGGATCCTGAACAGATTTCCCTTTTAAAATTCATCAGTAAAACAGGTTGTTTTCTCTAGCTATTTCCAGGAATTTGGGAGAGTGAAGGAGGACCAAGTCTATGGCAGAGGAGCTGGATAGGCAACCATAAATTTGGCTGGTTTATTTAAGCTGGTAAAGTCTCTCATGCACGGCTACCGAGAAAGACTGCCTCATTAAAAAAATGACTTATTTGCGTGATTCCTCTTTTGGCTTTACCTGCACTGATATTGGAACACACTGTATTCCTGCAGTTAACACATGCTCCTTCTTCCTACTGTTGCAGACCAGGGATGTAAGTTTTTGTACCTTTGGGCATGCATTTCTGTTTCAGGAAATGCATTTTTGCCTGCCTGATCCTTATTGCTTTTGAAAGCTCTTTCACCTATTATATGGTTTGGAGTTTTAGCTGTCTTCCAGTTTTGCCAAAAATAACTTTAGAATTTTTGTTTCTCTTTTTCCTCATTGCTCTTGGATGGTTTCCAGGAAGAGAAGAAATGGAAGAGAAGGCAGAAATGCCAACTTTATGCCACTATTTTGAAACAAGATGTTTCATCTTAAATTTGGACATTTCTTTTCCTTGCTTCCCCCCCCCCCACTCCTCACTTTGCATTCTTCTTCTTTGTAATTGATCTGCGCTCACAGTTTCATCTGAATGAATTACTATTAAATTGCCATCTTTATGCCTAGTTTCTCTCCTTTTGATTATTCTTTCCTTTGCTGTTGTCAGCTTCACATGGATATTCCTAAGAAACTTCCAGTATTGTCGCCCTTCTCTATACTTTGATGTTCCTGATCTTGGTCAATGATATCAGTTTCTCACCTAATCTAGCTGAAAAGCCTAGAATCATATTTGTGCCTCTTTTTGTCCATCTATATTCAAAATATCTCCTGCCTCATCTTCTCCTTTTTGTTTCCACTGATATTACCCTAGTCTGGACCCCACAATGTGGATACCACTGACTCACAGCTCTTGGTTGTCTTGTCCAGTGCTGATTCAGCTACCTACTCTGCCAGTGTTAACTTCCTCAAATACCTGGTCACGTTATCCCTTTCCTCAGAAACCCCGTGGTTAACCAGCACAAACAGAGTAATCTCTTTAACTTTCCATAAATTGACATCTGAACTCTCTACCAACATAAAATTATTTGTTGTTTCCTAAAATGCTCTTCATTCCTTCATTACTGTAACTTTGTTCATCTTTTGTTCTTGACCTGCTGGGTCTATTTTTTCATCCACATTTGCTGATGTCTAGGCTGGCTTTCAAGGTTCTGCTTAATGAGGCCTTTTCAAAATATCCATTTGCAGTTAATCACTCCATTCCCTACCCTCTTAGAATTCTTTTTGGTTTTTTTACTTACTCATTACATGCCTCATGGCATGGCATGTATGTCTCTGCCTTCCCCATTTGTGAGTCCCTAAAACACAGGAGCCATGCCTTTTTCAGGTTACATTATCCACAACACACAACACAGGTGCTCACGTGGTGGACACCACTCTTTGATTTGAATTGAAATAAGTTATGCTAATAGATATTTGTAGTTTATCCTAGTGGAGATATATATATATATATATATATTTATTTACTTATATATAAATGTAATATATCATATATTTATATGTTACACATTAATTTTTTTCTTTCTTCTTAGATTCTATCTTATTTGATAAAACTCAGAAACTAACAACCAATTCACATCCCTCCTTCTGGGAAAGAGGTAGTTCCCCAGCGACAAAAAGGCTGTGGCTTGGGGATAATTCACCATCTCCAGGTTTTATGCTTAGGCAGACTGTGGCCTGGTGGTCAGGCCTCCAGATCCCAAATTCTCAGAGGCAATAGAAGAAAGTAAAAGGAAGCTCTCACTTCAAAAATGATGAAACCCTTTTGCCCCTCTTTCCTGCTACCCACAACTGCCTCACATCCCCAGCCTGAATCAAAAGATAGTAGAAGACAATGCAAGAGTGTGAGAGACACAGACAGCTTCCTTTCAACCGAAGAGTGGCAAAATCCCTCCCAGGAAGGAAGAAGATTGGCAACACCAATCACGGCTTGGCGGTCCAAAGCAATAAGAGGATTCATGTGAGACTGGTAAAAATCCACGGAGAAAATATTTCCCCTTCAGCCCATCCACAGGTCTCTAGTGAACTGATTTCAGTTCTAAGAAATCCCCATTTCCACGCAGGTGGACTGTGGTTTCTGGGGCAGCTGGCTTAGAGAAAGGTTTCCCAAGGCCAAGAAGACAACGGTGGGGGAAAGGGGGCAGGGCAGGAGGGTAATGCCTTTGGGGAAGGTCTGGGAAAGGGGGTTCCTGCCCTTGGCTAATAATATATTATATATTATAATATGTAATATATATTACTTATTTATATTATAATAATGTTATATAATATATATTTAAAGATTTTTGTAATTTTAATGTATTAATACAATACCTCTTAGTATTTTTTTAAATTTCATTTTTCAATACTATTTTCAAAGGCTCCTACATCTACTTTTCCAATTTCTTGAAAAAATTTGCATGGTGGCGTATACTTTTCCTGGTGACCAGATCATCAGCTGATTTAACAATTCTTAGTTTGTTGTGTTGTTACTGTCCTTTCTCTGCAACATATTACTACTTATTTAGGTGCTCTCTCCCTTTATTTCTCAAAGCACCAATAACAGAAGGTTATTGTAGATTTGCTGAGTTTTCCTGACGATTTAGAGTTTAGGATTGAGAGTTGTTAGAGCACTCATCATAGAAAGTTCCCAGCCACCCCTGCCTTATGGCAGTTATCGCTGGACATCCTTCTTAGTACCCTGCTTGCTGACTTCTTGCTCATCTATCCCTCTCCAGCCCCCAACTGTCTCGCAAGATGCTTCTCCATAATTTCATGACCTCAAAGTGGTAGTCTACTCCACCTGCCAGGGAAAGATTCAAAATTTTTGTTGCTTTATTTATCAGAATTCTTTTGGTGAGAACAGAAAACCCCATTCCAAGTGCCTTAAATCATAGTGATGTTTGCGATCTCAGACCTGAAGTCCATAGGTAGGGAGGCTCCCAAAGTAGTTAAAGGTTCCATGATGCAGTCAGTTACCCTGTTTCTTTGTGGTTTTCTTCTCTGCAATTCTTAGTATGTTGCCTTCTTTCTCAAACTGCCTCTCTTCATAAAATATCTGCAGCAATTCCAGGCATCATATTTAGACACAACATTCAGAAGTAAGGAGAGACTGTCCCATCCAGTTTCTCCCTTTTAAGAGGAAAAAACCTCTCCCAGAAGCCTCCAAGCAGAACTCCATCACGTGTCAATAGGCAGCCCCCCCAACCCCCCATCCATCACTGACTTAGGTGGTCAAGATTTACTCCTGGGTTAGGGATATGCCCACCCTTGTGTGGGGGTAGAGACTTGAATAAAGTCAGGATTTTGTTAGTATGAAAGAAGTAGGGAACTAGTTTTGTGTAGGTGACCAATAGTTTTTACGTGCTTTATTATGTGTTACAATTTAACATTTTTATTGTTGTTTAAACTTTTTCTGCCTAAAAAGCTTGATTGGGAAAACTCGCCTTTATAATCACACCAACACATTGAGGTATCTTCTCTAAAGAGAAATGGAATTGTTTTGTTTGCTCATTTTGTTTTGTGAGAGATTCTGCCTTCTTCCTAGACTCACCAGCTCACGCTGTAGTAATCAGCTACTAAATGACATGTTTTCCTTCTATTATGATTTTTTGATTTTTAATTTCTCTTGAACTTTCCAAGATATTAGTGAGAGGCATAATATCTAGGTCTTTAAAATTATCTTCTTTTTATCTGGAAAATTTCCTCATTCTTGATTTAAGAATCAGAAAGAGAACTTGTGTCAATGGAGGGTCATATTTTTGGCTTTGTTATCTCAACATCATTTCAGTACGTTGTGTTGTCCTAGATTTTAACTTACCCAGTGTTGGTAACTTTTTCAAGTCTCTTAAGCCGTTTGAGTGGAAGTTTTCCGATGTGTTCCGGTATATATAAAAAACTGCTTGTTGCAAAGTTTTAAGACTCGAAAGCTGATGGGGCATAAAGAAGCATTGGATCACTTGAGGAAGTTGATTCCGCCTGGTCTATTTACTCTTGACTGACTTAATCTGTGATAATGAAATAGCCTCTTTAATTGAATGTGCAAACAAAAAATAAATAATAATGATAACTTTAATAAGTCCTTGTCACTATACCAGAATGGTTTTGATGCGTCTATCTTTATTGTCTACTTTTTCAATATCAATATATTTTAGTATTATATTAGTGTTTTCAAAACATATTTTGTGTTGTCTTTATAAAATACCAGGATAAAAGTCAAAACTCTGAAGACTCAGGTTTCATGACCATATTTGCATATTTTCTTCTTTTATGACTCATAATCTCGAGATCCTCAATATCGTAAAATTATCATGTCATTGGCTATTACAACTTTATGGGATACAAAACAAAGAGTAAATTGAGGGGCTGGTCCAGTGGTGTAGTGGTTAAGTTTGCACTCCACTTCGGCAGCCTGGGGTTCGCAGGTCCCCATCCTGGGCACAGACCTGCACACTACTCATCAAGCTGTGCTGTGGCAGCATCCCACATACAGAAAATGGAGGGAGATTGGCACAGATGTTAGCTCAGTGACAATCTTCCTCAGGCAAAAAGAAGAAGATGTTAGCTCAGGGCCAATCTTCCTCACCAAAAAAAAAAAAGCAAATTGAGCAAGGTTAATATTCATTGGATAATATAAAGTTGAAGAAATATAGAGTTTAATCCCATAGCCGGATCACATCTTTCTCATAGCCTCCATCAGAAATATAGGTGAATTATCTGATTATCAAATATAAGAAAGGACAACCAAATTAGGAGTCTTGTTTGCTTAAAGTTTAAATAGAAACCAATTCAATTCACTGAACACTGACTCAGAATGTATATATCTAAGCTATATAAAGATCAGAAGGTACTTAGAGTCTAATTAATAAGCTGATACAAAACATTTTAAATTGACATGTTAGTTAAATCAAATAATACTTATTTATAGTTATAAATTATATGTAAATATTCTTATATAGAAAAGTTATATTTCATTATGTCATATGCTACCACCAATGTGGGAGGTTGTTTACTATCAATTTAGTTTTATTTGCTCTTGGAAGGCCTGATGAACACAGAAGAGACACAGATGATACAAAGATAACTAAGGATCCTACATTTAAAAACTGTTCAGTAAAATCCTTGAATTCCTGAGAAACAACAATAACACATTCTTGAACAAAGAACTCAGAATTTAGTGAAATGAGAGAGAGAAAAGTCTATTATTTCGCCTAAGATCCAAGTCCTGAAAATCTGAACCCAGGATTTTTCCTCCAACGATGTTCAGAGAATATTGCAAATGTCATCTCACTCTTGGAAGTCTTCATCATTCCCTTTCTCTGAATGAAATAAACTCCTATTTTGCCTGAATTTATTACCTAAATCGTAACCTACTGTTATAAGCTACTTTTAGTAATCTTTTAACTAAAATTAAAAGTCTTAATCAGAAATGCCACTTGACTAGATGGCTACCCGCCTCACTACAGATGTGAGTCAAGGGAGCACCTTTGGGAACACACTTATTTTGGGATTACATTTTACTCGGCCAGTATCGTAGTCACCATGATTGCAAGTCTAACTCCATTCTACTCCCTTTGGGTTCTAGCACTAAACAGACCCTTATGGTTGTTTTCATAGTCTGAGCTATTTCTCCGACTACCTACATCGCAACCTGCCACTTTTCTTGGAGTTTTTAACTTTAATTCAGAGGCATTGTATGCAGAAAATTTGTGAAGAAGCCTTCGCCAGAGATGACTACAAAATGCACTTCTTGCATATGTTCAACTTCTGGCTGGCAGATTTTATAATTTCATTCAGTTTGCTAAGTAAACAAAATTGTGCAAGTCTTATTTTATCTTTCTGGTCTGCTCTTGATTTGATCTTTCAAACACAAGGACTCTTTTGTATGCCTCACACTACTTTGAGGGGTTATCTGCTACGAGGTGTCAGATGACAAAAGAATTTTTATCATGACTTTTATTTTCTCGTAAAAGTTTATGAATGGAAGATGAAAGACAGCCCAGTCACCTGGAAAAGGATTTTATTTTAGTCAAGTGGGATCTGTCTGAGAGCACTCAAGAGGTGACTTTTTCAAATTAAAGTGATCCCTTAGGAACCATGATAGAGTAGTTTATAGACTGGAACATTGCATTTTATGAAATATATATATATAGTTGCATAAAATATAAATGATTATATGATGTGTGTACACACACACACAGAGTTTTAAACAGCATGCCTTTGTACGCCAAGCTCTTAAAAGACAATAGGTGGTAAAGAAGTCAGCTTGGTTTACGTGAGTAACATTTGGTTGTAGGCAGACATGACTTTTTAAAAACTTCCATCTGATCAACATTTATTAGGCTTTTTTTATGTAGAAGACACTAGAATGAGTAAGAGACAAATTTGTTCTCAAGGAATTATTGAAGTAGAGTTAACGGAAGGTAGGTGGAGAAATGTGAGAAGCAAAAGACAAATCATGGAGTCGGAGTGTTTAAAGGAGGAAACAAATGACTCCGCTTCAGGACATCAGGAAAGACTTCAAGGAGTCCACGGCCCCATTTGATATGAGCCCTACAGAAGAAGAGAACTGGACACTACATGCTATCAGATACTGCAAGTGTTCTCATTTTGCTGTCATCACCACCTTTCTCTCTCCCTGGTCCCCCCTCAAGGCTGGCCTGTTTTTCTTTACCTCCTAACAGGACACAGGTGACTGTGATGGCTCATTTTGCATTACATAAGGGAGTATTAATGTCGACTGAGAAGTAACTGGTTGAAATAAAAATTACTAGGACTTTCTGGTTACATACTTTTTTCTGTTTCCTCCTTGCCTGTCCCGCTCCTCTGATTCACACTTAACTCCATGAGGCCCCAGTTTGCTCACCATAGTACACTCAGAGCCTGTGTGTAGCAGGAATTCAATAAACGTTTGCTGAATGACTGAACCAATGGAAGGATAGCAGAGAGGAAAGGAGGAAAACATCAGGAGCATTGTACTTACAATTTCTTCATTTTACTTTACTAACCTCATCTTTGAAGTTTACTATTTATCATTCTATAAACTAAAATTGCAGAATAATTAAAGCACTGGCAGCTGAGATAACACTTGATCTCTTTGTAGATGCAGCGTGTTTAAAGCACAGAGCAAAGAAAAAACCTAGTAAAACAAAGACCTATATCCTAGAGGAGTCTATAAACTAATCTTATCAAACGAATAAAATATTTTTGTTTTGATTCCAAAGGACGTGAAAATAAGGGAAGCATAAGGAGAGAAAATGTTGAATATAAAATTTTGTTAAGGCTCATGAATATTTGAAATTTAATGATAATACTTGAATTCAGGTCATCGTCTATCAAAGATGAGGGGAGGAGTCCGTGCAACGCACCTTAGTCACAGAACTTTGGTCCTTAGTATCCTCAATGTGCCAAAGTTTACAGGCAGAGCCCCCACCCCACAACTCTCCCTATTTAATGTTTGCCTGTTAAAATTCATTTTTGGTTTTTCATGCCTTAACTTCACAGAATATATTTATCCCTCATTACAATGTTTTTCTGCTGATGTTTATATAAGAATATTTTCTATTCACATTACTAAAACTCAATATAACTTTCAATGCCTTTTACCCTGTTTTTTGGAATTCCTTTTCCTATCTAGTTGTGCTTGGTAATTACGTGGTTGGATCTACTGAGCAAGGTATATTTAAGAAAGACTTGCTCCTATCCGTTTCCTCTGCTCTAGTCTCTTCCTCTTTCTGCAGGATACTACTTTTAATTTTTTATGATTTATCTGTTCATTTAAAAAATAATACATGTATAAATACATACATATGTGTTAATAATATATAATATCTTCTGCCTTTTCCTAGATAAATGATAGATTATACACAATTTTCTCTACTTTACATTTTTCATTTAACAACATACCCTAAAGATAATTCTATAATAACAGGTTAAACAAAATGATTAGGGAAAAAATTGAGTTACATTCCAAATAATATTGAAATCACTTGTAGACTTTTTGAAAAATATGTCAATGGTTAACAAATGTTACTACATGCAAAATAGTTGTTTATTAAACAACAATATCAATTGTTTGGTAAACAGAAAGTAAGGTTTCAAGCATTTACATTCTAATGTGATAGTTTGTTGCATATATATATATGCATTTATACATACATGCATATATGTATATGCTTTAGTGAACTTTTGTTACATTTTATAAAGCTGATGAGGCTGTTGAGTTGATGCATAATGTGTTAGTTATAATTGTTCCTTATTGAAATACTGGGATATATTCTCCAAGTTAGTGTTATCACATAGAATGTCTGATTTCCAGAAAGGGATGACTGATAATAAGAAGATATCTGTATCTTATTTCTTTATCCTAATTTACCAGTATGTTATGATTTTACTACCAAACAGTAGATGGCACTGGAAGTACATACTCATCAGAGGCCAAATTAATGTCTCGTAAACTCCAGTGTGTAATTTACATTATTTGTTATCTGAAGTCTTTGTGCCTAATGTAGTTCAAAAATAAATGGACCATTGCCTGAGGTTTAGAAATATATTTCTGGTATATTCAAAATTTCTATTCAAAAATATTTTGAAATGCTATTAGTTGCAACTACTAAGTATTTTTGTTTTGATAAAAATGTTACTGATACAAAGTCTACAAATGTTTTATGGTGCTTTTGAAAAGTTACCAATGGGCCTCCATGTTGCTAAATCCAGTTTTCATTCTCAGGCCTCGTTTTGTTTGACCTGTTGGCAGTATTTCACATAGCTGATCACTCTTTTCTTCTGAAAACATCTTTTTTGCTTGGCTTTCAAGACACCACATCCTCCTGGTTTTCCTTCTCCGTCACTGGCTGTTTCTTCTCTGTTTCAGCTTTTTCCACTTCTCCCTAATCTAATCTCTTAATGTTGGAGTGCCCCAACATTGGTCAATTTCTTTTTCTTATCTATACTCACTTCCTTAATGCTATCATCCAGGTTACAGTTTTAAATACAAGTAAAATGTCCACATTCTAAGTGGAGTCCAAAAAATTAAACTGGACAGCAGGAATTGCTGCATTATTTCAAGGCCAATGTGATGCAGAAGAGGAGTAGTGGTTGCTAATCAAGTATATTTAAATTTCATAAAATCATGGGACCTGTTGTGGATTTTGTGTACCATTTGAGTTCAATGACTGTCTCCTTGGTAACAAGGCTCAAATTTATATCTCTAGGCTAGACCTCTTCTCTGAATTCCAGACATATATTCAACTACTTATCTGGTAATTCTACTTGGATATCTAATAAAAATCTCAAATGTGCCCCAATTTTGTTCCCATCTCCAAGCCTCCTCTGCCACACTTATGTATCTCTGTTGATGGTGGTTCCATATCCTTTCAGTTGATCAGGCCAAAAACATTGAAAGCATTCTTGACTCCTCTATTTCCAACCTGTCACGAAGTCCTGTTGGCTCCTCTAACTTTAACATTTACCCAGAATCTGATCACCTCTCACTACTTCCACTGTTACTGGTTCAATTAATTATCATCTCTCATTTGAATTATTGCGATAGCCTTCCAACCACTCTCTCATCCTCCACTCTGACTGCCTTACAATCCATTTTCAGCAGAACATTCAGAGTGGTCCTATCAAAATGTATGTCAGTTTATGTTACACGTTTGCTCAAAACTCTGCAGTGACTCCACAGTTCACTCAGAATAAAATCAAAGTCCTTACAATGAACTACAAGATCAAATAAGACCAGCCCTCATGACATCTTTGAGTTCATCTCTTGCTACCTTTCCTCTCTCTCACTCCATTCTGGCCGTACCGGCCTCCTTACTTTTCCTCAGACACAGTAGATGCACTCCTACCTCAGGGCCTTTGCACTGGCCAATTCCTTTGCCTGAAGTCTCTCCCCTTAGTATTTACATGGCTTGCTCTCTCTCATCTCCTTGTTTTCTTTACCTCTCTCATTGAGGAGTACATTGAGGGTTCTATTTACAATTTTGAACTTTATCCCTGGCCCCAGCATTCCATTTCTCTTACCCTACTCTATTTTTTTACAAAGCACATATCACCATTGATATAATATATATTATATTATTTATTTCCTGCATTAAAATATAAACTTCATAAGAGCAGAGCTTATTGTCATTTTGGATCACTTCTCTGTCAGCACCCAGAGCAGCATGCTGTAGGTAACCAATGAATATATGTCAAATGATGAATAAATAAATGAATGAATGCTAAGGGGTACAGCACACCATAATCTTTTCAGTATTTAGAGTCTCTAAATATCACTTAGTTTTCACTTAGAAACTGTCACTCATTTTGAAGGATGACTCACTGTTATAATAGCTTTTTTCCTTTTAAATCTCATTGAACCAATCAATGGTGGACTGACTAGAATGAAATTCCAAAATATTAGCTGTTCTAGTTAAAAATATAACTCACACAGTTTAAGGTGTAATAAGGAGGTGCCTAATATTTGAGGAATGTTGAACATCTTGACTATTGTGATTGCCTAGTAAGGAAGGAAAGTCACGTTGACTGGGCTGCTAACATACCTATGACACTACAGGCCTTTGACGTATACATTATCTTTTACTCTTGGCAACTCAGTGAGGTAGATATTGCCCTGATTTTGCTGACTCGGAGGTCTTGGCTCAGGAAGATAAAATTGCTTGACCAATATCACACACTATCTGGAAGCACAGGTGGGATTCAAACCCAGTTTTGATTCCTAAGCTCATAGTCTTTCCATGACACTTAGTACCCTGTTCCCTTAATATTTTAAGGACAAGTAGACTTACATATGTATTTTACCAAGACGAGGTATGTTAAAAATCAGGGAGTCCAGTGATTCTTGAACATTTATAGCCCAGAGGTGCCTCAGCTTCTGGACTCACCTTTCATTCTAACCTGGTCCAGGATGAACTTGATTTTGTTTGGTTTTAATTTAGATAAAAATGGATTAAAAAGGCACACTGGTTTTAGGTACCTATGTACATACCCTAGATCTGGAAAAGCAGAGGTAGAATAGTTCGTCTTGTTACACACGGAACCCTTTAGTTCTTTCACAAGGAATGAAGCGGTTTAATATATACAATAAAATTATCTCGGCAACGATATGGTCAGTCTGGTTACTTTGACAACCCTAACAACCAGTCTAGATTTTGTTTTGATTCTCATAAAAAATTAACCTATCTCTTGACCTAAATTTGGATGGGAAAATAATAATAGAACAAAATACTTTTGTCTGGAGTAGATTCTTCTTCTGGTCCCAGCCTCTGGCTGATAATGACTCAAAGGGCCAAGCACAGAGAAAGTGCATGCAAAGATCATATGCTGTTTGGAAGTGAAACGAAGTCACCTGGCTCACACATCTGCTCCCCATCTGATCCCTGGAGACTGCTAATGGTCAGACAGAGCCCGTGTTCTTCCCACATCCATTTAGTAGCAATACCATCAGGAAAAGTGTTCTTCGCTTGGCACTTAAACTACAGCTTGGAGTTACAGAAAGTTCTTTCCTCTCTCATGCCCTGGTGTTAGCAGAGTGACTTTTTAGGCCTGGGGATGTCTCACATCGCTTTTATTTTGGGATCTCCTGTCCTGAGACAGCTGGTGAGTGTTAATGACCAGGCTGCGGTGCTCAGGTCTGCACGTCCACTCTCCCTGTTTCAGAACAAGGGAAACATCCTGGGATGTGGTTCTCACAACACAAAGGAGACACTAAATCCTTGGGACGATCCTCAGTGGGAGACGAGCTATTTTTCAACTTGGCTTGGGCCCAAGTGCAGAAAAACGTGAAACCATTGATTACATATTACTCCTTTTGGCCAAAAAAGTAGAAATTATACAAACACAAGAAAAACTTATTATATTTTTCCCACATTCTTTCTTTTCCCCAGATATATTGTTTAAATTTGAACAGTCATACAAAAGATCCCATGGGAATGGCACTTCCCACATGAACAGCTTCCTTGCTTATAAGAGATTCAACTCAATTCTCTGGTGGCTGAGGGGCCAATTTAAGGTTGTAATTTAACCCTAGGAGTCCTTAGATGCCATTATGTGGGGGAAGGGAAGGAAAAGAAGGAAAAATCCTAAATTTCTATACGTTGGCTGAAGATTGTCCCATGTGGTATTGGGTTTAGCATTATGTTAATGCCACACTTGCCTATGTCAGTACAAAGGCCTGGTGACACAAGAGAAGAGATAAAGAGCACTGAGATATAATATAGTGCAGTTCAGATCTACAGCACTGTATTAAAATCTGTATTCTAGGAACTAAGCCAGCTGCTGAAGATTCAAAGGTGAGTTATATTCAGTCCTTGCCGTGAACTTAACCATCTAAGAAGAAAGAACGGACTAGAATTTAAACATGGTACCTCACAAACCAAAATCAAGAATCATACCTAGAGCAGGTAGATATGATTCATTACCTTACACTTCCTTTCGACACATTGATACTACCCTTGTGGGTTCTATCAATCACAGGGATGAAATAAATTCACCATTTCAGCTAATGAACTAGCTAGACTAACGAATCATCCGAAGCAAATTGAAACAGAGAAGCAGTTTACCTAGCTCCAGGAGATAATTTATAGTGTTATGGAACTCTATTACACTCCTAGGAAACTCAAATTGTGCTCCCTTCTGAACAAAAAAATATTTGGAGTATGGATAAAGCTGGAAAGGTTCAGAGAAGTATTCTGTTCCTTTGATAAATGTTGTTGTTGCTTTCATCATTATACCATCAGGGCCCCATAGGGTCCTGCAATGCTCATGCCTCTAAGAATGAGGAAGATCTGATTCCTTTTATGCGATGAGGACTCACTTTGCTGCATGCACAATCTTGATAGCTATCTTTCAAGCTAAAGACTTCAACCTACAGTGAAGCCTCTTGAGCAATTTCTTGAATGTTACTTTATGCCAGTTTACTTTAGGTTAAGTGCTTGTCTATCTTATTTATTCTTTGTAGCAACTCTCTAAAGCTAATCTTGTCCCTGTTATCCAGAGGAAGAAATTGTCAGAGATTAACTAATTTGCCCAGGGTTCCTCATCAACCAAATGGTGGTACCAAGACTCAGAGCCAAGGTGTTGTCAACAGTGACCGAATACGACGAAATAAATTATCAAATTTAAAAAATTTCATCACAAATATAATTGGTTATTAAAAAGCAGTTTTACTTTGTATGTAATTGCTACTTGAGAATATCTTTGCATTTTCCAGAGTACCTTTCAATTTCACAAGGCTTTAATTTCACTTGAAAGAACAGAGTTTTATGAAAACGTCAAACGTTTTTCTCCAGTAAACATGATTTGGGGAAGGAGGCTGCAAAGTTAAGAAAAATCTGTGTGTGTGTTTTTTAATCTTCCTTTTCTAGGAAATCAACCAGTGCCTTCTTGTTGACATAATTTCTGCCAAGACTTTTAGAAGTACCATATATCTGGAATTTACATGCTCTACAGAAAGGACGGGGCCGGGGAACACTAAGTAGTGTTGTTTGAATGGGAAACAGGAAACCAGGCTTAAACACAGATTATAGGATTCAATTAGCCTCAAAGCCTAAAACACGCTTTTTCTTTTGCCATGCCTTAATAGCCTTCTTTCTTTATTCTTTTTCCAGTGCACAAATTACTTTTGCACTGTGAAGAGAGTAGGTGTTTAGTAAAGATGTAGGTAAGAATTCATTTTAATACAGCAATAAAATCCTACAGAGGACAAAATTTATAAAAAATACACACACACACACACACATAGATAAACATTCCTTAGAAAGACAGAGAATATAAAAACAAATCAGTTTTGTGCCTGTCCTGGATCATCGCTTTCTTTTCTGTTTTTAATCTCTTCTAACGTTGGAATGAGAATGACTGGGAACAAGCTGAGTTTCTGAGTGCTGGTTCTGGAGATTTACCTAGTTATACCTCACTTAGTTTATTATCTCATTTCACAGCTTCCACAACACTTGGAGGAAATAAATTACTGCCTTTGAGGTCCTATAGCTATGAACAGCTGTGTGGTTCCAAGATACAGAGAAAGTGTATGTTAATTGTCATTTTAATGATGATGGTAACATCGTCTTTTCAATGTAAGTAGACATTTTATCTTTCAAGGAGATTTAGCTGTGACATTTAAATTAAGAGAAGATTCTTTCCTTTCATAATGAAGCTGGGAAGATGTGAACCTGCATCTACCACAGGCCATGACCCCAGCCGTGTGGAAGAAGCTGGTTCACATTGGGGGAAATAAACCCAACACACAGAAAGATACAAAATGAAAGACACACATACACATACACCTGCTGGCATTGGATTCCTGGTTCTAGTCCCTGAGGGCCCTGGAGCTACTCTGTGTGGTTTCCTGATTCCCGGATCCTCATCTTTAATTCTGCAAGTTGCACCAATAGCTTTCAAGTACATATCGTTTGTTGCTGCTGCTGCTGCTGCTGTTTTTGTTGTGATTTTTGCTTAAGCTAGCTCAAGTTGAGTTTCTGTCGTCTGCAACCAAAGGTCTTTATATAGAGAGGAACATTTTTATCTCAAGGGCTGAGGTATAATCTGAGCTCCAGAGGTTCTGTGACCAAGAAGCAAAGGATCACACAGGGTATTACCCCAGCCTACGAAATAGTCTTCAGGGGCTAAACATCAGAAGGCTTGGAAGAGTCTGTGATAACAATACTAAATAAGAGATAAACCTATATATTCTGGTTTCCATGGAAAGTCCCAGTTTATACCAATTGTACTGGTCTCCTATTTGGCTTAGCATTTGTCTCAGAGTTTTTATTTTCTAAATAAGCATTATTACTGATAGTTACATTAAAATAATCCAGCACTGGTTTGTTAGAATGCCGCTTTTCATTTCTAGCTTCTGCAATGGTCTTATCAGGTAGTGTGTGAGACATGTGTGCAGAGAAGATTCTTATCAATGTGTGATTAAGTCTGAAAGACATCCAGCAGCAGCCTGTCTCTCTTCTTCTAACCCATCCTCCATGCAGCTCAGATTATACCTCAGCCCTTGAGATAAAAATGTTCCTCTCTATATAAAGACCTTTGGTTGCAGACAACAGAAACTCAACTTGAGCTAGCTTAAGCAAAAATCACAACAAAACCCTTCTCTTTAAATGGAAGTATGCAGAGTGAATAAAGGTGCATCTAAAGCTAGCAAACACTTGCCAGTCTCCAATGGTGGTAAAGAGGTGTTCAAACTTGCTGCTATTGCCAACAACTTAATGGACCTACCAGTTATGCCATGGGCTATGCATATTTGCAAATCAAATATCAGACAAGGTGTTAATTTCCAAAATATATAAAGAACTCATACAACTCAACAACAAAAAAGCAAACAACCTGATGAAAAATGGGCAGAGGGCGTGAAAAGACATTTTTCCAAAGAAGATACACAGATGGCCAACAGGCATATGAAAAGATGTTCAATATCAGTAATTGTTAGGGAAATGCAAATCAAAACTACAATGAGATATCACCTCACTCCCATCAGAATGGCTATAATTAACAAGACAAGAAATCATAAATGTTGGAGAGGATGTGGAGAAAAAGGAACCCTCATACACTGTCAGTGGGCATGCAAGCTGGTGCAGCCACTACAGAAAACAGTACGGAGATTTCTCAAAAATTTAAAAATAGAACTACCATATAATACAGCTATCCCACTACTGGATATTTATCCAAATAACTTAAAATCAACAATTCAAAGAGATTTATGCATCCCTGTGTTCATCACAGCATTATTCACAATAGCCAAGACATGGAAGCAACCCAAGTGCCCACCAGTGGATGAATGGATAAAGAACATGTGGTATATATATATGTATATATATATATATATACAATGGAATACTACTCAGCCATAAAAAAGACAAAACTGTGCCATTTGTGACAACATGGATGGACCTTGAGGGTGCTATGCTAAGTGAAACAAGCCAGACAGAGAAAGACAAACACCATATGATTTCCCTCATATGTGGAAGACAAACAAACACATAGATAAGGAGAACAGATTACTGGTTACCAGAGGGGAAGGGGGTTGAGGGAGGGCAAAAGGGGTAAAGGGGCACATACGTATGGTGATGGATAGAAACTAGACTATTGGTGGTGAACAAGCAGTCTATACAGAAACTGATATATAGTAATGTACAGCTGAAATTTTACAATGTCATAAGCCAATATGACCTCAATAAAATAATTTTTAAAAATTACAGTAAAAAACAAATAGAGGCAAGAAGCTGACAGGCCATCAGTTAGAGCGTCAGGGTTAGGGTGAACTGTAGGAAATTTGGTTTATATGTAATATGTGCAGGCAATTATAGGCAGAACAGTCCTCATATGGGTCACATAGGGTACAGTCTGAACACTTTGCCTCCAGTGGTTTTGTCATTTATTGTATAATAGAAATCTGCAGTTACTTCTTTGTATTTTATTACTTGGTAACACTTTAGTATTTTATACTTTTTCTTTTTCAAAGATTTTATTTTTTTCCTTTTTCTCCCCAAAGCCTCCCAGTACATAGTTGTATATTCTTCGTTGTGGGTCCTTCTAATTGTGGCATGTGGGACGCTGCCTCAGCGTGGTTTGATGAGCAGTGCCATGTCCGCGCCTGGGATACGGACCAAGGAAACACTGAGCCGCCTGCAGCGGAGGGCGCGAACTTAACCACTCGGCCACGGGGCCAGCCCCACACTTTAGTATTTTGCAATAAACCGTTTAGGCAAGGGTGAGCTCCAAAAGACAAAAGTCCATATCCATTGCAAAGTTAAATACTTAATTTCCAATTATCAAGAATATTCATAAAGAATATGTAATTTGCAGAAAATGTTTGTTGATATTTACCATCCCTGACAATACGAAAACCTAAAGACACAATCTACTGAAGGAGAATCAGCATCTACTTCAAAACTGAGTTGTTATTTTAAGAAGAATGGGCCTGAAGACAACCATTTCATAAAGTTGGCTGTGATATGTGTATTGAAAATCACTCATTTAGGTCAAGTAACTTTTCTTAACTATTTTATCACATTTTCTGTGTCCAAGTTTGGTTGTGCATGTGGGGAAAGAGAAAAGATCGTAGGTGCTAAAAAATATATTTTTTAGTGAATATTTGTTGAGAAATAAGAACAGAACATTTACATGAGAAAAATAGATATAGGTATCATTGAAGAGACTAAGCCTTGAGTGCCTCCTATGTAATAGGTTAATTATATAAATTAATTATTATTAATATAATAATTAATAAATACTTGTGGATTGAATAGGGCAGGTTTTCCACAGATCATTAGATAGATGCTAAACATCTTTCAAGGGCCGTTGTACTCTGATTAGTCATTTGAAAGCTTGCCAGTGCTTTCATCAATTTGCGCAATGAACAATGTTAAAGCTGTTAACACTTACAATTTTAGAAGTTTCTCGAAGTAGGACCTAAATATAATCACAACAGTTTCTTCGGCTGATACAGATTATTTTGCAAACGGCTACTGGCAAGTTTAAAGACTAAAAAACAGTAGTTGGCCAAACTCCCAGGTTAAATTGTGGACCCCTTCTCTGTGTGGGGCTACCATTTCAGGAGCTGCTTGGGTGGTATTTTGCGCATAGTTATGACTGTATTTCAATTTACTAGATTTGCCTCTGAGAATTAGGTAAAAGTCTTCAAAATGCAACGCTAATTCTTTGAATTTTCTTCTGTCAATCCTATCCTCTTATTGACCTGCAAATAAAAAATGACGTGCTGAAAGGATCTTTAGAATTCTTTTAGAAATTAAGCAAGGCTTTCCTCATGCTAATAATTTCCTAATTTAATAGTTTTATGGGTTATTTATATATTATATCTTGCATGTCATTGAGCAAGGAATTAGGATGAAATTTATCTTCTAAAGAAATAAAAGAATTGTATAAAGGTTCACTTTTCTTCCTAGTTCCAAAGTCTCTCTCTTTCCCTGTGTGTGTGTGTGTGTGTGTGTCTGTGTGTGTTTGTATAAAATCAGACTTTTAAATGATAAATTAGATTCTAATTCTTTGGAAATCCATGGCACACTAAATTGAAGAGTGTGTTGGGCAATTTTCCAATGAATTTAGTCAAGGGAAATAGCTAAGGCTGATAATTAGCAGATAGTTTGTTCATTCCTAAACTCAACTGATAGTTGCCCATAACTTTATTTTCCTTTGTTTACATAATGTAGACTTGACACAAGTATGCTAAAATATGTTGCTGATGGGGAAAGTTCCAAACATTCTAACACCCAAACTTGCTTTTATTCTTCCCCTTCTATATGGGAAGCAATGATGAACAAAACAAAGGCTTAGACACCTCAATTTTTCATCTTATTCAAGAAGAACTATGGTCCAGGCAGATTATCACTGGCTCGTGATTCTCCTCTATGTCCCCTACCTAAACCCTCCCCACAAAGCCTGAATTCTCTGTTGAGGTTTCCTGCACATGAGTGGTAAAGTGGGAACATTTGCAAGTTAGGATGGCATAGTGGTGTACTGTCCCAGAATCTCACTCCCCCGATAGCCAAACAAAAGTAGGTAAAAATAATAATGATAAACAAAGCAAGGATTCCCAAGAAGAAACCAATCACAGGAGAAAACTAGGGAATAAATTTCAAAATTTCAAAAATTGTATTTTTTGATAATAGAAGCCAAAGAGTCTGAGGTGGCCAGGCTTCTTTCCCAGCAGCCTCATCCAAGAAGCAAAAGGGGAACTGACAAGATCGGAGAAATGCCACTTATATCCTTCAACTTGGGGAGAAGCTGGCTAAGAGGATGAGAAGAGCTTGCAAAGAAAGAATCCATGAAGGAACAGGTCAAGCAAAATCTCTTCAGAGTAGACAGCCCAGCATCCTAGAAGACCTCACTAGAGGCTCCCTGCACTGAGCTGAGATGGAGGAAATGAGTCACAGCCCAAAGGGGTCACACACTGACTGGATAGAAGGGACTCTGGTATAAGATAATAAAGGGGATCTTAGAAGATGAAGCAGAATCTAGGTCCTCAGCAAGTATTTCATTCAGTGCCATCTGGGTTCTCCCTCTTCCTTTCTCCACACCACCAGATCACAGCTAGCATACAGACCATCTGGTACTTCAAGGGTAGAACATAAGGAGGTGGGAGAGAATAGTCCAGGATAATTGGGAAGAATATTTTTACCACCCACCCCCAGAACAATTACAAAACCAATCATTTAGGAAAATGACTCTTGAGTGTGGAAAGCTTTGGGATTGGCTTATAAGTTTGTTTCACATGGACGAATGACCAGAGGAAGAAGTTTGACATTAGTCTTCCAAGTGTGTCAATACAACATAGTTATATTTTTCTAACCCCAAAGAGTATTAACACTCTTTCCCACAGTCATTTTGACTTTCCTGACGTTTCCTTTTAATCAAATTGTCATTAACATCTGTTTTAAACAACAAGACATTCCCACGGTAGCAAAACTATGATGATTTTTTCATATGGAGAATGTAATGAAAACACATGAATTGAGGAAAACAAACCAACAACTTGAAAAATCTTGGGATTAGGGGAAAAAAAACTTTGATCAATTAATATAAACTTTATTTTGTGGGAAGGAATGTGAGAAGGATACACTATTCACAGTGCGTTCTTCTTTGCTGAAAGCTGCAGAGAAGAACCAACCATTAGCAGCATGTGGGTTGTTCTAAGACAAACCTCAACTCACTCTTCTGTCTTCTTGCCCTTTCTGGGGACTTTCCCAAAAAGGAAGGAGCGTTTCAGACTTTGTCTCAATTGTCATTAGTGGGTCTTTATTGTCATAAGCAATGTGGCAAGACAAAAATCTTTTTCGTAATAGCTCTAGTAGAGGATAAGCCTAGGTGTCAGAAACTATTGGATGATAACTAGAGGGAGAATTTATCTTTGCTATTATAGCCACTCAAGAGCTACCTAAAGCTGTGGGTATCTCTCACACTCACTGGTATACATTTTTACCCATTCCCATCACCAAGAGAAGTGCTGAAAGAAGGCAAGTACCACAGAACTTTGTCCATATGTTCTTTCTAGAACAGGTTCTTGATTACTTTCCACAGACAAGAGCTCAGGCCCATTAAAACTCATATAAGTCTTGTGGCTTCTTTTAAACACCAAACTGTGGTATTGTACCCAAAATAAGTATACTTCACAAAGGGCAAAGGAGGAATTAGTTTAACAAAAACATTCTATACAAGTGCCCTGAGATGTTGATTAACATTCTAAGAAATTGTTTGTGGAATCAAAACAAGAAAGATTAGAATTTCAGAGCTGGAAAAAAAATCTCAACGATATCTAGTCTCTGTCTCTCTAGTCTCATTTGATATGTAATTTCTCATTAATTGCATTTGTTCATCTGTTCAACAGGTATTTATTGGGAACCTATCAATCTCTGCTCAGCACTGCGTATAGAGTGCTGAACGAAACACATAGTCTCTGACCTCATGGAGTTTTAAGCCTACTGGGAGAGACAAAATTGAACAAATTACCATGCAAATATTATGATGTAATCTGATTTGATAAGTTTCAATTGCTCCAGTAGCGTGGAATTTATTATTATTATTTTTTTTTCCTGAGGAAGATTTTCTCTGAGCTAACATCTGTTGCTAATCTCCTTTTTTTTTTTTTTTTGCTAGAGGCACATTAGCCCTGAGCTATCATCTGTGCCAATCTTCCTCTCTTTTGTATGTGGATCACCACAGCATGGCTGATGAGTGGTGGAGGTCCGTGCCAGGGATCTGAACCTGTGAACCCAGGCCCCTGAAGCTGAGTGCGCCAAACTCAACCACTACCCCATGGGGCTGGCCGCAGAACTTACTATTTTTGTAGGTAACCATCCTATTTATATAGGACTGACAACGAGAAAAGTCTTCTAAATCTATTTCTATCTCACAGAGCATGGGCCATCACTTTTCATATGCTTCTAGGAATTATCCTAGCATCATGTTTACACCATCTTCTCCAGTCTTTGCCAGGGTTTTAAATCCTGTATCTCAGGGGAGTGCTCTCTCTTATTCAAATTTATGCCCCACCACTCTTGATCCAGTACTCTCAGAATCCAGTTCCATAAGGGTTCTCCCAGCTTCTGCTAGTATATGTTGGCTAAATCTTACAGCTCCTTTGGGATGAAATCCCTTTTCTCCCTTTTCAGGTCTAATACATTCCAGCTGGGTTAATATTGTCCTAGTGGCCAGGAGGGGATCCTGCAATATAATTGTGGGTCATATTGTCCTGTAAGAGAGGACCTCTGTATCACCTTCATGTAAGGGAGAGTTCAGACACTTAACAAGGATGAGTAGGACACTTCTGAGGCTCACAAGGCAGGGGAATCTGGAGATTCAAGAATTTCAGATGACCCCATCCATGTGTCAGGATCTGATTCTTTCCCAGACAAGACCTAATCTTGGCATAGCAGAACCCTGGAGTTCACTACTCTTCGAAAGTGCTAAGCTTGGTCCTCAGCTTTCTTTGCCCACTAACTATAGAAGATTAAAATCTTTTGTATGCTACAAAGGATGCCCTCTGGCTTGCAGACTTAGAGCGCACAAACTTAATCACTCGGCCATGGAGCTGGCCCCAGTTGATAACATTCTCTATGCTACATTCTCCAACTAATCCTCACCAATTTGCCAACTAATCATCCTTAGCATGTAACTTTTTTTCCAAGGTGTCAATTAAGTTTAGCACCCAACTGTGTCCTTATAGTTGTTACTTACCCTATATTTCTCAAAGGCCAGAAACATCCAACCTGCTAGTGTACTTTCTTTCACCCAAATACCATTTCAGTTTACCACCAATGAAAGTTTTAATAACAGCATGGATACTTTATGTGGGGACAATCTGAGTTACAACTACTACCAGTGCTGGAGTCCTCATTACCAGTTGGGTGGCAGGTAATCCAAATCCAAAGTCCCATCTTAGTGTCTGCTTTCTTGGATCCATTTCTGGTGCCAACTGTTGTGTGCTTAGGCAGGTAGGAGGCTGAATCTTAGAGATGAGAGAGCGGGAAGTTTATTAGAGAGTGCTCCTGGGATCAGCATCTATGGAATGGAAGAGAAAGAAAAGAGATCAGACTGGGCAAAGGGATAAACTGGACTGTGCCACAGTCTCAACAAAGGACTCAACTGACCCCATGGGGAGTTCTGAAACTGGGATGGTCCTTTAGAGTTGTCTCAATTTAGGGCAGGGAGGCTAGATTTTTACGACCCTCAGTCGACCAGTGAGTGAACACGGGTTACCATGGGAAGGAAGCGTGACCTTGGGTGAGGTGGGATCTTCAGCAGAGGCAGGCACCAAAGAAACAGCTGGGGCCACCTGCTGGGAGTACCTCCAGCGGTTAGGGAAGTAAATCCTTTATTCACAAAGGGTATATGGATGGTGATCATATCCATGACAGAGAGCATGAGGGAACTTCTGGAAGTGGCCCACTTCAACCAGGAAAGTGGGCAAAGGCATGCGGAGTGGCTGATGCTTTCTCCAGCATTCTTTCTGCTTTAACATGCTTCACCACCATTCTCCTCTGCAATAATTACCTCATGAAATAGTCTCTTTTCAGAGTATCAAAGAGGACCTGTAATAGGTCTCTTATTGACCTACCTGGACTTTCTACCATTTTAAGAACACTTAAAAATTTTCAGTACTGAGAAAGGAAGTAAGAGTCTTTGAACCCGACCTCTTTCTCTTTTCCCCCTCTGTCTTGGCTTCTTTTTCAATTGATAACTTTTTTTTTTTTTAAAAGATTGGCACCTGAGCTAACGTCTGTTACCAATCTTTTTTCTTCTTCTTCTTCTTCTTCTCCCAAAACCGCCCAGTACATAGTTGTATATTCTAGTTATAGGTCCCTCTGGTTGCGCTATGTGGGACGCTGCCTCAGCATGGCTTGATGAGTGGTGCCATTCTGTGTCCAGGATCCGAACTGGCAAAACCCTGTGCCACCGAAGCAGAGCGCACAAACTTAATTACTCGGCCATGGAGCTGGCCCCAGTTGATAACATTCTCTATGCTACATTCTCCGACTAATCCTGACTGTGAGTTATAGATAGATAGCATATATAGCTCCATTGTCAAAGTCCACCAGACCTGGGTCGTGATGTGTAAATGGCATTTTGGAATTAGCAATCCCTTTTCTCCTAGAAAGTCTGGCTCTCAAATCAAGACTCTACAGAGTAAAAAAATAAAAAATCTAATTTGGCAATCAAAGCTGACTATGGTGTATGGTTCTTCTGATGCTCCAAAACCTATTGTTTCAAAGGATGGAGAGTCGCAAAGAATTACAGTTCAAACAAAATGAACATAGCTGTACTTGAAGTTTTCCAAACAGTATAGTTGCTATGATAGTAGTGTTTCAAACTTTGCAAATATATTGACATAATAAATTTACATTTTAAAAATTATTTGCATCCTATCTCTGTTATTGTACTAATTGCCATCCTCCATTCAAGAGGTAGAAAAACTTTCTAAAAGCACTGCCCTCAAGCCTGAGACGAGACACACTGTATGACAAATAAGCCAATTAAAATGCTTAACAGGATTTGTAAATCTATAGCAGAAGCAAATAATCTTGAAAACAAAGTTTTCATGTGCAACAGCAAGGCTGTTGAGAGAAAAAAGGATAAGTGAATTCTGACTTGTCTGAGCCAGTATAACTTGAAGCAGATTCAAAGAATACAGGATTATGAACCAAAATATAAGATATTACGCCCAGGAAAAGAAATGAGAGCTTGATGACATGAAAGAAAGAAATGGAAATGAAGTAGTAATTAATTGGTTTCTAAGAAAAAATGTTTCCTTACCCACTGTTTGAGTAGGAGAATTGAAATTTCAGACGTGTTTGAAAGTACTGGAGAACATGTGCTAACCGTTTTCTGGATTCTTGAGAGTGGCCGAGGAGGCCACAAGCTTCATAGAGAAGTTCCATGTGTACCAGTGAGCCTTACAGGCAGCTCAGCAATGACCAAGAGAAGGGACCAGGCTGATGGGCCTGAGGGTGGGCTTACAGAGTTACAGTCAGCTCAAGGGATAGACATTACCAATTCTATCCAATACTCAGTTCTCTTCCCCCTGACGTGAAAGAAACGTTTCCCAGTTCTCTTGCAATTAGGTGAAACCAGGTTCCTAATTTGGTCAGTCACATGAGATTGAAAGTGATGTATCAGTTTGGGGCTGAGGTAATTAAAAACTCCAAGGTGATTCTCCAGTCTCTCTCTTCCCTTATCATAGTGACCAAGAAGGCCACTTGGTCTAGATGATACAGCTGTAAGAAGATCAGTGGAACCTCTTCGGCAAGGTCCCTGATGGAGCAGAGCCCTCCAGGAAACCTTGTCGGACCTGCAGCATGTGTTAGAAATAAACTTTTGTATGTTTAATACGGAGATTTGGGGATCGTCTTCCTTCCTTCCTCCCTCCCTCCTTTCCATCCTTCCTTCCCTCGTTCCTTCTTTCTCACTCGCTCTTTCTTTTTTTATTTTTTTATTGTGGCATAGCCTCTCCTGTCCCAACAATGAGTAAGTAGATGAGAATTCTCAAGCTCCCAAATGACAGGAAGCTGGAGGACCTCAAGAAGCCTGAGGCTGGGAATGAGGAAGATTTGAGAATGTGGATTTCAGCAATAATTACTGGCTTCATGACGGCAATAAAAAGCCTAGATGTGATCAGAAATACTATAGCAAAGGCCAGGGACCCTCTTCTGACTGCAGAATCATATGTAAGTTCTCTGGAAATTTAAGTTTACTCTAAGGAAAGGGAAGAAAAAGAATGGTAAGAGGGAAAATCTTTTTTTTGGAAGATTAGCCCTGAGCTAACATCTGCCGCTAATCCTCCTCTTTTTTGCTGAAGAAGACTAGTTGCTAACATCCATGCCCATCTTCCTCTATTTTATGTGGGATGCTTGCCACAGCATAGCTTGACAAGTGGTGGGTAGGTCCGCACCCAGGATCTGAACTGGCAAACCCTGGGCTGCCGAAATGGAACATGAGAAATTAACTGTACGCCACTGGGCTGGCCCCAAGAAGGAGAATCTTGAGCAACTAAATTTAACTACTGAATCAATCACTTTAAAATCAGAAATAATGACATTACCTTAAATTGGAAAATTCATTTTTTCCTGTCCTCCATAAAATGAGGAGCTCATAATCTAAGTTGAGTAGCCTAAGCAGAATAAAAAATAGTACCACAAACTAACAGAAATCAGAATTCACTTTGTCGAAAATTGAACCAATGAGGAGACTTTTTAAAAAACCTGAGAATAAATGTCATAATAATTAGAAAGGAGAGACAACATTGTTTTTATATCTAGATGATAGGATGACTAACTTAAACAAGTCCAAGAATTCAGCAACAAAACTACTAGAACAACACAAAAATCTCAGTAAGTTCTCCAGTTTCCATACAAATAAACAAAACCATTAATTTCCCCAATTTAAAAATCAGAAGTTATAAAATACAACTTTAAGATGTTCTGTTCATATCAGTATATCAGTTGCGTATTGCATTTTGTTGCTAACAGAAGTTTGTAAGATGTCTAATTTTTAAATAATAAATGAAATAATTTTCCTATATAAAAATCACAAGCTATAAAATGCAACTTTAAAATATTCCATTTACAGTAGTGTGTCACTTAGGAAATGCATTTTGTTGCTAGTAACAGACTGAAAATAAACATTGCATAAACAAGATAGAGGGGCCGGCCCGGGGGCATAGCGGTTAAGTTCACGTGCTCTGCTCTGGTTGCCTGGGATTAGCCAGTTCAGATCCTGGGCATGGACCTACATACCACTTATCAAGCCATGCTGTGGCTGGCATCCCACATATAAAGTAGAAGAAGATGGGCACAGATGTTTGCTCAGGCCCAATCTTCCTCAGCAAAAAGAAGAGGCTTGGTGGTAGATGTTAGCTCAGGGCTAATCTTCCTCCAAAAAAAAAGGGCAAAAAACCACACAACAAGATAGAATTCTCTGTATCTTTCACTAAAAAGAAGTCTAGAGATAGACAGTCCATGGCTGGTATGGTTCTACGACTATCATGCTTCTTATCTCTTTTGGCTTTGTCATCCTTAGAGAATGACTTCTCTATCATCAAGTTTGCCCCATGTTTATAATGGCTGCTGGAGCTCCAGCCACCATATCCGTAGTCCCAACAGCAGGAAGGTGAAGGTCAAACGGTGCATGTACCCTAGTTAAATGTCGCCACTTTAATAAACCTTTCTAGGAGTGTCATCTAACAACTTTCACGTGTGTCTCATTGACCAGAAATTAGCCACAGGCCACACCTAGCTGCAAGGGAAACCAGGAAATGTGGCCCTTTAACTGAGCGCTTTGCCACCTTGAATCAAGCCAATATTCTTTCATTAGAGGAGAAAGTGGAATGGATATTAGTGTGGATAACTAGGAATCTCTGCCATAAATTGTGTTTAAAGCTACATACAAGTTAGAAGTATTGAGGATCTGTTCTTGAGCATATAAAATAAGATTTGAATAACTTAAATTATAGTGAAGTAAAAAAATATCTTTGAATGTAGTTAGAAGGACAATGGTGACCCTGGTTGGGAGAAAGCTAAAGACGGAATGGACTGTTGCCAATGTTCTAGCTTTTGTTTTGGGTGGTAGGTTTGCAAGTGCTTATTTCACTATTAAAAATTACTAGCTAGCTTAGTAAATAGAAGCAGACCATGCATGAGCAAAGAATAGAGTATGTCATCAGCTAAGATTTATTAATCCATCACAAAAAAGAAAGTCCAATTCTGAAATCCTAATTTTTTATATTCAAAAACAACCCTAGGGACCGGCTCAGTGGCACAGAGGTTATGTTTGCACATTCTGCTTTGGTGGCCTGGGGTTCACTGGTTTGGATCCCAAGTGTGGACCTACGCACTGCTTGTCAAGCCACGCCGTGGCAGGCGTCCCACATATAAAGTAGAGGAAGATGGGCACAGATGTTAGCTCAGGGCCAGTCTTCCTCAGCAAAAAGAGGAGGATTGGCAGCAGATGTTAGCTCAGGGCTCATCTTCTGCAAAGAATAAAAAAAGAAAAATGACTCTAAAATGTATATGGAAGAATAAACGGGTGGAAAGCCAAGAAAAAATGGGAAAAGGAGAGTAAAGAAAAAAATGAGTACTGTCAGATTTTTAAAACTCCTAACACATCATTTAACTAAACACTGCTTCTTGGAAGGAAGAACCAGATCCTAGTCATCAACCCATGCTGTCACAGATTCATGAGGGACACTCTGCATATTTTATTGGAATTAAAGCAAAGGGAGTCACTGTTCACCTTTCTACACTAAAGAAAGGTGATTATTGCTGCTCATGACTCTTCCAGGGATTTCAAGTTGCATCTTTATGCTGTGTCATTATCACCTTCTGCTGCAGAGGCTGTTGACTACCTAGCTCAAGATCTAGTCTCTTTCTGCCTTGATCTTATTCAGAATGACTAATGATGTAAATGGGAAGTGTGTAAGTTCTGGGAAATTTTCTTAAAAGACAGCTGGAGTACATCCTTTGGCCTTTCTGCCACTTCCTCCTTCCTGCTGCCTAAAATGCAGAGGTAATGCATTTGTGGGCACAGTGGGTGGGAGAACTTGGTGTGTCTCTGGGGTCCTTATGACTCCATGGAGCCACTGTATCAGGCCTGGGCTGCGCTCTCTGATCTTCATCAAACACCAGAGCATAAGCTCATACATTTCAGCTTCCATAGTGGGGTCTCTGTTATATGCAACTGAACCCAATCCTAACCAACCCACTTTCCTTTTCTTCGTTATATGCCAACAATTTTAAGAATCCGAAGCCACAGGAAACTAGCAACAGAATGCTAGGCAGAATCCACATTCTGAAGCAGAATCTTGAAATAGTGGTGGAGAAGATTGTTTCTCCTATGCACTGGAAAAGATGAATTCTCTAGGATACACATTCATTATATTTTACTATTATATTCTTGCGAATAGCAAAATCATCTCTTCCAAATCAGTCTCTTCCGTCCTGAAAAAGTGTAAGAGCTCCTTACACTAGCATTCCATAGAGAAAATTTTGTATCTAAAAATATAAAATGGGGCATTAGTAAACCAAGATTCTCCAGGGTTAGATCAATATGATAGCTAAACTTGCAGTCCAGAAGGCGTGTTTGATGAAGAGTATACTGTCTATATAATATCCAGGCACAGAGAAGTATGCCATTTCTAAATGTTTGCACCTCAGCAATATTTTTGAAATTTTGTGTTATTTAATGCAAGAAATAATCTTCTCTGATTCTTTTAGATAGACTGCTAGACTGGAAGATAGAAGCCCTCATTACACTGCCTGTACATCTTGCCTTATCTTTTTGTATACACTGTCACTAACCTGATGATAAGATTTCCTAACTCTAAACCAGTTACCCATGCAAGCCAGCTGTTCCTGCCAGTGCCAAGCCTTGCTCTCAGGGAGTCTTTGTAAATAGTGAAGGGAAAGCTAAGAATCAGCTATTGCTTCCATAATTTAGAGAGGCATCAAGAGTGTCTTTAAACCTTATCTAAACACTCAGAGAATGACTAGAAAAGAAATTTCCAGAGGATTTTGTTCCCTCAGTCGTGTAGGAGACTAAAATGCTTCTTTCTATTTTTTCTTCTCCAACCCCAATATGCATGCATTAACGTGATGGGTTAAAACGTTTTAACACACGTGTTCTTAACTTCTCCTTTACCTTCGTCCACTTAAGAGGAACTAACTCCATCTGCTGACTTTCCTCTCCTCTGCATCCTCTAAAGAGCATTCTACCTTTCCTAGATGGTTTTTTCTGAGCTTTTCCTGAGGAATCCGGAAGAAAGTGACAGGAGCAGGACAAATACTATGAAAGATCATGGAATGGAAGAAATGAAGATGGAAGAAAAGAGAAGGGCCATGTATAAACTTCGTGGTGTTTGTGAAGAAAAAGTAAAGGCACTGAGTTATTTTGAGATTACTATTTTGTAGCTGTATTGAGTAATTTTGATCAATAACTCTGAGACTTTAATAAGGGCATAGACTAACCTCTCATAACTCTTAAGAGAAGGTCTCTGTGATTAGACCGATATTTCTCAACTGTTAAAAAACCCATGCTCTTTTTTTTTTAAAGATTTTATTTTTCCTTTCTCTCTCCAAATCCCCCCAGTACATAGTTGTATATTTTAGTTGTGGGTCCTTCTAGTTGTAGCATGTGGGACACCACCTCAGCATGGCTTGATGAGCAGTGCTATGTCCGCGTCCAGGATCTGAACTGGGGAAACCCTGGGCCACCGAAGCAGAGGCGCAAACTTAATCATTTGGCCACGGTGCTGGGCTCCACCTCAGGCTCTTTCCTGATAAACATAAAAGTCTCATGACCACCGTACTTCCAGGGATTCTGGTGTGGTCCCCTAGGGCATAGTTGAAAGCCACTGGGTTATCTACATTTTCCCACCAGCCAAAGCAATCTTGTCAAGCTTTACTCTCTGTAGATTGAATTATATAAGAAATAGAATGCTTTTTCAAGTATTTATCTTATAATATATTGAGAAGTATATGACCCTCCATGCCAAAAAGATGGGTATGTCCCTTACTGTTACTGTTACTTCAAACGGAAAGTCTTGCTCCGAATCTGAAGTGAGAGTTGTATAGATCCTAGCCAACAACCTGAATGTGAAAGAATGAAGTGTGATAAACTTGAGAATGGAGTTGTACAGATTTAGGAGAGTTGGGGAGGAGAGATGAAAAGTACAGAAAAGACTGGAAGCAAATGGCTGACTGTTAGGAAGAGAGTGCAGGAGAACTCTCTTGGGTCTCCTTGGGTAAAGTCAGCTTTGCTGGAAGCCATCACCAACCCTAAGGGATTGTGGGATTCATGGCTGCTCAGTAGCCTTAGCCTGTGACATGCAGACGAATTCTTCCAAAGTCTATGGGCACAACTACTCAACTGTCAGTCATTGCTGACTTGGAAACTGCTAAGTTGCTTCTTTCCAAGTGTATTTGAATCGTGTACCTCATTCTTTGAAAAATGTAAAAATAATTAAAGAATGAATTATTCCATTTTTTCATAGCTGTTAAATAATTCTGTCTTACAATGAAGTGTTTCTAAAAATTTAGGTGCCACTCTAAAAGGCACATCTTCAATTAAAAGATTTAAGGTAGAGACAGTCAATAATTTTTCCTATTCTGTGTATTCTTTCAGCAGTTTGGCTCAGAGGGTATTTGTTAGGAGTCAACACTGCACGCGCTGCAGGAGAGAGGTGATGAATAGGACCCCATCTCTGACTTACGGAAGTACTTTAACGTGTGAACGCTATAGTAATTCTTTCTGCAGTTACCTTTTCTATTGGTTATACTAGCAAAATCCTCACGTTGTCTCTGGAATATTGTCTCCTAACTCAGCACTAGGGGGAGCAGCACCGCAGTAGAAAAGTTCTGAAAATTTGAGCTTCACAATCATTACAGGAATATTGAAAATCAGAAAATTTCAGAAAGAAATGGCTGGGAAGTGGCAGGATGTCTAACAGTCTAGGATGCTGAGCAACTTCTAGAACCCAGACAGGAAATCACCTTCTAGGTGAGGTTAGCAGTGGAAGCTGCTTTGGCTAGCTGAAATCTTTTTGAGGGAAGTTTTTCCGAGATCAGGACTTTTCAAGTCCATACATTAAACAGTATCCAGGAGACCAGGACATATCGCTCTTGAGGACTTTCCTGCCAAATTTTGCTAGTTAGCAAGGATAAGGCAAGAATAAGTGGCTAGAAGAGTTTTTGGCCAAGGGCAATACAATTGTGACCTAGTCTTAATAAGCAGACTCCTGAAAACAAAAGACTTTTGGAATGAATGGTAACTATATAATGCAGAGAACAGCCATGTTATTTCCTAGTAAGAATGTTTTAAAAGAAATTCAAGAAATTTTGAGTCAAAGGCAAAGAATTATGGGAAAAAATATTGCAATACTGAGAAGAGAAAAATAACTAAAATGTATCAAGTGCCTGTCCTTCTCCTTTGCCTCTGTGTCAGCCATGCTTCACTATGATCCTACTGAGGGAGGTAGCACTGACCACATTTTTCATATCGGAAAACAGACTCAATATAAGCCAAGTATGATACTCATACTCAATTGTTTGATCATCAGACTATAATATCTATATAATAAATATGATCAGAATCGATACAAAATATGGTTAACTTTATTTTAAAATTTAATACAAACACTGAAAGTGTATATTATCTAAGAAAAGCTTGCAATTTTTGGCATGTAACATTAAGTAGGAAAATTAATCCTTCGAAAGTAAGCTATCTTATTACCAAGAGAGAAAGCTCAGTTCACATTGTTCTTGGCTTTTAAAAGTAGTGGTTTTAATGTTAACTCATTTGAGCTGAGTGTATAAATAGGCTGGGTTTATTATCAGAAATCGCTAATACCGTATAAAGTCCCTTTAATTCCTCATGCCAGTTCAGGTGGTGTTGAGGTCACTCTTTTGTTGGTTTCGTAACATGAATGTGTTGATGTTGACATGAGGATGCGATGGACCAACTCAGATCCTTTCCAGTAATCCTATGGCATTACTGACTGATATGTAGGACTTGCTCAACTCATAGCTGAGAACAAAAGACACTATGAATTCACCTTTTAAGCACAAAGAATGTCCTCTGTCCCCTACTGCTAAATTATGAGATGCCCCACCAGAAACTTGAGAGGAAAGAGAAAAGTGATCATCTTCTTGAGAGTATAGTTCCTAAAGCAGTTAACTAATTCTCAATCCCTGAATTGTAGGACGCACTAGACTTGCATATTCTGAAATTTGGGGGGTTCCAAAAATAGGACAATGCCATTGACTTTTCATCTGGAGATTTCTGAAGGCTGGGAGCCCACTGATGAGGAAGTTCACTCAAGTAGGAGACCCGCAGGGCTTGAGAGCATCATAGTGCGCCTGTGAAGGGAGGAGTGAGGGCCAGCCACATCCCTGTTCCTAGAAGGCAGGGAAGCTGGTGATAAGATTCCACCTGAGAGAGCCCAAAGTTGAACAGAGGGACAGGAGCCACTTAGCTTGTTGTCCAGCAGAATGTACACCCAGAAGGGTGTGTGCACCACTGATGAGGGTTTGGGGGAGATGCACACCAGCCAAGAAAACCCCATATCCTACCTACATGGAGACCCTGCATCAGTAGAGACAACGCACATCAGACTGAATCTGATTGAGGACAGAGATGCCCCTTGCATCCCTCTGAAAGCACCTGACTGTGACTTTGTCTTTGGCCAGAAGCTCCAATTCCAGGGGCCAGACCAGAGGATGATAGCAGTGGCAGAAGCTCGCGAGGAGGAACAGGACTGGAGGCAGGCAGAGAAAATCAGAGAAGTAGAGGAGGACATCATGAGCAGGTGACTTAAGACTGCACAGTGCACATTTTCATAAAAAGTTTAGGGACCAAAACTCTGAGGAGGATTGAATTTATGAGGAAGGACTGAATCGGTGTGGAGTAGCGCTTCACAGGCTTGGAGCCATGTTTGAATCCTCGCTACTCTATTTACCGGCTATGTGACCTACAGCAATTAATTGTCCCTGCACCAAGGTTTTTTGAGAAAATTAGATGGGTTAGCACGGTGTCTTAAACATAAGAAACACTCAATACCTGTTAGATATAATGATGAAGATGATGATGACAAATTTACCATCCAGACACAAGTGGGTTCATAAACTTGATACCAGTTAGGGGAAAATACAGCCTAAGTTTGTACATAACTGAGTTCCAATGCTCGATATACACCTATTTCAGTGTTTATGTTTATATAAAGCATGATATAAAGTTTTTTGTTAATAAAACGAGCCAGCCCTGGTGGCTTAGTGGTTAATATTTGGCACTCTCACCACCATGGACAGGTTTGTTTCTTGGTCAGGGACCGCACACCACCCGTTTGTCATTTGTTGGTTGTCGTATGGTAGTGGCTGCATGTTGCCGTGATGCTGAAAGCTATACCACCAGGATTTCAAATACCAGCAGGGTCGCCCATGGTGGACAGGTTTCAGTGGCTTCCAGACT
This sequence comes from Equus asinus, assembly GCF_041296235.1. Classification (NCBI taxonomy): domain Eukaryota; kingdom Metazoa; phylum Chordata; class Mammalia; order Perissodactyla; family Equidae; genus Equus; species Equus asinus. The sequence continues at coordinate 32,314,307 of NC_091811.1, read as the reverse complement.
AAGACTAGGAAGAAGGACCTGGCCACCTACTTCTGGAAAGACTGGCCATGAAAACCCTATGAAGAGCGGCAGAGCACTCTCTGATATAGGCTGGAGGGGGAGAGGTTGGCGCCAGAAGACCAGGGAGGGTTCCGCTGTGCTGTTCGTACAGTCACTAGGAGTTGGAATCTTCTCAATGGCACTAACAACAAAAATTAATAAAATGTTCTTTTACCAATTATATAGCTTATGCAGCCATAAAATATTACATGTTAGTTAAAATAAAGTTTGTAAAAATAAATAACTATAACCAAAGAGGTATTATTCAAACAAAAGAGAAACATTCTTTACTTTTTAAACCAAACCTCAAAACATGGATTTAAAATTACCATGCTTTGAAACAAATCACCATCATACACATTATTTTTTGTAAGACGAAATGTTCATTCCTTTGCGTGGCACACAGACTTTAGATCAGGTCCCCACTTGCCTGTCTAACCTCTTATTTTTCTATCATAATATTCATTCTCTTGCCTTTACATGGGGTCTTTTTCCCATTTGAGTTACACACACACGCACACACCCCTTTGCTGTAGGCAAATTATTCTGTTTTGTTTTCCTCAAATATAATTCTCACCCTTTTCTCCTCTGAGACACCTTCCATGAACTCATTCTTCCAGCATTCATTTTTGATTCATTTTAACATTCATTCTTTCAACAAATATTTCCTGAGCACGTAATTGTTTCAGGCATGATTCCATGCCGGCGGAGGACAGTGATGAACAAGACACACAAGGTCCCTCCTCTGAAGAAGTGGCACATTAGTGGGAAGAGACAGAATAAATAGGAAGAGAAAAAGTGAATAGCACTGACATTGAGATCCGTGGTCAGGAAAGACTCCTGAATGATAAAGAGGCCAGCTGCTAGGACATGGACTCCATAGTAGCAGAGACTTCCATCTCTCCTGCTCACTGCTGTATCCCCAGTGCCTAGGACAGTGCCAGGAACATAACTGATCCTCAATAAACACTTTTTTTGGATGTAAACATGAATGCAATAGATACTTTTAGAATGCAAGGGCAGAGTGTTCCAGGCAGAGGAAAGAGCAAGTGCAAAGGTCTTACGGGAGGAAGGAGCTTGGCATGTTTGGGGAACACAAAGAAGGCCAGGGAGCCAGAGGAAGAGCAGTAGGAAGTGGGGTCAGACAAGGAGACAGGACCTTGTGGAACCTGGACTGGAGTGCAATAGGAAGCCATTGAAGGCAGATGGAAACTTGCAAGGACTTTCATCATAAATGGTCATGATGTTTTATAATTTCTTGATCCATCCTATTGGGCTTGTTTTTTTCACTTTGCCATTGTTTTCTGCTCCTATCTTTATTATTTCTTTCACTCTACTTTATTTGGGTTTATTCTTTTATTTCACTTCTTGATTTTGATGCATAGTTTACTCTTTTTTTTTTTTTACAAATTTTACTTGTTTTACTAATATACGAACATAGCACTATGTTCTAAGTGTTGCTTTAACTTTACCCCATAAATTTTGGTATGCAGTGTTTCCATAACACAGAAACTGTTTCTATCTCAATTCAGATGTCTTCTTTGACAATTTAATTATTAAGGAGTATGTTTTTAAGTCCCAAGTATATGGGCTGTTGGTTATCTCGTTTTTAATTTTGTTATGGTAAGAAAATATGGGTTTGTATGATATAAATTCCATGGCATTTGTTGAGACTTGATTTGTAGCCTAATAAGAGGCAAATTTTGTAAATGTTCCATATGTGCTTCAAAATAATGTTTTTTTCTAGTTATTAGACGCAAATCTCTATATATGTATATTGCATCAAGTATTTTAACTGTGTTGTTCAAATCACCTATATCTTTAGTAATTTTCTGTTTGTTCTATCACTTATTGAAAAAGCAGTTCAAATGATTATAATCATGAGTGCAGACTTGCCATCTTCTTGTAATTATGTCAGTTTTTGTTTTTATATTATCATAATTCATATATATTATTAGGTGCGTGTACAAAGTCAGAACTGATATATCTCCTTAATGAATTGCTCCTTTTATAAAAATAAAAGTTTCTTCCTCCCACTGAAGTGTCTGATACCATATTAGCAGGCACCATCATATCACTCTGGTCTTCCACTTCCTATATTTCACTTTATGTCCTTTGTTCTCTCTTTCTTTTGGACAAATCATGTCTTTCCCAAATTTCCTTTACTTCTTCTTTTATTATTGTATGGCAAGAATGTATTCACTTTCTATTCTTTAAGTAGATAAGTCCACAGTGTTCATTTACAACATAGAAAGTGTAAAGATAACCAGTATCTTTACTCTCCTCTCAGACAACATCAAATTGGGACAACGCATCAACTGACCTCCTACGCACTCCACTCATACATCATTCTGAAAATTCGCCTTGCTTTTAAGCCCCCACCTCTCCAAAGTAAGCATTTTTGTTGTGCGGAGGGGAATTTTTAGAGTCAATGCTAGTTTAGGTGGGACCACATATGTTTACCCATTTTCTTTTTTTGTTCCACACTGTTTATTGCATCTCAGACCTTCCTCCTGAGGTCAATTTCTTTCTTTAGTGAAAATCTATTTGTTATATTATAAAATCTCACAGTCACTGTCTGAAAATGTCTTTATTTCCTCTTCCTTCTTCAGTGATATTTTAGTTTAGTTTATGTTGACAGTTATTTTCTACTTTGAAAACATTATATTGCTGTCATCTGGCCTCTGCTGCTATTGATTACACGCTCCTTGTAGTCTCATTATTGTTTCTTTATAGATAATCTGTCTTCCCTGTCTGTTACTTTTAAGATGTTCTCTCTGCTTTTGTGTTGTACAATGTCTCTTTCAGATCACTTACTTTTTAGTTATCCTATATGAGAATCGTGTTGTTTCCTCTCTTTCCTGACTTCTGTAAAATGCTCAGATGTTATTTCTTCAGATCTTGCCTCCACCATTCTCTCTATCCTCTTCTCGGGAAGACCTATGGCAACCTTCTCCTTGTTTCCCTGTATCTCTTAAACTCTCTGTCATACTTTCCATTTTCAGTTCTCTCCGTCTGTGTCCTGGATAATTTATATGTTCCGTCAAGTTGTTTTTCTATTATATGAAGTCTTTAGTAGCACGAATACATCTGTTATTGTTCCTGCAGACTCTGTCTCAGATGGATTTTTTTCCCCTTGTATGTTTTGTAATTTTTTTCCAGAGAGTTTGTCTTTAGAGGTGCTTGTTTATCTTCCTGAGAGAATCCCGTGGGAGTGTGTTGGGTCGCGTCCCTTAGAGCCAGATACTTGAGATGAGGATTCAGTGGTGACGCTTGGTAAGGAAGTGTTCCAGGGAAACTGGCAAGGGAGTGGGGGAAGACAGGACAGAGGAGAGGAGGAATCTGAACAAGGGTGTGACCTAGGGCAAAGTCCCCCAGAGAATGATCTCAGGCTGATCCTGTAGGGGACTCTGGAGTTTAAGTTATGCCACAGAGTTGTTGCAACTGAGACTACGGAACGAAGAAAAGTGTGGGGTGGGAGGATGTGTCCTGGAGGGCAATGTTCTGAAAAAGGAGGCCCAGGAGGTGCTGGATAAGAAAGCACAGCAAAGAGGGATCCCACTCTCCATCCCCCAAAATAGTAAAAATAAATCCAGGGGATCGAGGCAAAGCACAGACACTGACATTATCTACCATGATGTCTTCACAGGGCGATTTTGCATTCGATTCTGCAAGGCACTTAAGAGTATAACTGGCTGAGAACCAATATTTATATTTGCATCTCAGTTTGGGGACTCTCTGATAGTGGTATGTTTCTATTCTGAGAAAGGCAGGCCAAAGGAGCTGATTTCTTATTAAAGAATTGTTTTCACCCAAAGCAAAAGCCAAGATGAGCTGGTGGGTCAGTTCCCTGGGCTGCTGGGCCATTTATTCCTTCCTAGTTCCTCTTTCCATTAAGAGCACAGCTCCTCCAGGAAAGGCCTTTAAGCAAGGTTTGAGTTTTGAACCCTCATCTCCTGTCCTCTGCAAGGACTAAAATCCAATCCAGGTATTAGCTGATCTAATTATCCCTCCGCATCCCTCCCAAGCCATCTCCTAGGACTGCATACATGTTTGCGTACTAGTCTGGTTAGAGAGTTTGGGCTGCATCTATGAAAGGGCTTTTCTTACTCCTATTTCGGTTTTCTGCTTACTTGATCCTTCAATTTCGGATCTTCTGTCTCTTCTCTCTTGCGGATGGGTTTTATGTGGGAAGAACTTCAAATTCTAACTGAAAGTAAGATTCTTGCCTTCCAGTCTTGGTTTGGACTCCAGTACTCTTGAGTAGACCTTAAACGATCCTTAATTGTTAAGATCGTTGATGGAGAAAAGTTGGAGAGGGGGTATAGAGAATGCTGTGAGAACAAAGGCTTCCAAGGAATTAAAGTGTGGGAAACTTGATATCTTCAAGAAGGATAAACAGGAAGAGCACGTCACCACTACAACCAGAAGAGGAGGTGAATGTATTTGTGTGCCCTCCGGCCTACAGGCGTATTTTATTTCTGTAGCATGAGAAGAAATGGTCAGAAGTTCTCTCTTTTATATTCTTTTTCCTAGAAAATCATATGAGGTTTCTGAGACGGCTGGAGAAACAACTGAAATGCAACTTTCCTCGGTTTTCCTTTTATCCCAAAGAAACTTAAAAATCTCCATATGCTGGATGTATGATAAGAAATGAGACTAAAGTCTGGAATTCTGATTTTTTTCTTTCGTACTTTCCTAGAAGTACTGACACAATACTGCCCCTCCTAACATTGTCTTATAAGGTAACAGCTCAAATAAAGCTGTACAAGAAGAATTTAGGCTTCCAGCAAGGAAAACTTTAAACAAATGATTCACTTTCAAACTGTATGACTGATACTGAGCCCCTCAAACTATAGTTCTAAAGTAGTTGGCATTACTTTGACTTTCTCAAATGCAAGTGGCTGGACTGAAAACATTCTGGGTTGGTGTTAGGGTAACACATAGAAAAATCAAACAGAAGATGCAAGACTGTTTTTGAAGAGTGTTGTATGACGATTCTGCCCAGTTTGGCCAATAGATTTGTAACAATCATGGTCATGTGGGGCCTGTCCTTCTGTCAAGAAGCGTTCTTTAACTCTTTATAAAGACAGAAAAAGGATTTGTTGAGAATAACTATTCACCCTGTAGATGATAGAGGTATTCTATTTCTTACAGAGATGATGCTATAGGAATGATCAGCTATTCAGTTCCTTTCTGACACTAGTTTCCTGTTCCTTAGGAACTGGAGAAAGCTCTTAAGCAAATGTGGCAGGCATCTCAGCTTGCGCGCTAGGATATAAGAACGCCTACATAGGTCCGGAAGACTGGGAGTGGGCTGCGAGACAAGATCTGTTTTACTACCAAGAGAGAACTCTTCCTAAGGTAAGAGAAGTAGAAGCACGGAAGTTTGGTGAAGTCCAATATGTTATTGTTAGAAGGGAGTATGTTCATTTGCATTTGTCATTTAGATTATCAATCAGCCCAGCCATCCTCAGCCTGAGAGCAAGGGAGCTGCAAAATCTCAAAAAGCTGTTGTTCTTACAACCTCCATGAGATATTGAGCCCTCCTGGAAGTAGGGGCATTGGTGACACTGGGATAGAATGTTAGCAATGTTGACAACAGCTGCATTGGCAATATGGGTAATGATCAAATGCTGGTTTCAGGGCCTTCTATCCCCGAATATAAGACATCAGAATCCCTGACTAGCAGTCAGAACCCATGGTCTTGGGCAACTTGGCATCATCAGTGGTGCTTCCAGTAGGGCCATGTCTGGGCAATGATACTATCAATGAGTAACAATGACATAGATGTCACTCTTAAGTGCAGTTAGGCACATTATCTCAGTGCCCTGGACCAGAAGATAAGAAAAATGGTAGGTTCCCCCAGGGCAGTCAACCAAACATTATTAGAAGTTGCGTGAGACACTGGATATGCTTAAGTTTACTTGGGAAGATCTGGGGGTTATCTTTCTTGAGGAGTAAGTAGGATTACAGATAGCTTTTCTTTTTTTTAAGATTTTATTTTTTTCCTTTTTCTCCTCAAATCCCCCCAGTACATAGTTGTATATTCTTCGTTGTGGGTCCTTCTAGTTGTGGCATGTGGGATGCTGCCTCAGCATGGTTTGATGAGCAGTGCCATGTCTGCGCCCAGGATTCGAACCAACGAAACACTGGGCTGCCTGCAGCGGAGCGCGCGAACTTAACCACTCAGCCACGGGGCCAGTCCCCCAGATAGCTTTTTTTTTAATGGCTGTTTTTGCAATTTTGTTCTTAAATCCAAACTACTGTAACTCAGGCAATGTAGGTGACATATGTATAGTCAGAGGAATGATCTCTGTCCTGCTTCCTCTTCCTCGAGTTATCCAAGTTCTGCTGCGCTCCTGTGTATCTGTGACAGACGCTGGATTGTGCTGCTCAAATCCCCCTTCAAAGGGCCCACTGCCCAGCCATGAGGAGTGCATGAGCTCACAGTCTCCAGCAACTGATTCCCTTAGGATCTGCTCCAGCTTTTGAACAGAGGTCAAGTTCTCAGAGTGCCCATCAGCCAATGACTGAGCAAAGTGGTGCCACAAGGTAGTACAAGGGCTTCGCTTTGGACAGTCTTTGCTCCAACAGTCCCCACTGGGCTGGCAGAGTTTTTCTCAGGTCAGTGTCATGGTCTGACAGCTCCCCTTGCCCAATCCTACTTCCTCCTCTTTCCTTTCAAGGTGGTATACTAGTCAATAAACCATTTGTACTCCTAACTCATCTCGGAATCTGCTTTCTAGAGAGGCCAACAGGAAGGGTATCCCACACTCTCTTCATTCAACACAGTTCAGTGTTATGATATTCTGTGCAACACAGTATCCTTCTGCTTCAGGGCCTTCATTCTTAGTTATTTCTTATGCAGACAGTTAAGTTGGTAGGGTTAAAAGAGACCTGATGTTGGATTCAGATTTGCTCTGGGTTTGAATCTCCACTCTGCCTTATACTTAGCAATACGAACTTGATCAAGCTGCTAATTTCTATGAGTTCCTATTTCCTCGTCCTTCTGGTTTGGGCCTGAGCTAGAAACAAATGCCCCACTGGATGAAAACACGGGTGCATACAATTGCTGTGCAAAACAATTAAACATCCTCCTAACAGTTCCAAGGACAGAGGTCCCAGTTCATGCTCACTGTGGACCGCATGGATTTCATTATATTGATTCTCAGCTTTTATTTTCCGTTACCACTAACGTGTAAAATGAATGAAACATCATTTTGTTTCTTCCTATTAAAAAGAAATTCCATGCACTGTAAAATTTGCTGGCACATTTTTTCCCTTTACCCTTGGAATTCCTATTTTTAATCATTTCTCATCTTCTGCCTTTCTTGAAGGAAATCTTTTCTTCCCTAAAGTTTTGTATATTTTCTGATCCTTTGACTATGTTTTGTTGTTGTTATTGTTTTTGTTTCCCAAGGAGGAGAGGTATTAGCTCTTGGTCTTTATAATTAATAGGTCAGTGTTTGGATGTGAATTATGTCCATTGTGTTATTTACTGTATTTCGAAAGAGAGGTTTCACGCCATGTAACTTCCTCTTTGTCTTTTAAAATAACTACTTGAAATATTTTCCCTGGTATTTTTCCATAGAAACAAAAAATTGGGAAAGAGACAGAAAGAGAAGAAGAATTATGGAAAATGTTTTAAACGAAGTTAGTTTTTTTAAATGCTTTTCACTTTCCTTGCCAAGTTTAAACCCATGAAGTCTTGACTGAATACTAAGTATAGGAAAGCCCCAAACAAATTAAACCTGCTTTAAGCATGGTTTCATATCCCCATATTATATTTTGAGAAGGGATCTTTCCTTACAATCTTACAATTTTATGGTGTTTTACAGTTTACCGAGGGCTTTCCCTTTATCTTATTTTAATCTTGTGTAAAAACATCCAAAGGACTTTTCACAGTCTTCTTTATACAACACTAAGAAGACTGAAACAATGTGTAATAGAATGTTAAATGGAAGTCTTGCTCAAGACCTTAAGACAACGGAGCCCAGAGATTCCAGAAACGGGGTGACAGTGCTCCCCAACTCTCTAGGGAGGTGAGACACTTGAACACATCACAAAACGCAGCTGAACAAACACAAGCGATGGGAGCGCAGTTCTAGTGCTTCTCACGATCACCTCCTGCTCTAGCCTCTCATCGTTTAGAATGAGCAGGCATGATGCAATACTTGTTCACTTGGTCCCTCAAACAGCAGGAGACACAGATTAAGCTCACCAACTGGTCCCCTTAGATCTCTTCACTCAAGACTTGGGGTTAGGAGGGAGCTTCTCACACTCTTCCCTTTGAGGGGACTCTATGTAGAGACTCTTCTCCAAAAGTCCCTCTCAAAAAATCATCTTCTATTCACTAACTCCTGACTCCTGTGGGCAAGGAGGCTTTAAGAATTATCAAACTGGAGGCCAGCCTCACGGTCTAGTGGTTAGGTTCAGTGAGCTCTGATTTGGTGGCCTTGGTTCACGGGGTTGGATCTCAGGAAGGGACCTACACCACTGATCAGCCAGGCTGTGGCAGTCACCCACATACAAAATAGAAGAAGATTGGCACAGATGTTAGCTCAGGGCTAATTTTCTTTGGGAAGAAAAAAAGAAAGAATTATCAAACTGGTTTTGGCCAGCTAGTTTTTGCAAGTTCTACAGGATATTCTCCCTCATTTTGATATCTGGTATCTGTTGGTCTCAGCCAAAACTTCTCTTTTGAGAGCCTATTACAAATTATTTTTTGAAAAGCAGTGGTATCTGCCTACTGCTTGCATAGAGAAATATATGCCACAAGAGCTGGTCTTCTATCAAAATCGATCACCCTGGGACCTCCCCGTGGCTAAGTGGTTAAGTTTGCACGCTCCACCTTGGTGGCCCAGGGTTTTGTCGGTTCAGATCCTGGGTGTGAACATGGCACTGCTCATCAGGCCATGCTGAGATGGTGCCCCACACAGCAGAACTGGAAGGAGCAACAAGTAGAATATACAACTATGTACTGGGGGGCTTTGGGGAGAAGGAAAAAAAAAGAGAAGATTGGCAACAGATGTTAGCTCAGGTGCCAATCTTTAAAAAAAAAGAAAAAAGCCAATCACCCTGACTCTGAAATTCATCCCTGATATTAAATAAATGGCTTTACATGTCATGAGATCATCACTCAACATTTTTGAGTATCTGCTTAAATATCAATCATTACCATAAAATTCAGCAAACGTTCACTTATGATTTTCTAGATGCCAAACTAGAAAAAATCAAAAATATTGGAAGTAATTTCAAATATGCAGGGGAGAAAAAGAAAAATCACATTCAATAGGAATAACGAAATGGGACTTCATGCAACAGCAGCCCCTGAGGTTTTTTATGCCTTCTGTGACAAAGATCATTGACTGTGCCTTTTTCTTCTTGGGCACACAGCTAGATTGTTTTTCCCAGTTCTGCTCACAGATATGTACGACTGGGTGCCGAGTTTTAACACATAAAGGAAGATGTGTCACTTCTGACACGAGGCTTTTAGGGAGCATGTGTGCCTTTTCCACACTCTCTTTTCCCATCACTAGCTGGATGTCTTGCTCCCACTCTCAGACATTCTGATTTAATTTATATAGGGTGCAACCTCAGCGACAGGATTTTTAAAAGCTCTCAGGTGCAACAAAGCTTGGGAACCTCTATCCTAGGGGTTGGCAGAGCCAGCTGAGGTCGTGAGTCACCACATGGAGGAAAGCCATCTATTCTTCAGGAGCACAAGCTTTGAACGATAATATAAATAAGGAATAAGCTTTTGGGGTCTCTTCAACGTAGCAGCTAGCACTGCCTTAGCTAATATACTTAATAAATTTGAAAAATGTGCAAGGAAAAATCATGATGCTGAGGGTTACAGTGGTAGTAATTTGTTCATATGTATTGCTTTTGCAAAGCAATATATATATACTATTATATGTATTAATAGTATGAGAAACGAAGATATTTCTATCACTTAAATCAGTAAATCTATTCTTAGTAATATGTTAAAAGTAATTCAACACAAGAAAGTAGATGAGTACAAAAGATCTCTATATAGGCATATACATATTTACATGTACAAAAGAAGAAACAACCTAAATGTTTACCTACTGGCTGGTTTCCTATTGATATTAGATTACATTTTAAGATCTTTATTATGACCTTCCAAGGCCTTGCCTGTTCTGTCTCATCTTACCTCATCCCTCTCACTATACTTCAGACAGTAGCCTTCTACTGGTGCCTCAAAGACATGCAGCTCCTTCCACTGCAGGGCCTTTGCACAGGTTCTGTTGACTTAAAACATGATTATCTTCCCTAACATCTCTTACCTCTCACCTGGCTTACTCCTTCTCATCCTCTAAGTTGCAGCTTAAATGTCATATCCATAGGAAAACTTCCCTCATGAGGTCTGGTCTGGCAATAATACGCTCTCATCACACTCTGTACTTTCCCCTTGTAGAACTTAGCACAATTTAATTTTAAACAGTGTTTCTTATTATGTATTTACTGGTTTTCTTTTTGCTAGACTTAAAGTTTTAGAAAGACAGGGGTGTGTCTACTTTGTTTGAAGCTATTTTCTTCTACCACATATGAGACACATAATAGACAGTCAATAAGTACTTGTTGAAAGAATAAATTAATCCAAATCTTAATACTCTTTGTTTCAAGAAAAAAATGCTCTGTGAGGCTGGTGGAATCAGGAACGTCAATCTGTTGATTTTCAGACTTCATTTTCATCAAGATTTCATGAATGGTACTTTCTCTGACTTAGGGCAGATAACTTTTTTCCCAAATGAATCATCGAAAAAGGAAATGCACTCTTTAAATGGTTCACATTTGCAAAAGAATAAAAAATTTGTTATTACGTGACTGAGCCAGTGTAATCTTTAGTGCTTATCTGAGTTTATTAAATGTCCTCAGGATCTGTTTCCCAGATTAGCCTCTGTGATCTGCTGTTCCAGGAACAACATCATGGGGTTTTTTTTTGACTCTAACCTTATGTCCTTTTATAGTATTTCCTAGGGAAGTTCGTCTGTATTCACATCCTCAATAGGCGCTGTTGAATATTCAGTATGAAATGCGTGTGCATGAGTCTGTATTTCCAGATTTATAAGACGCATAGAAATGGAGATATAGACCTTACTTAGGCTTTTTCTTTTGTGTGAACATTATGAGAATCCTTCATTCCTACAAATCATCTTTGGGGAAACTGCTCTCTGATTTCTATTGCTCGACTCACCTGTCTATAGCATGATTCAGAACAAAGCTCATTCCTTTAAAAACAATATACTTGACTCAAAATGCTATTGGACTCACACCTACAAGCGTCCTCACTGATATGTCTCCAAGAACACAGCTCATTGCTCTTAACCTCTGCGGTTCTCTCCACATGAATCTCTGTAACATCTGTTGCCAATCTTCCTCTCTTTGTTTTTTTCTCCCCAAAGCCCCACTACATAGTTGTATATCTCAGTTGTAAGTCATTCTGGTTCTTCCATGTGGGATGCTGCCACAGCATGGCTTGGTGAGTGGTGTGTAGGTCCATGCCCAGGATACGAACCCGGGATATGAACCTGGGCTGCCAAAGCCAAGTGTGCAAACTTAACCACTCAGCCATGGGGCCAGCCCCTCTGCTCTCATTTTAAAAACACTTAAGGCAGAAGCATATCAAGTTTTCCAAGTTTTCCAAGTTTGCTCTGGGCTAGTGGGAGCAAAGGCATGATTTAAGAGATAGACGACTACTTGTTTGACTAGAGTCCACAGGCCTATTCCTCATTTGTCCTCAGGATAATCGATGCTTTGTACTTGAAGGGAGAAGAGAAGGAGTAGCCGCCACTAAGCCTACTGCCTTCTAAGCTATCTTGATTTGGGGAGGAGTGTGCTGGCTGGAACTGGGCACTATGGGGGGGGAATAATGCAAAAGCCACATTGAAGGGGCTGCTATGACTGCAATTACAGAAAGAAAGGGCTGGAGCCATCAATTTCATATCTACTATGTGGCAGACACTATGCTAGATCCACAGTTGGGTGATGCAGAAAAGGAGGTGTTTAGGAGGAGTGTTGAAACAGGGCAGGATTCAGAGAGGAGAAAAATATAAAGTAGATCGTTTGAGTAGCTGGATGAGCAAAAACAAGGAAGTTGAGGTGGTTAGAACAGGGGGTATACTGGAGCTGTAAGTAGTGGAGTTTGGCTGGAATATAAAGGGTCAGTGAGGACGAGGCAAGCTTTGAGAGGACCTGAAATGACAGAGCAAGCCAAGAAAGATGTTCGAGTGTGGTAGTGCTATGATTGGAGCTGCATTTCAGGAAGATTCATATAATATGGATGTGTAAAATGGTTTAGGCAGCAGGAGACCAATTAAGAGGTTGATGCAATAACTAATGGGGCTCTAAGAGAGAAGGGAGGCAGAGGGAAAGGAAAGAGACAGAGGGAAGTCATTGCCAAGCATAACATAAATGATTTAATAACTACATGAGGGTGGGAGGTGAAAAGAGGAGGTGAGCAATGAGTTCAAGCGCACTCCAGGGCTTGAAGTCTGACTTACCAATGCAATTAAAGAGAGAATGGTGAGGTGGGGCTAGTGTTGGAGTGGGGAAAGAGAAGGAATATACTATAGATAGTTAAAATTTTTATTATGCCTGCAGGGCACTCTAATAATAAATATTTTATCTCAGAAGAAAAGTTTGGACTTTACTGAAGTCTTAAAGATATGGAGAAATTTTTCCTGATCAATATCGATATTCTAGGTCTTCCCTATTGCCCTCCAAAATTAGCTCTTATCGTAACTGTGAAGCAAAGACATTGCAGTTGCTTGTTGACTTACCTCTACTCTGCAGTGCTCTCTACAGTCCTCCAGGGCCATAGGGAAAATCCTGATTGTATTCCCAGTACCACTGGGTTGGCAAGAAATGTAATTCTCTTTTAATTAGTTTCTTCACCAACACAAAAGGGATTATTAAATGCTTAGTGGATAGAATAGTAGTGAGGTTGAGTAAGACGCTTCGACTCGTGGCTGGCACATTATAACTGTTCAAATTGCCTGTCATTATTGTTGCTCTTCATGAATAGAGAAGTGAATCCTTGTGCCTTCCAGGCAGGCTTATAACAATAAGGTTTTTCTATTCTCTCCTTCTGGCTTCTTCTCCTGTCAAATTACCTAGATAATCGTGTTATTTCCAAATACTTTCAGTTATTACCTAAGTTATGATGATTGTCTCGGCTTTCTACTTCGCAGAGTCTGGACAAAGAAAGAGCTGAAACCGTCTTCAGAAAGAAGAGAGGCATGAACCAGCTGAGCAATAGAAAGTTGGGATTTGACTGTTTAAATAGTGATTTCATTAGCCATGGCTAACTGAATAAGAAAATAAAGATCAAAATGAAATTAGAATTACTTTAGCCCAAGAGCTATATTTGGCATCATGACTCAGCATCATTACCTATATTTGAAAGCATTTCCAGAGGTTATCCTGGTAAACAATTAGTTGTGAGGCCATTCTACCACCATGTTTCTTAAACCGGGATGCATGCCTTGGACACTTGATACAACAGAGTAATCACAGAACACATTCCTGGCGCAGTGATTTTACTTGAAGATATAGGAAGATATACATTTTTCCATTGAAGACAGCTTGGATATATTATTTAGTCACTCAATAAATATTTATTGCCTTCAGGTAGAATGTCAGATGCCAGGCAATACTAATTTAGAAAATGGATACGGCTTGTCAGTAGTGGTGATGGTAGGGATATAAGGTAATGTGCAAAATTGGTATGAATTGTTAAGTTGAAACATAAGACGATAAGAAATTTTGATCTTCAGGCAGACCTCTTTGGGTTAAATTGCCAGGGCCATGAAGGTATACATTCGCTCCCCTCAAATGCTGGGGGTAACTGAGAAAAAGCTTGGGAGGTAGGCATGGAAAGCTGTAGAAGCATAAGAGAAACATGCCCTGATGTGTTTTACTGAGCAGAAACGCAGTCTAAGGTTCCTACTCTGCCATAACTGTGAGAGGTTGGCAGTCTTTAGTAAATAGATATTGTCTTCATTGAAACTAGTGATCAGTTCCTCCTTGTTTGTGGTCTCTGAACACTGGCAGACCAAGAATGACTTTCTCTTTGTTTTGAGTTGAAGAAGAAAGTTGGAAGTGAGAAATATCCTTTTACCCTTCTGCACCTCCTATACGCTGAAAAAGTTGCCATGTTAGATATACAGAGGAATACGAAGAGCTTTAAAACATCCTTTATTTGATTTTGTAAACTCCATGCAACATTTATGGCGTAGATAAGCATGTACACACACAAAATACACATCTGGAGTTTTATATGAATCCAGAAAAGTGTTAAAATTAGGCATAGTTAAATATTCTCTCTAAGATTCAGGCAAATCAGACATACTATACAACATCAGTGAGATATTACTGCTAGGATTCTTCCTATTAAATTCTTGAAAATTTAACATATTTTAAAAAAGACTGATTTTTAATAAAAATAACTAATTATAGAATTCACAAAGGGAAAGCAATGACATGACCTTTAATTAATGTTAATTAATTTAGTATAAGATCTCCAGATGTCTGTGTCGAGGATTACACAGGAAATACTTACAGCTAGCGTATCAAATATTAATAGGTTTCCTTTAAAATATGTAAAGCAGTTTACTTTTTTGAGTCATGTAATTAATACCCTTGAAATGTTTACAATATTAGTCTCATGGGCTATTGTCAGAAATACTCCAAATGTAAATAATGTAATCAATATTATTGCAATACCCAAATTAGCAAGATCTAAATTCATTTATTTTTATTATATATTAGAAGCGAAAGCAGTTTTACTACTTTAAGCTTGAACAAATAAAAATGTATAGTTTCCTTAAGTGTTTCGTTTGACTAATGACAAAAGTATGAATCACCAATTGTGGAGATACTTAGATTTGCCAACAATCACGTCTTTACTAAATTTGAAGAACGTTAGAGCCAGCCCAGTCCCCTTTATTTTACAAATAAAGACTTGAGGTCCCTGTCCCATTCTCTATATGACTTTTAATACTTGATATCATTTACACCATTTTCTTTCCTTCTTTTTTTCTGTTTTACCAAGTCAATATAGAATTTGCACCAAGAAATAAACAGTGTATCTAAATTTACTTGGCCCAATTAAAAGAAGCCAATGCTTATGAAGTAAATATCACTGAGATTTACTGCCAAACCAATGAAAAGTCAGTGTCATAGATATGCTTTAGATAAGAATCCTACTGGACAAGTGGATGCTACTGCTTCCTGATGGCTCTCTGATTGTTCATAGGCATGCACCTGAACTGTGGTGGTCACTACGGCCCGCCTGGAATGGGGAACCCCCCAGTCTGAAAGAGCCTTGGACTCCATGGCTTACATGCCATTAGGCCCAGGGAAGGCTACCTAGAGCCATGCAAGGCAGTTCCTTTGTACCAGAGGAGTGTACTTTGACATTCTATTCCTTTCTGCGTCGCTTGGCCTGTAGTAATACCATAGCAAAATAAAGAGTAAAAGACAACTAACTGAAAAACTCAGATTTCATTCAACATATATTCTTTGATTGTCTATCGTTTACCAGATAATGCAATAGATATTGAAGCTACAGAATTGAAGAAGACATAGTCCTAGCTTTCAAAAATTTCAAAACCTCATGGGAAGAGAGATACATAGATAAGCAGAATACAAATGTAGCTTAATAAAATATATAATCACCAGCGATCATGGAGCATAGAGAATATAGTTAAGAAGGCACGTTCAATAGCTGGACGAGGAAGAGAAGAGCATTTAAGACGAGTGGAGCAAAACCATGGGCAAACACCTGGAAGACTCAAAAAAAAAGATTTATTTACGGATAATGGGTGTGCCATGTGCTTAGAGTATAAGGTATCTGGATGATATTAAAAACTATGACTAGGAAAATTACAGAGCAAATGAAAGCATTGAGTTTTTATTGAGTAGGTCATTCTCAAAATTTAATAGTGTTAATAATCACCTAAGATGCTTGTAAAATATATTGATTGCTTGTTGGAGGGCCCCTTCTCCTGATTCAGTAGGTCTGGGCAGAGTTGGGCCCAGGAATCTGCACTTTTCACAAACATGTGAGCAGATTCTGGTGAGGTCATTGGCAGACCACACTTTGAAGGACTGAGAAGAGGTGACATGACTAGATCTGTGTTTTCAAAGATAAGTGTGGAAATGATGGAAGAAAAGTAGAAGAGGACAGTTCAGCCACAGAAACATGAGTTTGGAGGCGTCAAAATAATCTCAGCAAGAGACAACAAAAGGATGAATTACGGCAGTAGCAGTGGGATGGGGAAGGCAAAGAGAGAAGTCACAGGTGACTTAGGAGGTAAATCTGATAGGCATTCATGATCAATTGAGTGTGTATGTTGGAGAGCTGATTCAGAGGTATCATTGTTTGAGCATAGGGTGAGCGGCAGCATGAACAGAGAGAGGAAATCAGAGGAGCGTGGGGCGGCAGGAACAGTAAGTTCAGTTATAGACACAGTGAGTTGGAGGTGTACTATTGGGACTTCTTTCTCCCATCACAGACAGCAGAGTCACTTTCTGGTTAGCTTAAGCAAAATGAGGAATTCACAGAGATCCTGGGACAATTTAAGGGATTCTAGAAGAGGTATGCCCTTGGCTTGGATTAAGGGACCCAAATACCATCCAGACCCTCTCCCGTGTCTAGTCTTTGTTCTTTTCCCTTCTTTCTTTATTTCTATCAGAGTCAGTCACCTAGGAAGAGACTGAGCTCTCTTTTCTCTCTCTCTTTTCTTTTCAGTTCCAATTTCAAAATATTTGGGAAAGATCCTGACTGGTCTAGCTTTGACTATATAGTCATTACACGTCCAATAAGCTGTGGTTAGGAGTCTGGGATCACAAACTAACATTGCAGCTCCTACAGTAACCAGGTAAATCAATGGAGGCCAGACTTCCTAGGACAAAGATGCTGGGCAGATAATGTAGAATTCACTAAAGGTGCCTGTAGAGCCTTCTCCTTTTAGAGAAGTCAAACTTGAAAGAATAACTAAGGGAATTGTTATTGGCTGAGTGCCTCCTGCATGGTAAACAATTTGCTTGGTATATCTCATTAAGTCATCCCAACAATCCTCAGTGGTAGGCACCACACGACCGTGCCCATTTTCAGCTGAAGAAATTGAGGTCCAGAGAAGTAAGAAAACTTTTCCTGAGGTCATACAGCAGGTAGTGACAAAACTTTTAGGCAAGTCTATACTTTTTAACCATTGCAACCATATTAGTTAAAGCCATGAGGGTGAATAAAACCTCTCCCAGAGGGTGTATAAGGTGATAAAGGAAGAGAGTGTAGAGTGGAACCCACATTTACGGCGTAAGCAGTGAAAGAGGAGTCATTGAAGGGGACTGAGGAAGGGCAAATTATTAGAGAAGAAAAAGAGTTTGATGTGTTAAAACTAAAGGAAGCAAGCTTTCCAAAAGGAAGACTTGATCAAGAGTTTCAAGGTGGCAGAGAGAAGCCAACAGGAATAAGTCTGCAGCATTTGGCAATTAAGGAACTGCCTGGTGCACTTCCGCTTCCGAAAGAATCTTCTGTTCCCTGTCCCATTGTGACTGTGATAGCATAGGCCCCCAGCATCTCTCACCTGGACTTTTGTAAGAGGGTCCTGTTGTGCATCCCTGTCTTTATTCTCATCCTCACCAGTCTGTCTTTCATACGACGTATAGACAGATCTTTTACAAGCAAGAAACATAGCATCTCATGCTTGCTTAGAAAATCTGTGAAAAAGCTCCATATTGTTTAGCTTGAAATATATCCCCATCACAAACCAGTCTCTAGCAATCCTTCCAGCTCACTATATTTTTATTTATGCCAAATTAAGCTACTTAAAGTTCAAGTGTGTGAGGTCTTATCGGCTTCTGTGCTTCTGCACATGCTGTTCCTACTGCTTGGGAGACTTTTTAAGGCTTCTTCTTTCCCAACTTTGGCTGGTGATGGAAAGATTCTGTATCTTGGCTGGTGCTAGTCACATGGCAGTATACATTTGTCAAAACTCATAGACCTGTAAACCTAAAAAGTTGGATTTTAATATATGTAAATTTTACCTAAATAAACCATACTTTAAAAAAAGATATCTGGGCAATGTCCAAATATTTGGCAATTAAAACATTTCTAAGTAACCAATGAGTCAAAGAAGAAATTTCAAAGAAAATTGAAAAATATAAAGTCAATGATGCCAAACATTTTTAAGCTAAAAATTAATAAATCTCTAGCTAAACTTGCCATTAAGAAATGAGGGAGCGGGCGACCGGCCCTGTGGCCTAGTGGTTAAGTATGCACTCTGCTTCGGCAGCCTAGGATTTCGCGGGTTCGGATCCTGAGTGTGGACATGGCACCGCTCATCAGGTCATGCTGAGGTGGCGTCCCACATAGCACAACCAGAGGCACTTACAGCTAGAATGTGCAACTATGTACTATTGGGGCTTTGGGGAGAAGAAGAAGAAGAAAAGAAGATTGGTAACAGATGTCAGTTCAGGTGCCAATCTTTAAAAAAAAAAAAAGAAAGAAACAAGGGAGAAAATGCAAACTACCAATGTCAGGAATGAAAGGGGATATCAATAAAAATTCTTTAGACATCAAAAGAATACTTTGGAAATATGAACAACTGTGTGCCAAGACATTAAAAAATGGGAATAAATGTACAAATTTCTTAAAAAGCACTGATTATGTAAACTGACAGAAGAAGAAATAGAAAATTGAGTACTACAATATTCAGTAAAGAAATTAAGTACTTAAATAAAAGTTATTCTACAAGGAAAACTTTTACAAGCAAGAAACATAGCATCTCATGCTTGCTTAGAAAATCTGTGAAAAAGCTCCATATTGTTTAGCTTGAAATATATCCCCATCACAAACCAGTCTCTAGCAATCCTTCCAGCTCACTATATTTTTATTTATGCCAAATTAAGCTACTTAAAGTTCAAGTGTGTGAGGTCTTATCGGCTTCTGTGCTTCTGCACATGCTGTTCCTACTGCTTGGGAGACTTTTTAAGGCTTCTTCTTTCCCAACTTTGGCTGGTGATGGAAAGATTCTGTATCATGGCTTCAACTTTAAACTCTATCAAAAATTTGAGGAAGAAATTAATAATCTTATAAAATTCTTTCAGAAAACAGAGGAGGAGGGAATACTTCCAAATTCATTTTATGAGGCCAGCGAAATCCTGATATCAAAACTGAATGAAGACATTGCCAAAACAAACAAACAAAACTCCCCAAACCCTGCTCCATCAGAAAACCCAAAAAGCAAAGAAAGGAAAAGAAAACTATAGACTAATGTATAAGATAGATGCAAAAATTCAAAATAAGATATTAGTAAATTGAATCAAGGAATATATACAAAGGAGATGATATCACAACAAGGGGAAATTTATCCCTTTTCATTTAATACTCAAAAATCCAACAATTCATTTGGCCTATTAACAGAATAAAGGAGAAAAAGCATATGATCAGCACCATAAATGTGGAAAAAAAATTTGACAAAGTTCAACATCCATTCTTGGTAAACTCTTTCAACAAACTGAATAGTGGGAAACGTCTGTGATCTGATAAAAAGGATCTATAAAACACTTATAGACAACATTATAATTAAATGAAGAAAAATTGAATCCTTTTACCACTGAGATTAAGAAAAACCAATGATACCCACTCTCATTATTTCAACTCAACATCATACAAGATTTGCTAGCCAGTGCAATAAGGCAAGAAAAAAGAAACAGGATACAGATAGGGAAGAAGGAAGTAAAACTTTATTTGTAGATGACATGATCATGAATGTAGAAAATATTAAGGAATCTGCAAAAACACTACAACTCATAAGTGAATTTAGCAATACCGTAGGATACAAAGTGATTTTGTGTATTCTAGTAATGAAAAATTGGAAAATGATATTGAAAAAATACCATTTATAGTAGCATTGAAATCATAAAATATTCTGGGATAGATTCAATGAACTAGGTACAAGGCATATACACTGAAAAGTTGAACACATATCTGAAAGATAAAAGAAGACCTAGATAAATAGAGAGATGTATCATGTTCATGGCTTGGAAGACACAATATTGTTAAGATGAAAATTTTCCCCAAATTGATTCATAGATTCAATACAACCAAAATCAAAACCTCAGCAGAATTTTGTAGAAATTGTTAAGCTAACTTTAAAATGTATACTGAAATGAAAAGTGCATTGAACAGCTCAAATAATCCTGAAGTTTACCAGGCAGTAAGCTTCTTGACATTGGTCTTGGCAATGATTTTTTGGATTTGACACCAAAAGCAAAAGCAACAAAAACAAAAATAAACAAGTGAGACTACATCAAACTAAAAAGCTTCTGTACAGTAAAGGAAACCATCAACAAAATGAAAAGGCAACCTACCTAAAGGGGATAAAATGTTTGCAAATCATATATCTGATAAGGGGTTAATAGCCAAATTATACAAAGAACTCATACAACTCAATATCCAAAAAAACAAACAATCTGGTTAAAAACTGGGCAGAGGAACTGAATAGACATTTTTCTAAAGAAGACATGCAGATGAACACCAGGTACATGAAAAGGTGCTCAACATCACCAGTTATCAGGAAAACTCAAATAAAAAACACAATGAGATATCACCTCACACCTGTTAGAATTGATATTCTCAAAAAAGACAAATAAGTGTTGGTGAGGATGTGAAGAAAGGGGAATCCTCGTGCACTGTTTGTGGAAGGTAAATTAGTGCAACCACCATGGAAAACAGGACAGAATTTCCTCCAAAAATTAAAAATAGAACTACATACAATCCAGCAATACCACTTCTGGTATTTATCCAAAGAAAATGAAAACACTAATTCAGAAAGATATATGCAGTCCTATATTCACTGCAGCATTATCTACAACAGCCAAGATATGGAAGCAACCTAAGTGTCCACTGGTAGATGAATGGATAAAGAAGACATAGTATATATACACAATGGAATATTACTCAGCCAGAAGAAAGATTGAGATCCTCCCATTTGCTACAACATGGAGGGATCTAGAGGGTATGATGCTAAGGCAAATAAGGCAGACAGAGAAAGAAGAATACCATGATTTCATCTTATATGTGGAATCTAAAAGAAACAAAACAATGAATAGACAAAACAAAACAGAAGCAGACTCATAGATACAGAGAACAAATTGGTGATGGCCAGAGCCGGGGGGATGCGAGGGGCGGGGAGTGGCAGGAGGGTGAAATAGGTGAAGGGGATAAGAAATACAAATTTGTAGTCATAAAATAAGTCAGTCATGAGGATGTAATATACAGCACAGGGAACGTAGTCAACAATATTGTAATAACTTTGTATGGTGACAGATGGTAACTAGTGTTAAGGTGATCATTTTGTAATGTAAATAAATGTCCAATTACTATGTTTTAGGTCTGCAACTAATACAATATTGTATGTCTTCTATACTTCAATAAAAAAGTAGATAAATAAATAAGGATGGGGGTCTCATGAAGGGAGAGACTCTGGAGGGCTGGCCCATCACCGACCTCTGTGCCAGGCAGGACATGGGGCGTGCTCTAATAAATCTCTGTAGAATGTATGAAAACAATTGCTTTTATTTTCTGTGAAGGCAGCACCACTAACATTTCTTTAAATGACAAATTGAGAAAAAGACTTGTTATATATATGAAACAGGATTAATATCCCTCTCTTATTAAAAGTTCATGCAAATTATAAAAAAATGATGACCCGTAAGATGGACAAGTACGTGATCAAGCTATTCACAAAAGTGGGAATACAAAGATTAATGAACATTAGAAAAAATGCTGAATATTAATAACAAAGAATTGCATGTATCTGTCAAATTACAAGATTAAAAAAAATAAGAATATTCAGTGTTGCTCTGCGTCTCATACTGTTTGGGAGGAGTTAATACAAACTCTCCAGGAAATAATTTGGCATTCTATATCCACAGCCTTAAAAATATTTACTACTTTTGACCCTGTAATTACTTTTCAGAGACTATATCTTAAAAAAGTTATCCGCTACAAAGAAAACTTCATAACAATGTTCATCATAGGGTTAAATATGGTAGTAAAAATTTGGCAACTACATGTGCAGCAATAGGAAAATAGATTTAAAATTATGGTATAGCCACACAACAGAATATTATGCCACCATTTAAATCATTTCTCTAAAGATTTTAAAATACCATTGGAAAATAATTGTTTTAAAAGATACAGCGAGGACACGAATTATCTTGTGATTGCCAACAATGTAAAATACACATAGAAAAAATAATAACGATAGCATATGCATTAACTTGTATTATCTCATTTACCCTCACATCAAACCTCAGAAGCATATATTTTCTTACTGGTTCCATTGGACCGGTGAGGAAACGAATATACAGATGGATAGAGCTACTGTCTGATCTAATGGGTGGGCTAGCAGGATTTGAAAGTAGGTTGGCTCCCACCTCCATGCTTTTAATCAGTGCTCTATACCGTTTACTTTCGTTAAAATATAACGAAATGTTTTCAGTAGGGTTAGAGGTTTGGGGGCTCAGTGGCCTCTCTTACACTTTTCCATAGCTTCCAATAGTTTCTACAATAAACATGACTTTTAATCATTATAAATGATCTTAATAACAGTAATATTAAAAAAAAATCCCAAAGTCAATTTGATTTTGTCTAGTCACGGTCAGAGTCTATAACAGGGGATTATCTACACTCCCAACCCCGCCCCCTATTTCCAGTTCTCTCTCCCCAGATGCCCTGGGGAGGCTCTGGTCTCCCTTCCGGCTTGTTCACGGGGTTTCCCCAGGTTCCACCCACAGGACCCGGATCCCCATTCTGGAAGCACGCTCTTTTCTCCCTGCGCCTGCGTCGCAGCAAACAGCTCTAAGGTGCAGTTGCCAAGCTTTCAAAGGCCGCAGGACCTTCCCGGGTGCCTCCCCTCGAGGCCCCGCAGACCCCTAGCTGCTGGGGGTTCAAGCTCCAGTCGCTGGCCGAGGCCGGGCACCCACCCGGGAACGCAGCGACCTTCCCGGGGGAGCGGCGCCCGCGGGACCTCCCCCAGGGCTTGCAGGGCGGGGTGGCCTCTGCCCACAACGTCCATCCGAGAGGCCAGAGGCCGCTGAGCTTTAGGGTTCAAGTGCGAGGACCAGCTCCGGCTGCCAGCGGTCCTGGAGCGGTGCCCCTCGGGGGTCGCGCACGGAGCCTGGGAGGCACCAGCCCGCCTGGCTGACCATCCATTTTCAGATTAGGACCGTTGCTGAAAACAATGGTTATTTCAAGCTGAGAACTAGTCCCTGAGAAAATCGAGTGTTATTTAAAGAGAGATGTCTGGGACAAAATTTACAGCATGAGTCCTGGGGGAAGTTATTTGTGGGGTGAGTGTTTTTTGAACACTATCTCCTTGTGAATTAATTCTCTCTCTGGTCGCGAGCAAGAGTCGGGGGAACTGTTTGTGTAGCCTTGGGAGCCACAGTGACCCTTTCGGGGGGCTAGGGTAAGGGTCGCCCTTTTGGAGCGCGGCGACTGGTCCAGAGGAGTAACCAAGCTTTCCGGGTCGCTGGGGCAAGCGTTTCACTTGAGCCGGCCTTGCTCATGGGAGACATTCACACGGGGTCCCACAGCCTGGCTGCGGGGGTCCTCTGCCTGGAAGGAGCCCTTCATTTCCCAGGTCCGCTCAGGGGGAAAAGGGTGAAATCCCCAAATCCGCTTCCTTTTGTGGTTAATAAAAGGGCGCAGACAGCCTGGGAAAAAAAAATTACAAGTGCAAGCGAGTAGCTTGCGAGTTTCAAAGTTTGCAAACCCGACTCCGGTGAAATCATTGAATCATATGTTGCAAGTTTCAGCGTCTAATGAAGTTTGGGGGACGCATATTCCTTGTGTTGGTAAAATGTTTGCATCGCGCGCCCCAAGTCTGCTGCTCCAACGCGGAAAGCGGGGCCCAGCGCGGGTGGGGAGGGTCTTCAGTCCGCGACGCCGTGCTCGCTCGGGGCTTCTGCCCAGTTTCCTGCCTCGGAGTCGCCGTGTCCGCCCCAGCCCAGAGCAGTTTGTGCAATTTAGAAACTCGATAGGAGGCAGCAGCTGATCTCCCACCACCCTAAAAATAATCTGCTCCGGCGCCCTGCGTGCTTCGGCCAGGGGAGGAAAACTCTGCCTTCCGAGTAAGTGAGTCCGTGTCTTTTACATAAATATCATTTAAAAAATTTAAGAGTAAGGCTAAGCTGTTGTTTTTGATCTTAACATTTCGGCAACCAAAAGGCGCCCGCGCACTCTCGAAGCGCTTTGCTTTTCCGGTCGCTATTTCTAGGATCCAGGCACCGGGCCCCTGGCCGGAGGAGAGAGGGCGGGGGGATCAGGTTTCCAGCTTTACTTACAAAACTCTGCCGGCTCCCGCTTAAACCATCTGGAGAAAGTGCAAGGAGTTATTACAGGACTTTTTTTCTCTTCGACATTTCCTGTCTTGTTCGTGAAGGAGCTTTCTATCTGCTTAATTTTTGTTACTCTCTACTTTTTAGGAGTTCTGCGTCCCGGTTTGAAATGTACACTTAAGACAGTGTAGGAAGCCGGTGTTTTGAAGGTAGCGCAAGCGCACCAGTAGGGGTGTGAAGCAGCGTCAAACGATTGCCCAAGGTATTTATTTGTTGCTTTATTTGTTCAGTTTGGGATTTTTAAAAAAAAACCCATTGAGGGGTCTGTCTAAGGAATCTTATCTGCTGAGTAGTCCCAACATTCCCCTTGGTGTGCGATAGAGCTTCGGCGGGTGAATTCAGATCAGTATTAGATCAGAAGTCTGTGGGCGTTTTTGCTAGGGATTTTTCTACTTGGATCTGTCATATTCATAGATAAATGGGTAGACAGACATCTTTTAGTACATATTTTATGACCCATCGGCTGAATAACTTCAAAAAGTTATTACGTTTGTTTTAATAAGCGATCTGATCCTGAAAATGCCCTAGATAATGATAAAGCCCTAAATAAGTTCTTGAAAATGTCGTGTTTCTGTCTCACCACGTAATTTGGTTGATCTCTGAATAACTGAAGAACGAGTTATTTTGTATGTAGGAATGAGAGCTTTTATATTGCCTTTAGCATGTTTGCTTCAGGTGTTTCCAGCATGTTAAATTCTCTGGGGTTTGTACTCCTTTAGAACTGACACTTTCTGCTGGGTGAACAGGAAAGAGTGTTACTTTTCACTTGCTTTATTGTATATTCATCAACTAAATCCAAATTTTCTAACTCCTGACGGTGTGAAACTTCATGCAATGCATTTCAAAGAATAAGAATGCTGAGGGTAGTATTCCTGCCTTGAAATCATAAGTTTGGTCATCAAGGAGTGTTTTCTTTTTATGTTTTCTGCTCTACAGACCATCTCTGTAATCAAAGTTTCACTTTTGATGTTTGTCTTCAAAATCCATACAGTCAAGATCTCCAACCTTATCTGCTGTCATAAACGCTTGAACATCTTTCCGTGGGGTCATGCTTGTGGGGAGAAAAATGTCACGTCTTCCTGTCTGGCTGGCCTCTCTTCCCTCTCCCCCATCCTTGATGCTTGGGCCTGTCAGTGCTCAGCTGAACCAAACAGCTCCAGAAAGGGCGGGGCTGAAGGCTGTCACGTGACAGAGTTTAGCCAGCAAGAGCAGCAATTTATACTCTTCCCAAAGTGTTCCTAACTTAACCTGGGTTCTGGGAGGGAAACCCTGAATGACAACTGGAGATTTAAGAGTTAGTTAAAAATCCTGATTGAAGAAAATGCCTTTAGTAAACAGTAATTATCAACATATCTGCAGGGTTACTCCTTCGCTCTTTTAGTCCATGTAAATTTGTAATATGGGATGGCTGTTAGAAATGTGCACATGCACATGGCATATTGGAAAGGGGGCCTAAGGGACAAGGGGAAAAAGATGGAGGAGGAGGCAGGAAAAAAAAAACAAAAGGAGGGATGTGGTGAGAGGTAGTGAGCAGGTTAGGAACTGGCGGAAATGTGAGGGTAGAGATTACGGTAGAAGGAAGAAATCATTCTAAAGCTTTTACTTTACTAATCAGAAGTATACACTTAGTATGATTATGTCATTGTATGTTTCCCTGTCTGGTAGATCACAACCTTTACATTATACCAATAACTATTGGGATTAGTGTGTATATCAGGAGTGTAGTATGATTTATATAGTCTAAGACCACAGTGACTATTTCTGTCATGTGCACTATTGGATTCCTAGTGTGTAGCACATGGTCAGCATCAATAAGTATTTTTACAGTTAATTACTCAATGGCCTAGAATCCCAGCCATCAGGTACATGGCTGCAAATGTTCTTTGACTTCTTCAGGTTGTTGTTCTTCTGTGATATTTTCTTTCCACAATTACACACATTTATCCAAAGATTACTTAATTGGTAGGTTTCAGGATTCAGACAGGCAATGCTTATAGCTAATGAAGTCTATGTTTTGCAACTTCAGATTATACTTTAGCATCTGGCTCAATGATGATGATTAAATATCAAGGTTTATAAATGTGGCCAATTGGAATATTATAATTTGGATAAAATTATAAAACTAGCTAAAGTAAAAATTATTTTCTGGTTTGTTCTAGGAAAGTTTATACATGTCTTTCAAGTAACAGTCGGCTTTAAGTTTCCTTTTATCATTTCTTCTAAATAAAGGAAACAGTCTTAGAAATTCCACTACTACCTGTTGTTTTTTAGTTTCTGTTCTTTCCAGTTTTACTGAGAAATAATTGCCATACATCACTGTTTAAATTTAAGGTGTACATCATTATGGTTTGACTTACATGTATTGTGAAGTAATTACCACAATAGGTTTAGCTAACATCCATCATCTCATACAGATACAATAGATCATACAAAGTTTCCATTTTACTGTTATTTAAAAAAATCTCAAGTCCTTTTAGTCTTTTTATCCAACTTCAAACCTTAATAGTTGGTAAGGATTTGCCAAGTACGTAACCTCATTTTGAATTTTTTTTTAAATGTAACTTTTTTTTAAAGATGAGAAAAAGTCTTGAGTAGAAAGCATATCAATGATTTGTCAGAAAAAGGGCTTACCAGAAATAATATGTGGGAGGAATTCTGGATAAGCATTTACAGCCTGTAAACTCCTCGGCTTTCTAAATAGTTGTTCGACTCATGTAATGCTTTACAAAACTTTTGCTTGAAATTTGGTTTCTCCGATAGTTTACCTATTGTTGTCAATCTTTTCTGTGTAACACTCTTTGTTTTTTTCTAGGAAAAAATATTGTTTGTGACCCTTGCTAAATCAATTATCAATGAAAGGGAAGAGAGAAAAGGTACAACTTTAGTTATTCAAACCTTTGCCAACCTTTAATAATCTAACTCAGAATCCAGTGTGGCATAAATATGGAAAAGAAATAACGTCCAGTGAGGTTAAAATCTTAAACTGTTACTTATTTTAGTAAGAACGAATAAGATCTTTTCTTTAAAAAAATAGCTTGGAAGCTACATGATACAGTGGGAAGAACAGAGTTTATAGTCAGACATGTGGGTGTGGATCACCACTGCCCCACTGGTTGGCAAATTACTGAACCTAGTTGAACCTCAGCATCCTAATCTGTAAAATACGAATAACTTCACTAATATTGCATGGTTGTTCTGAAGACTTAAGATAGTGTATGCACAGTGTCCAAATTTAGTAGATATTAAATAAATAGTAGGCGTTACGAAAGAAATTTTCAGAACGCTAAAACTCTTGCTCGGATTTCACAGTCGTATTTTGATGGAGTAGACCCATGCTCCTATACCATCTGTTTCAGCACAGCAATGAAAGGAATTCATTTAAAATGTAAGTCAGAGTGTGTTACTCCTCTGATCAAGACCCCCTGGTGGCTCCATTTCACTCAGAGTAGAAGCCAAAGTCCCAAGAATGGCCAAGAAAGCCAAGGGTGATCTTGTCCTCTGTTTCCTCTCTAAACTCTACTTCTACCCTAATGGAATGCAGATTTCCAATTAAAAGGCGTCCTTTGTTTCAAAGCTCAGTTAGGGTGCATTTCATGTCAGAATATGCTCTGACTACGGGACCTACCTGAGTAGTTTCATTAAATTGTCACATGAGTTATACTTAATTTGTCTTAGTATTCTTCAAAGAAAGGCCAGTTGCTGTTTGCAACCACATTGGTCTCTGTTTATTGGCATTTCCTGCAATTAATGAAATGTTGCAGTAAATTGTGCCCTGCTGAAGTTGTTTGTTAATGCATTTTCAATGAATGAACGTGGGAAAAGATTTGATGTTACACCATTTTGTCTTTTCAGTCAGTAGTTTCATTTTTTCTCCTCGTTTTTCTTGATATATCACCACTTTTGTTCTGTGAAACCATTTTAGTCCAACAAACACTCCTTTGGGGTACCACTGTTGGTAGATATTAATTTTATATATTTTCCAAATTAAAATGAAATATCTTTCTCTGAAAAAAAAAGATTGAAGGGAAAAACTGGCAATGTTTAAAGCCATTATGAGAAACTCTCAAATGGCTGTGGCATGAAATTTCCTATTTTCTCAACTACAAAAATAAAGGAGATTAATTTTATGATATGATCCCCTCTTTAAGGCTATAATTTATGAAGGGGGATTTAGTAATAAGAGGTTCTGTCTCTTTTATCTCTCTTTTAGAGTAAACCATATAAGAAGAAATGAGCCTTTCATTCTGTGGTAACAACATTTCTTCATATAATATCTATGATGGCGTGTTACAAAACCCCTGCTTTGTGGATGCCCTCAACCTGGTCCCTCACGTCTTTCTGTTGTTTATCACTTTTCCAATATTGTTTATTGGTAAGTAATCTACTGTCCAATATTATATCACCCCATGTTTTATAAAAAATCTTATTAATGGCTGAGATTTGGTATAATGTTGACTTAATTTCTTCAACGTGAAAATTGATATGTAAGTCTGTGAGAAAACAACAAGCAAGTATTTTGTGTTTTCCAATGATTTGTATTCTTGGCATATGATATTCCATAGGTAAAAATAGAATGCCTTCTAGAAATGGCCTTCAAGAAGCAGCAGCGGTTTTTTAAAAAGAGAGAATTATATGAGATGGATCTAAAACATTTGTTTGGCACTTGCTTTGTGCTAGGTGAAGAGAAAGGAAAATGGGTAAAAACACAGTACTTGCCTGGACTATTCACTAGAATTGTCTAGTGAAACAGATTTTTCAAAGTCAAGAGAAATGACTATACCACATTATAAACCCATTTAGAGATACAGGAACAAATTATCGTGGGCATGAATCTGCTAGAACAACTAATTCTTCTTGGGGCTGATGGGGAAGATTGCATAGAGAGTGACATGTCTGGGGACTTGAGGATGTAGAGTGTGCAAATTAAAGTAAGAGTGATGAGTGTGTGTTTCAAGTAGAAAGAGGACATGTGCAAACCATTTGCAAAGGAATTAAAAATATAGTTTTCTCTAGTATTTTACAGTTTACATATACACAAAATCCTATTATTGAGAGCAATTGTGTATAATCTGTATAATTCCCCCAAACAACCAAAATAGATCTTTTAACTTTGGTTAAATTATAAAATACTTTTCATATATAAAAATGACAGAGACTAATATAATAAACACCTGTTGAACTTACCACCACCCATTGTAAGAAATTTAACAGTAAGAATATAAGTGAATCCCTCTGGGTACCATTTCCTGATCTTGTTACTCTTCCCACATCCTACATTCTTATCCATTCAAAACAGATAATTGCTGTTTTCAATTTGATGTTTAATATTCCCATGCATAATTTTGCTCATAAAAGTAAATGAAAAAGCTATCTGACTGATTTTCTTAAGAAAGTTAGCATAATTTAATGATCTGCTTTAAAAGAAGGCTTAAAAATAATTTGTATGTTTTATTTCTTCATTTAACAAATATTAATTGAGAGACTACTGTGTGCCTGGCATTCTAACAGTGATCAAAGATTTTCTGTTATATGAGATAGCATATCATGCAAAGGCCAATATAACTTTTGGTACATAGTTATTCATATTAAACAAATGTATAGATATTAAATATATTGGGACCAGAGTGGCCATATATAGAAACACTCGTTGTTTATGTGTTATTATTTATAGGACATTAAGAATGTCTTTTGGCCAAAAGTAGAACGTCTATTTTTTTATTGCAATTCTACAATTAATAATTCATTTTTGACATCTAATTGACTTCTTGAGAGCGATTACTGTGACAGTCCTGTTTGCATCTCTCGCCTCGACAGGCTGACAAAAGGGTATTTGAATCAAATGGAATTGGAGTGAAGGTTGTCAGAGGAAAATGGTGGATAAAAACGCAGAGTGTTCATCTATAACATTGGCTATTTGAGTTAGGGAGAGATCATAAATAGTAAATCTCAAAGAATATCAGGTATAGGGAGAATTATGTTGCAAAAAAGACAGAGCTTGTCTGCAAGAGTTTGCAGCATAAATGCTAGTAGAATATGTTAAACATAACTAATCTTCCAATAGTGAAGTTCATATTGGAACAACTAAGACATGAATTTTGTTTTCAAATAATGCTTCAGGAATCCCTTTTGTCCGTACAGAAATTCCTTCCTGCAATATTTTAAGCACAAACTCCCATTCATTCTTGAAGTATGTTGGGCTTCTCTATGATCAAAAAAGTAAGAAAAAAAGGTGACAAAAGGACACAAAGTGGGGTCCTTTCCTGGCACACTGTATATGAGTTGGCATTATTCTATCTAGAGTTTTGAGGGGAAACCATCAAAATTTACTGAAATGTAATCTTGAAGTTTTTCTTTAGGGATGAGCTAAAGTTATAATATTCTTGATCCTTCTTAAAAGTTCATCAATGAACAAGACTGTAGCTTTCTTTGAGAAAATATCACCACTGTTGAACAATGCTAATCCAGTCATAAGTTATCATTTTTCTCACATGATATGTATATGATTGAGTTGATTCAACTAAGGAGTCCTATATTTCATCACTAAATACAGCTTTTTTTGTTAGTCTCCCCACAGAGCCCATGTTTTGAAAGATTTTAGACACCAAATTGCTTTTATTAATATCATCCTTAATTTGGTTTCCTTTTGAATGTATCAGAGACCTGTCATTAAGAGCTTTGATTAGCATGAAATAACCACCCCGAGTTGGCGTTATTTTTGAGCAATGAAACAAATATCAATGTGTTAACCTAGGCAGTCTTGCAAAAATTAATTGAAATTGTGATTTTTTTGACATAATGAAAACAGACCAGGATTTCCTTGCTACCCTAGAGAGCACCAAGGTTTTATGAACCCCCCAAAGCATATCACAATGGAAATTATTTCTGTGGTTATGATTGATCCTTTTGTTTATCTCTTTACTTTTTTCTCTTCTTTCAGGGTGGGGGAGTCAAAGCTCAAAAGTGCAAATTCATCACAACACATGGCTTCATTTTCCTGGACATAACCTGAGATGGATTCTCACATTTGCGCTCCTATTTGTGCATGTTTGTGAAATAGCAGAAGGCATTGTTTCAGATTCGTAAGTTATTACGCTACACTGGTGAATATACTGATATGGGTAGTAGTTAAGAGCGTAGTGGGTCAGGCTTAATTTTTTGGTTTTAACTTATTAGAAACAACAGCTATCACCCATTTTATGTGATAATCATGAGTTTTGTCCATATTTTTGTGTTGCTGCATAATTTCTCTGATAACGTAAGTTCAGATTTCTGTGACTTGTGCTCATTCATTTACTTTCTGTTTCTTTGCTCCTTTCATTTATGTAGCCCTTCCAGAAAGTTCTCTCCTTTTAGACACTTCCATGTTTACCTTATCTTTCAAAACAGTTAGAAAGATTGTCTATATTGACATATAGCTCTAACAACTATATATTTACATATAAATATATAATCAATTCTCACATGTTTCAATTTATTTTATAAGAAGCAAAGATAGATGAGGCAGGCATGAAAGAAGTCTGAGAACCAGTGAGGATATAGCTGTAAGTGGAGGCAAAGCACAAAATTATTTTAAAATCAGGATTTGTCATCAAACTCCTATTTCAGAAAGAATTTTGTCATTCTTATAAAAGAACTAGTTTATATTAGACAGTTAGGATATAATGAATTCTGTTTATAAACGTGAACATAAAATGGAAAAATATTTTTATCACATAGTAACAGAAAATAAACTCAAGTAATAGTAAAATTTTGATTATGAAATTATGCTAAATATTACACCTTTCGTTGAAGAATTGATATGAAAGGTCTTTAAAGTTTTTAAAAAGAAAGCTCCAAAAATCATTGTCTTCTCATCTCTTAAGAACCTCCCTTGACATCTGTTTATGGTTTTCTGTTGCAATTAACAAGGAATGAAACTTCTAAGCTTTTGTCATGGAGCCAGCTATTCTGTAATGTTTTATGACAGTTCTTTGCATATATTTTCACATCTTAGTTTTTTATAAAGAGAAAAATCATAGACTCTAAGATATGCTACACCTCCACGCATTTAGAAGCCTAATTGGCTATTATTGATAATTGTTTAAAACTCTTTGACATATTTGCATTACGTTGTATTCGCATAGCCAATTCTCGTCTTCATTTTTTTCTTCCCTTAACATATAGATTGACCCTACATGTTACTGTATGTATGTGTAAGGTGGGAGATAGATCAGTTCAATATTTCCTAAAAACTTGATTTCATGAAGGCAAGGATGACTCCTCCTTTCTAGCCTCATGGTTGATGTGTAGATTCAGAGACTTAGAACAGAGGCTGAACTAATAATGATAACATATGCTAATAACATATGGCAGCAACTTGTTTTATAGTGGTCGTGATGCAAGAGGCTCATCCTAAAAACGAGCAGAAATACACTCTTGACCTTGTGCTACCACCCCCCCCCCCCCCCATTCTTTAGCTACAGACTTCTTCTCCTTACCTTTTTCTCCAGGCCTCTCAAAAAGTCATCTTTCAGTTACTTTTGATTCCACAGATTTAGTTTGCTTTCTCTCTTGCCTTGTCCTATTCTGGAAACTGCTTCTACAAGAATCCCAAAGAACATTAATGACACCTTAATGGATGCCTTTTCCTCCTTAACATACTTATTACATTAGACACTTCTCTATTCATTCCTTTCTTCCTTCTTTCTTTTTTAACAAAATCTTTATGAACTGTTCTTTACTTAAAATATCACAAATGCTCCTTAGAGTTAGGGAAACAATGCAAAGACTTTCCTGACTGAATGTTTTATTTTTTTAGTAATATAAATATTAAAGCTATTAATTTTTCTTTTGAAACATCCTTATCTGTTTTACACAGGTTTTTGTAAGAAGTGCTCTCTTTTTTATTTCTGTCTAAATAATTTGTGGTTCTGGTTTGGACTCTCTCCTAGATCTAGAAATCATTTTCATTTTGCTCTTTAGTTTAATTGGATTGGTTTATTATTAGAGCCTGTAATTTGTTAAATGAATACTTTTTGGTATTTATTAACATTTTCTTTATAGTCAAATATTTGATTATTGTATAAGTATTTAATGAGTATTAGAAAATAATATATATTCTTTGTAGGAGACAAAATTTTATTGAGTTTATGGATTGGATTACCAAAGGCCTGTGTGGTGATTATTTTTATGCTATTTTATCCATCAAATTCTAAAAGCGTGTATTAAAATCTTCATTATTATTGTGTTTTCATTTAGGTTTTTATTTCTACCATTTTCTCTTTCTTTAAAATTATCCTTTTGTCCTCCATGCTGTATGCTTTTTGATTTTCTTCCTAACTTTCTGACTAAAGATTTTCTGCTATATTGGGGTGTATGTGCTTCTACCAGAACACTGAGGTCTGCGAATCATCCTCTAAAAATAATAGAGATTAAAGGAAAAGGTAGGGTTGGGACACCACTTGAAACCTATACAACTCTATAAGTGGAGCACTGACAAAATCATAGCAGTCTTAATAAAAACACTAGTATGGTTAAAAGACACCTTAAATCTCTAATGAAGAAATGTCGCGGTCAATATAAAACCTTACTATTGCTGCTGTCTTTATTAATCTTTTATTATTACCTCCCTTACTGATGTCCTGTCATTCTTTTTCTAACATCTTGAATTAACTACTTGATTTATTTGTTATAACTATTTCTTATTGAATATGTTTAAGGTTATAAACTTTCTTCTGGGTATGGTTTTGACCACCTTTTATAGGCCTTGATCGATAGTGTGCTTATTTTTAAATTTCCTAAATAACAAGAAAGTGATTTTTTTTTTATTCTTTCTTTGGTTCAACAAGAAGAGAGTATTAGAAGCATTTCCTAATTTCTATACTGATGAAATATTTATTTCCTGCTTTTTTTCTCTTTGACCATTTTGTACTTTTTCGGGGAGGTAGGGGGTGGTTTTTAAGCCAGCTCTTATGCTGTTGTAGTACTTTCACATTTTCGTTAGCGTGTCTGTATGAATGACCCCCAATACATCACTGATCGTGTTCTGAATCTCTGCATACAGTTGCATATGAGACAACTCCCTTTGCGCGTTTATTAGACACCTTCAGAATCCACATGGCCCCACTGAAACTTACTAGCTTCCTCTCTCCAATCTGCTCATCCTCTTAAAATCTTCTTTGGTCACCTCATCCGCCCAGGCACCCTGGGAATTATTCTCTACATCCATCACCATCACCCTCCTACCCTAACGCTATTAGAGTCCTGTCCATTTTGACAATTGTTATTTTCCAAATGTATTATTTCCTCCATGTTACTGTTTCCAAAGCTTAGTTCAGATTTTCATCATCTCTCACCTGGCCTATACCCACAGTTTGTGAACTGCTTTCCTACCTTCCATGTCTGTCTTCTCACCTCAAATGCACACACTACCTATGAACTCCATCATCCACATTGTTACCAGATTGATCTGTCTAAAACCCAAATCTAACTGGACCGCTTACCTGTATTCAATTTTCCATAAGATTAGATACCAGCTCCTTACCATGGTATACAAAGCTTTTCATGATACATCTTATTTCAAACTTTCTGTTTAAGAAACATTAAACTAGTTGGAATTTTGAACATGTTACACTGTTTCATGCTTCTATGTATTTGCACACTCTGTTCCCTCTTTTTAAAGTGCTCTTCCACCTCTTTCCTGAGTACCAGATTCCTTTTTTTACATTTCAGTTCCCATTGTCAACCACACCTCTTCTGAAATAATTTCCCCAAAAGTTCCTGTTTCTCCCACTCTCGAACTAGTCACTCAGTTCTCTATACCAACTATTTATGTACCAACATATTTAAGTAATTTGAGAAAAGTTAAATGTTTAACTATGTGGCATTACTAATGCAAATAGAGTTGAGGACTGTCTACCATGCGAATCTGGTCCAGTCATATTTCTGATCCGCCTAAAGCGCTCTGTTGCTCTCAGAATGAAGTCTAGTCTCCTTGCAGTCATACTGAATCGCTTGCAATACCCTTAAGCATATCTAGATTCTCTGCCTAGAGCAGTCTTCCTCTCTTCTTCCTCTGGGTGGCAGTTCCTCATTCTTCAGGGCTCAGTTTAGCAGTCCATTCCTTCACAAAGCTTTCTCTATGTCAGACACTGGCCCTGTGTGTGCTCTCAGTCCCTTCACCCGTGTTGTAATATCGTATTTTCTATTGCTGTCCTCAACAGACTATAGATTTTGTGATCATGGACACTAAATCTTGTCTTGTTCACTGTTCACTTGTTCCCTGTTGCATCCCAGAATCACATGTCTGGACCAGTAAACATGTGTTCAATGAATTAATGAAAATAGAGAAATCACTGAGAAGCTTAGGAAAGCTATCAAAAGAATAAACATACTTTTCACGTACATTAGAGTACATATTCAGTTGATTATTTTTACTTGCTTTAGGTGTTAAGTTATTTCAGCAGTTCTGCCCTTCAGTATAGGAGTAGTCATGTATTTGTTTTTGTTGTAAGCATTTTGACGTCTTGCTAGCTGTGTTTACTCAACCCTCCATGTTAGGGTAAATCCTTCCAGCGGAATTATGTCTTCCAATATAGTCTTTCTTTATATATTCTTTTAACATCTACTACTGCATTCTGTATTTTAAACATTTTATTGCTGAGAGAGACTTTAAATGAAAAAATTGGAAACAAAATGAGAAACGATCTGGAACCATCAGCTTTAGACTCTGATACTCTACCGCTCTCCGTAGACGGCGGGAGTCGCGGCATCTCCACCTGTTCATGCCAGCTGTGATGGGATTTGTGGCCACTACAACATCAATAGTATATTATCATAATATTGAAACATCAAATTTTCCTAAGTTACTTTTAGGTAAGTATGATCAAGTGGTTTTTTTTACCCCCCAAAGAGTGATTTGTTTTTCTTTTTTCTCATAGTATGTGCTATCCCTGTGGGTTGGGAGTGGGAAGCATGGGAAAACCACAATAATTAATTCTTCAGTACTCTCCCAGCAAATGTGGAGAGGAAAATAAGCTAAGTTGCTCTGGGCTGTGAAAACTTCGTTTCCCCAGGACTTTGTTTCTTCAATAAGTGCCCCTCATGGTGTACTGGTGTGTGGGAGGAAGAAAGTGGCAGGGATGTGCTGGCCTTCTGGCTCTCAGAAGCTGTACTGTAAGAATCAGAGCTCTGCAAGGAGCTGCTGCATGGTACTGCCCCACGAACAAGTCATCTCATCTAGTTCCATGTGTTTCTGCCTCTGGCTTAGAGTCTTGAGGCATTTTTCCCAAGGTTCCACCCTTTCATTGATGCCGTGGGAATGTCACACTCTTCTTAGAATTGCTCCCGAGCTTCAGGGGGCTCGCTGGAGCAGTGTATGCTTCCCAGCATGCTGAAAACCATGTTGTCCTGAGAAGCAGCTGCCCCCAAAGCACAGCCCTTCACATCTGCATCATGCTTAGCATTGTCTTTTCAGCCTCTCTCGCCTCCTTGTCTTGTGGAAATCAGAGGATGTCTAAAATGTCCCTAATTTTATTTTTTCCTTAGGCTGAAATAATATAACTCATCCCAATTAGTTAGATTTAGTGCTTTGTCCCATCCCATCCTTGCATTCCTTGGTGTACACCTTCATAAAGAGAGCTGAGGTGAAGGTATAGAACAGGGATCATGAGAAGCTTCAGGGTCCTGTGAATCTCTGAAAATTGTAGGTCCAGTTGTGCGTGCTCGTGTGAGTGAATGCGTCCAATTTTCTAAGCTTCATAGATTTTCATGTGATTGTTATATGATGAAACAACATTGACTACTGACACAGAAATTAGGAAAAGTGATAATTAAACCACACAACTATTATTTTATTTGCTTGTCTAGAAGACATTAAAATTTAAAATGGATAGTGGAAAATACTGATTATTTCATGCTATGTTGTGTCACATTATGTGACTGGGCAAAGGCAATCTAACAAAAACAAGTAGACAGGGTTAAAGATTAATTGAAAAGGCTTGTCCAAGTCTAAATTATCTTAATAGAAAACTGTTCAGTACAAAATGGTAGGCAGTTGTTATCACAGAAATCTCTTTGTGAAGATGCCAAAAAAAAGAGTGAAATTTCCAACAGGCAGCAGCAAAAAAAAAAAAAAAAAAGGCATTGGGAATTTGATACACTAGACATTAGGTTTCTGAAAAACTGGTGATATGTTATAATATGTAATTAAAAAGAAAATATACATTTTAATAATATTTTGAAAGAAATGATCAAAATCTGGCTGTCATTTTTATGTAGATACAAGGAAGAGGGTACAATTTGATCATATTGCTGGAAGGACTTAGAGAGATGAAAGTCTAACTTTCTCCATATTTTAGGAGAAAAAAACTTGGACCTAGAAGAGTTATGGCTATTTTAAGACCAGAAACTAGGAGTTTTGTCCCAACGTTATACTATGAACATCACCAAACATACAGAAAGTTGAAAGAGTTATGTGAGCACTCATATACCTACCACCTAGATTTGATTGAACTTACGTTTTATTCTGTTTTATCACGTCTACATCGTTCCATCTCTCTATCCATCCGTCAATCTCTCTTATTTTTTGATGGATTTTAGAGTAAGTTGCAGACATTAACATGCTTCACTCCCTGATTGTTTCAGGGTGTGTATCATTAACTAGAGTTAAATATTTGTTTACAGTTCTTTTTGTGAGATAAAATTTACATTCATAAAGCACAGAAAACGTACTTAGCCAATTGCATACACCTGTATAACCCTATCGTGATAGAGAACATTGCCATCATCCATGCCCGTTTTCCTGTGCCCCTCCCAGTCACTCCTCATTTTCATCTCTACAGAGGCAACATCTAGTCTGATTTTTTTCCCACCATAGATTCGATTTGCCTATTCTAGAACTTCACAGAAATTGGATCATACAGGATAAACTCTTCTGTGTTTTAAGACTCAGCATGATTTTTGAGGCTTATCCATAATATAGTATCAATCATTGTTTTGTTCTTGTAGTTGTTGGGTAGTATTCCATTGTGTACATATACCACAGTTGTTCCATTCTCTTGTCAATAGACATCTGGACTGTTTCTAAGTTTTGGCTGTCATGAAAAAAAAAGCTGCTATAGAAAAAAACAGAAACAAAAACAAACAAAAACCTGCTATAAACATTCATGTGCAAGTCTTTTTGTGGATCTGCTTTTATTTCTCTTGGGTAAATGCCTAGGAGTGGAATCGCTGGGTCATAGAGTAGGTAGGTTATTGTTTATATTTGTAAGAAAACACCAGATCTTTTCCCAAAGTGGTTTGTTTTACCTACCCACTAACAATGTGTGGGAGTTCCAGTTGTTTCACAGGCTTACAACATTTGATGATCTTGATCTTTCTAATTTAGCATGCTGGTGGGTATGTAGTGATAACACATTGTGGTTTTTAATTTGCATTTCCCTGATGACTAATGATGTTGAACACTTTTTGATGAGTTTATTGGCCATTTGTTATCTTTGTGAAGTGATTATTCATATCTTTTGTCCATTTTTTATTGAGTTGCATTTTTATCGTTGTGCTGTAGCAGTACTTTATATATACTAGATACTAGGATGTCATCAGATAGATGTTTTGAGTATATTTTCCTCTCAGACTGTGTCACATATATTCATTTACTCAGCGAGGTCTTTTGATGAGCAGATTTTAATTTTTATGTAGCATAATTTATCATTTTTTCATATATAGTTACTGCTTTCCGTATTTTGAGAAATCTTTGCCTTCTCTCAAAATATGTTTCCCTCCTATTCTCCTGTTTTCTTTTAGAAGCTTTACAGTTTCAGTTTTTATTTTTAGGACTATGATCCCTTTAAAATTAATTGTGTATATTGTATAAGGTTGGTGTTAAGGTTATTTTTTTTCCCAAATGGATATGGATATGTTCCAGCACATTTGTGGAATAGACTTTCGGTTTCTCATTGGATTGCTTTGGAACCTTTGTAAAAAAATTAAATCAAAAGACTGTTTAAGTGTGATCTATTTCTTGGCTCTATATTTTCTGTTTCTTTGATCTATTTGTGGATTTTTATACCGTTGCCATTCTGTCTCGATTACTGTAGCTTTGGAGCTATTGAAATCATGTATTATAGTCGTACATTTCCTTTGTTTTTCTCCCAAGATTGCTTTGGATATTCTAGTTATTTGGATTGCCGTATTTAGTTTAGAATCAGGTGATCAATTTCTCCCCCCCACCAAAAAAATCCTGTGGGATTGTGATAGGGATTGCACTGAAGATATAGAATGCTTTATAGGAGGATTGACAACAGCACTGAATTTCACAATCCAGTCTTCATTGATTTGGGTCTTCTTTCATTTCCCTTGGAAATGTTTACACTTTCCAGTCTATAAGTCTTCCGTATCTTGCTAAATTTGTTACTAGCTTTTTGTTTCACTGCTGTTGTTATAAATGGAATTGCGTTTTAAATTTCATTTTCTAATTGTTTCTGCCATTGTGTAAAATACAATTGATTTTGTACATTGACCTTGTATCTTGCAATCTTGGAAATTCACTTATTACTTCTAATTTTTGCTTTGTAGGTTTCTTAGGATTTCCTGTGTAAGCAAACATACCGTCTGAAAGTAGAGACAGTTATACATATATTTATCTTCAGACTTTGTGCTTTCTTTGTCTTGTCATGTTGCATTAGTTAGGACCTCCAGGAAAATACAGAATAGACATACTGAGAGTGAAATCCTTGTCTAGTTCCTGATTTTAGAGAAAACAGTCTTTCACAACTAGTTATAAAGCTAATTATAGGCTTTTCATATAAGACCTTTATCAGGTGAGTAAGTTTTCTTCCATTCAAAGCTTTCTCAGAGTTTTTTTTTTCTTAGCATGAATAGATGTTGAATTTTATTAAAGTTTTTTTTTTTCATCCATTGGGAAAATTTTATTTCTATTGGTGTGCTAAATTACATTGATTTTTTCATATGATAAAGTAACCATGCATTCCTGGGCTAAACCACACATGGTCATGATGTATTATTCATGCTATATATTGCTATATTTTATTTAAGATGTTTTACATCTATGTTGTGAGAGAGATTAGTGTTATTTTTTGGTAATATCTTTGTCAGGTTTTCGTATGCTGGGTTATACTGGCTTCTTAAAATGAATTGGAAAGTATTCTCTATTTTCTGAAAGACTTTGTGTAAGATTAATTTTACTTTACCTTAAATGTTGAATAAAATTCACCAGTGAAGTCATCTGGGCCTGGAGTTTTAATAAGGAAGGATTTTTAATTATAAATTTGTTTCTTTATTGGATATAGACTCTCCAGATTCTCTATTTCTTCTTATGTCAGTTTTGGTAAGTTACGGTTTTTGAGCAACTTTCCACTTCATCTAAATTTTTGATTTATTGTCATAGAGTTGTTTATGATATTCCCCGATTAGCCTTTTGTAGATATGTAGGATATGTAGGGACCACTCCTCTTTCATTCCTAATAATAGTAGCTTGTGTTCTCCTTCTTTTCTTGAACAGTCTAACTTGGGACTTAGCAGTTTTCTTGACCTCAAAAAATCAATCTTGTTGGCTTTGCTCATTTTCTCAATTATTTGCTTTTTATTTTATTGCCTTTTACTCTTATCTCTCTTGTTTTCATCCTTTTATTTATATTTTTCATTGTCCTTCTTCCCCTAGCTTTTAAGGTAGAAATTTAAGTCATTGATTTTGGACTGTCTTTTTTCCTAAAATAAATATCTAAAGCCGTAATCTTTCCTCTAAGTACTGTTTTAGTTGCAATCCTTAAATTTTTAATGTGTGGTATTCTCATTATAATTTAGTTAAAATATTTTCTAATTTCCCTAGTGATTTCCTCTTTTTTCTTTTTTTTTTGAGGAAGATTAGCCCTCAGCTAACTGCTGCCAATCCTCCTCTTTTTGCTGAGGAAGGCTGGCCCTGAGCTAAGATCCGTGCCCATCTTCCGCTACTTTATATGTGGGATGCCTACCACAGCATGGCTTGTAAAGCGGTGCCATGTCTGCACCCAGGATCCAATCCGGCAAACCCTGGGCCACTGAAGCAGAACATGCGCACTTAACTGCTGTGCCACCGGGCCGCCCCCCCCCCAGTGATTTCCTCTTTAACAGCGGATCATTAGAAACGTGTTTTTTCCAAATATATGGAGACTTCTAGATATCTTATTAGGAAGAAAGACCTCCCTTATCTCTGTGCCTGGTGTTCACACCCTGTATAATCCTCTCCCCTTGGGTGTGAGTGGGACCTATGACTTGCTTCTCGCCGATAGAATATGGCAAAGATGAAGATACCAAATCAACTGAGCCTCTGTTGAGACTGCAGCCCTAGTCAACACCTAAACTGCAGCCTTGGGAGACCCTGAAGCAGAGAAGCCAGTTGACTCATGCCCAGACTCTTGACCCATGGAAACCAGGAGATAATAAATGTGCATTGTTTTAAGCTGTTAAACTTGTCATAATTTGCTAAGCAGCAATAGAAAATCAATACACTTATTT
Source organism: Equus asinus (assembly GCF_041296235.1). Taxonomy (NCBI): domain Eukaryota; kingdom Metazoa; phylum Chordata; class Mammalia; order Perissodactyla; family Equidae; genus Equus; species Equus asinus. Next base: position 32,272,334 of record NC_091811.1, on the reverse strand, counting down.
CTCTTGAGTTTTCATTGTGATCAGAGACCATACTCTATATGATTTCTGTTATTTTAAGTTTATTGCTCCTTGTTTACTGAATGAGTATATATAGTCTGTCCCAGAACCATGTACACTTAACAAGAATGTATATTCTGAAGATGTTTGGGTGTGTTTTTATAATATTAGATATTGAGTAGTCTTATAAATATCAAATAGTTCAAAGTGGTTGATAGTGTTTAGATCTTTTAAGTCTTTATTAGGCGTATGTGTATTTTTATTATGTTTTTCTGAAAAAATTGACATTTTATCATTATTAAAGGGTTTTTGAATTTCTAATGATAGTCTTTGTCTTGAAGCCTACCTTATCTGGTACTAATATAGCCACTCCAGGTTTCTTATGCTGTTTTCATTGTATATCTTTTTCCTTCCACTTATTTTCAATCTGATGTTTCTTTATATTTAAGGTGAATCTCTTTAGATAGTATATAATTTTGTCTGGGTTTTTTCCTAAATCCATTCCGACAGTCTCTGTACTTTAAGTTAAAAAGTATATATATGATAAGCTTATATGGCAATGTTCAGTTCTTTTTCACTAAGGAAGTTTTGATCACCCTTAAACTTTCTGGCTTTGATAAGTGTTATCCAAAGTGGATTGTCTTATGCATGTTTTAGATTTCTTCTTTCTCATCCCATATTCATTTGTACTGACCTTTATTCAAAGTTTGAAGTATACTGAGTCCTCGACAACAGATTTCTAGGAAAGTCTCTGCTTCCATTTCATATTTGCTGCAAAATGTTGGCTGTAGTTATGAGATGGTGTTGCTCCCCACCTTTCTGACTTCACCACTTGCAGCCTGGGGTTGCTCTGTAGGATCATTGCTTTTCTCTGTACTCTGTGGACGCACGTGGTGTTTTAAACTGTTTGGGTGAGAAGAGTCACTTACTACTTGAATGCCGATCTGCAAAGCAGAAAACCATGGCTACATGGATTCCAGGGTACAATCATTGGACAGATCCCTGGGAGTTCCAATCCACTTTTCTATTGGGTAGTTTACACAGATACCAACTTGTGAATTCTTCATATAATCAGGGCTTCTTAAGAAACAAGACCAGAAGATAAAGTCGATTTTAAAGTCTACAGAATTACACGTAAGTTCTGAAGAGTGTAGGCTCTTCTTATTTACACATCTCCTTACGTGTGCCCATCTATCACATATGATCAGAGTAGAGGACAGTCATTTTAAAGTCATTACCACAACATCAATTCAAAACTCCAGAAGTGCACTAAAGCATATATGTTTGTTTTCTTAACAAATAAAATTATCTAGAAATAGAATATTTAAAATTGTTTGTTATTAAAAAGCATTATATTTTTATTGAAATTTCAGTGAAGTTTTAAAAAGTATCAGGGAAAGATTGCATCATTTTCTCTTTACTTTTTATTTTTCCAGCTCTATTCCTGTATTGGGTAATGGCCTTTATTACAAAAACCATAAAATTGGTCAAGTACTGGCAGTCCGGTTGGGGAGTATCAGACCTGCGTTTCTGCATCACAGGCATAATGGTCATCTTGAATGGACTCCTGATGGCTGTGGAGATCAATGTCATTCGGGTCAGAGTAAGTGACTAATGATTTTTGTTTAGTTACTGGAACTCAAGACCCCAGTATTAAAGATCACAGTCAGCTAGAAATTATTAGTATGTAAGAGGATGAACAAATGTATATTATCTTTGTATGTAAATATCAGGTTGAGTTAATCACTCAATTTCAGAGCATTAATGTTCTAGAAAACTCATATGACCCTAGAATCTATTTATTCATTTCCAAATATTGATTGAACGCCTGTTATGTGCCAAACATTTTGCTTACTTCATGTTATAGATAAAATTGTTTTCATCAGGAAGTTCCATCTTCCATGATTGGTGCAAAGCAAACCTGAGTTAATCAAACTATGTATTCTCAGAAATTTTGAACTAAAAAGGAAATAATCTCATCCAGCTTGCTCATTTCACTGGTAAGAAACTTCTGTAGAGGTCACTGTAGCCGTATATCCAAAGTTACATGGTCAAGAGTTGTACTTCGTATTTGATAACAAATGTATTGTACTTTTTCGCCACATGATGCTGTCAGTTATGTTGTGTGACATACTAGTGACTGATTTTTCACTGTTCATTTTCTATCAGAGCACTTTGAATTTGCTCTGAAGGGCAAAGATACATGCTACAATGAGTAGTGGAGAACAGTCACTTAACATCAGCCCGACAACACATTAACAGAAAGTGACTCAACAATGGTGTTGATAACAAGTTTTAAAAATCTAAGTAATATAAAAATCTTCATTTAGTTGACTCTATCACAGGATATCACAAAAGATTGATTTTTAGTAAGTAACTTTTAAAGGGATAACTCATTTTTCGGAATTGGCCCCAAGTGGATTAAATGTGAAATTCTGGAATTTAACTAGTTAATCTAGTTAATTAGTTAATCTGGTCACAACAAAAGGGGAAATATTTCAAAGAGGAATGGAAAGAGGTATGAAAATATAAATTTTGGGTTCCTGAAATGAAAGGTAGAGAAATTTAACATTTCGTTTTTAATATCTGGAAAAAGAATTAGGTTAATTTCTATTCTGTGGAATGTTTCTTTCCATAGAGGTATGTATTCTTCATGAATCCTCAGAAAGTAAAGCCTCCTGAAGACCTCCAGGACCTGGGTGTGAGATTTCTTCAACCATTTGTGAATTTACTGTCAAAAGCAACGTACTGGTGGATGAACACGCTTATCATATCCGCTCATAAAAAGCCTATTGATCTGAAGGCAATTGGAAAATTACCAATAGCAATGAGGGCAGTAACAAACTATGTGTGCCTGAAAGAGGCATATGAAGAACAAAAGGTAATTTAGTATCTGTTTTTCGTATCCATCATTGTAGTGAATGGGCCTGTTAAGTATAGAGACACTAAGCTTAAATAATGTCTATGGTTAAGGAAGAGCAGATTTTCTCTATCTGTCTTTCCCAATAGTTTTGAGTCATGTTAATTGGGCTGCTGAGGAAACAGAAGAGCCAATGAAATATAGTTTTGTTGTGTTAGTTGCACAGTCAATACACGAAGAGGGCTAGAGAGAACACTGCCTTTTCTCTGGGACCAAGGAGAAAGTAAGAATTCAGTTCAGTGATTATGTGTGTCTAATCTTTGTTTCCATGTATAGCTTTGTTACCATGTAATAGAATATTAATAATTCATGGAAATTTTTATTAAATCTTTTTTAGGTATCTTGCCAATAACTTTATTTAAGGGAAAATATATCATATCCATCAATAACTACCTTTAAGCAACTAAAATCCTTAAATTAATTATTAACTAAAATTTGGACTCTATTTCAAGCTTAGGAAACTAAATTAAATAAAAGGGGGTCATCTACCTACTGAATGTATCATCTTATATATCTACCAAAATTGATTTCTCCTGGTACTTCCTTTGAGTATTTATAATTGCTTTAAAATTTTTAAATATGAGAATCTTTAGATATTTTCAGTTTGTCTTGTTATCATTGTGAATGGTCATGTATGCTATCCACATTAGTAGGTGTATTTTATAAGCAATCATCTACAAATATTCTTGTCATTAAAAATACGCGTATTTATAACAACATTGGAAGAGAGCAGGGTATGGTGAATCAGTTAAAGAGTTTTCGGCTGTTCTGAATTGAGATCAACAAAGCATTTATGGTAAATGATGAAAATGACCTCTGTTTTGTGTCAAAAAAAGAGTGTTATGAAATTAATATTGCAGGAAATGGTTACTACAAATGAACCTGAGTCATCTCTCTGGTTTCACCTCTGGGAAAAGTATTGCATAATATTTTTTAAGCTTCTCTGCTGAAGTAGAGATTAACAGTATAGCCTAAGCACAGCTTAAGTTTTCTGAGTGCTCTTTGTAACACAAATTAGCTTGAACTTGGTGTGTTAATATCTTTTATCAATAGACTTTGAAAAATAATCCAGTTATTCATCTAACAGGGAGTTGAATATGAATCACAATTGAACTCGATTGCATTGGACTGGCTTCTTTGCCACAATGAAAGAACTTTCTCCACTTCCTCTCCAAGACCTAATCGTGATGATTGTTCAGACCTTAAAATCTTTTCAACAGATGACTGTAGATGTGTGAAACCATGAATTGGCTTAAGCATATATGCCGCTTTTCATTCTGCGTTCCCTTGAGGAATAATTAGGAAACACAAATCTAACATAGGTTTAAAAACTATTAACTACCGTTCATGGCGATGGGAAATACCTGGAGGAGAAACAATTTGAAGTTGTGATGACCTGTTTTGTTTCACTTGTAGTAATTTGATAGATGACTCTCTTATGATCTAATAACTCCAGAAATCTTGACTAATCTGTCAATAACCTTGATCCTTGTACCTTACTATCGCCTTTTCCTTACAATATTTGGTGATATTTGTAACAGATTTATACTTTCTAAATCAAAAGGGATTAAAATGAATTCGGTCTTAAGAATTTTGGGTCATCCTTTGACAAGTAAAAATAATATGAAGTCTTTGAAACACTGGCCTGGTTACTTTTCATTCTCTCTAGTTCATTAAAATGCTTTCAGTAGCTACTGTTTGCATAGAATGCAAGGATACAGAATTATACATCCTATACTGAAAGGGACTCATTAACATTTATTTATAAACTTTTAAAATAGCAGAAGGAATTTCCATAGTTGCTGAGATTAATTGCTGCTCTAGTCATTTTATTTTGGTTCGTCTGTTCTTTTTCCTTTCAGAAAAAAGTAGCAGATTATCCAAATCGGACTCCATCTATATGGCTAGCAATGTACAGAGCTTTTGGGCGACCAATTCTCCTTAGTAGCACATTTCGTTACCTTGCTGACTTACTGGGTTTTGCTGGACCTCTCTGCATTTCTGGAATAGTTCAGCGTGTGAATGAAACCCAGAATGGGACAAATAACACAACAGGAGTAAGTTTGTGGTGTTTTTGAAGAGAAACATATTATTGGCAGATTTCATTGTAGTTACTTTTTATTAACTCAGTTTTATGAGTAGTTCAAACAGGCTTATTTACAGAGAATTGAGTGTTTTTTTAAAAAAAGAAAACAGTTTTCCTTGTAGAGAAAATTACGTGTTTATGTATTCATTGAATGGATGTGGCCAATAGCATTATTTCTCAGATTCAGAGCCTATGAACATTAATAAACATCTACTGTGTGCCGGAAACTATGCTTGGAAATTTCACATTGATTATTTTATTTGGTCTTTATAGCAATCCTTTAAAGAGTTTCAAGCATGAGTACATGAGAGGTGGCTGAGTCATCTTTTTAGAGGCCTGTGACCGATGATGTTATCACATGATTTTTAATCTATATACGTCTCCTTTTTTATATGATAAACGCTATAACCCTGTTTCCCAGTGAGCAGGGAAAGTCACATTCTGATATTTTTATTAGATATTATGGTACTATTTGGCAGCTACATAGTATAAGATATTTGCTATTATAAATTTTTAATCATATGTTTTCTGCTCTTAAGAAAGTCTGCATCATGAACGTCCTAGTTTCTTCCTAAGAGTTGATTTCCCTAGTTTCGTGGGTAGAAACCCTAGTCTAGTTGCATCATTTTTCCTTTTCTGTGCTCTCAATCCGATTTCCTGTCCTCTTTTCTTTACCTTTTAATTTTAGGTCTTATTTGCCTCAGTGAAGGTTTTTCTGGTTGTCCTAGTTGAAATTTGACTCTCCTTGGCACTCCCCTACCACGCTGTTTACTTCACGTTGGCACCTCCTATGAATGCTATTTATAATGAAGTGTGTTATTCATGGATATGCTTATCTTTCTAAGCTGTGAGCTCCTTCAACAGAATAGCTGTGGACAGTTCATATTTGTTGGCACAGTGCTTAGTCCGGTCCCTTTCCTATGTTAGTGCTCTATTTTTATTGGGGTGAAGCAGATATTTTCACCATTAAATGTACTTTTGTGATGTTTTGTCCCCAGTTGCCTAATTACACACAGATATCTAAATTCTACATAGAATTCTGTCATCCTTCTGCCTTACTCATGTTAACCATGTTTTTCTGAGAAGGAACAGAACTCATGCATTTGTATGTATCCCCGTGAAACTAGAGGTAGAGACCAGAAGTAGAATTTAGTGGATCTAAGTCATAAAAAATGAGTGGCCAAATTGACATGATTTGCTTATTCAAGTGGTACCTTTCCCTCACTTCTAGCAATCAAGTTACCATATGCTATTGTTACAAACAAAAAGCGATCAATTTTGTGTATCCTATGATGACTGCAGTCGTTTTCCTACTAAAACAGTTTTTCATTAGTTGTATTTGTCACTGAAAGTATCATGTGGGCAAAATCAATAGCCAAATTAGGTATTTTATAATTTATAATTTGTTTCATTAATATAAATTAAGATCTGAAACTCAGAAAAAGTCAACTGTGTAGAATTATTTTAAATGAATAAGGCTACAGAAATTGTGTTTTTTCCCGTTGGTCTTGCTGACTGACAATCAGTCAGTTTTGTAGGTTCTGCTTCTAAACTATAGTTGAAACCAACTTCTATCTTCATTTGCTACTTTGCGTTTAGGTAAAGTAGAATAATCTTTGCGGAAAATCTACTCAAATCTTTTCTTAAATTAAATTGTACCCTTTCTACAGTCAGGCATTTCCAGCAATCTTAATGATCAATTTGGGATTTTATGCGCTGTATCTGTGGACATTATGAGGAAAAGCCAAAATTGCCTTGCTGTGGCTCACTGCACTACTGTGTTATCAAGACATTGAGTTTTTATATTTAAAAACCATGTAATGCTTAATAAATGCAAACTGTACACCCAATATATGAAAAGTCTGGTCTTAACATATGTCTTTTTTCTTTTGGGACAAGACTTCAGAAACCCTCTCATCAAAGGAATTTCTTGAAAATTCTTATGTTCTAGCAGTTCTTCTCTTCTTGGCTCTCATTCTGCAAAGGACATTTTTACAGGCTTCTTACTATGTAACCATAGAGACTGGCATTAACCTCCGTGGAGCTCTCCTGGTACGTCCAAGCTTTGAACGATCTTTGTTTCTTTTCTTTTTTTTTCTTTTTGAGGAAGATTAGCCCTGAGCTAGCATCCACTGCCAATCCTCCTCTTTTTGCTGAGGAAGACTGGCTCTGAGCTAAATCTGTGCCCATCTTCCTCTACTTTATGTGTGGGATGCCTGCCACAACATGGCTTGCCAAGCGGGCCATGTCCACATCCAGGATCCGAACCAGTAAACCCTGCTCTGGGCCGCTGGAGTGAACCGTGCACACTTAACCACTGGGCCACTGGGCCAGCCCCTGATCTTTGTTTCTTGAAAATGCCATATACCATCCAGTGACAGGAATGGTAGTGGCTTCAGTCTGGTTTTTCATTCGGTTTTCACTTTGATGTTCTGACATCAACACTTCTAGGATCTACTTAATAAAAGAAACTCAGAGCTAATTAGTAAACCCATTGAATTAAAAATAACTGTTATAATAATGTAGTAAGAAAAATATTTTGAAATCTTGCATTTACTTATCTCTGTTTCCATTTGTTCTAGAGCTTATATTTAAATTTGAATATATCTTTTGATTCTATTGCCAGAAAAAATAAGTTTGTATTTAGCTGACGATTGAAAATAACTATGCTAGAATGAAAATAGTGGTTGACTTAAGAAGATAGCATTCTAGGGTTTCTTTTTCAGAAATGTTTAAAATGCTGTTTTTCCAATAAACACAAATAAGCATAGTGTGAATTATTAAGTTTAGAGCTTTAAGTTCTGTTTTTTTTTTTTTTTTTGCAGGCCATGATATACAATAAAATCCTTAGGCTCTCTACATCTAATCTATCCATGGGTGAGATGACCCTGGGACAGATCAATAACTTGGTTGCTATTGAGACCAATCAACTTATGTGGTTCTTGTTCCTGTGTCCCAACCTATGGGCTATGCCTGTTCAGGTAGGTCAATATGAGTAAGATTCTCTTTTGCAGAGGAAATAAAACAAAGGAACGGAAGAGATTTAGCTTAGTAAAGGGTAAACTTTCTGAATGTGTGAATGTTATTATACCCTTTGTGTAGACAAGAGACTCAAAAATGCTATGATCTAGGTTAAGAAAGTGGGGTTTGGAATGATACTGCTTGGGTTCACATCTCTGCTCTACTCCTTGTTTGCACAAGTGCTTAATCCTTCAAAACATTAGTTTCCTTAACTTTAAAATGAAAATGATAATAGTGTCTGCCTCGTAGTTGTTGGAATTGTCAAGATTAAATACATTAATATGTGTAAAGCGTTTAGCACAGTGCCTAGCATTTTGTGGGCACTCAGTAATTGCTAGTTGTTATTATTATTGCGCAAATTCATAAAGTCAAAGAGCCAAGGTTTGACTCCTTTTGTTTTGACAAGCTCTCTCATAACATTTCCAAACTAGAGCAATTGCTTTAATCCATTCCATAGTTTCAATAGCTGGTATACTATAAAATGTCAAACCTTATAAGATGGTAGGAATGCTGACAAGCTGGAAGAGTAGCTATTTTCTAAGGAAAATAACATTTTAGGAAAGACGGGTTTTTTTCCCCCTCATTGGGTAAAAATGGCGAAAGAAATGTCTCCAGATTTTTCCTCTATGTAATGCTGAATATTTTAAATTATCTTGAGTTTTGCACCCTGTAGATGGAGCTTAAACTGTAGATCTCATCTTGTTCGATGCAGTCTGTCACCTGTGTGCCTGTGTAGCACGTTTATTAAAGTGCATATAATAATAAAGAAGATGTGGTCATTTTAAAACTTACTGTTCGCCTTTTCATTTTTTAATGGAAATTCAGTGAAATAAGAGTGTTTATCAAGTGCTTGGCACAAAGTAAAATTTAAAATTTACTTTGTCTTGTTTTATCAAAATGTATGTATACACAGGTGAACTAAGTTGCTTGCCTACAGGGTATAATTTAAAGTGCACTGAAAATTCCAGACTGCTTCTGAATGACTGCATCATGGGCAACCTTAAGGAAATTTTCATTCTGATTGGAATTCCCAAAGAGCCTAATTGGTTAGGCAGTGAGCATGCATCTTCGCTTCCAGAAGGCCACTATTAAGCTGTTGTCATTGGCATATAGGCATGGGTTCAGTGCTTTCACTGCATGGATACAGTTTATTAGTTGACGTTTTGAACCATGATGAGCTGACCTACTGGAGAAAAATTTTTCAGGGAGAGAAGATAGCAGGGTTAAAGCCTGAGTTTTCAAAAGAAGAGAAGAAAGGGTAGAGAAGCATGGGGAGGCGTAAGTGGTTCAGCCTTGGGTTTGAGAAATAGATTTAACAAGGAAAGTGAAATGAGATGGAGAACCAACTTTGGCTTCTTCACAGTTTTAGTTAAGCCTAGGCTTCTTGTCATTAAGTGACTTCTGGAGTCATTGAGGAGGTGAGGAGCTCAGATCATTCTTTAAGTCCACAAACAACCATCCTGTACTCATATTATGGTGCTACCCTCTACTTTCCATCGTCCTTGCCTTGAAGTGCTAGTATAATTCCAAGAAAATATGGAATGTCAGATTTATGGTGGGTGAGAAGCTTTTTCAAGAAAAATTTCATGTCCTTTTAAAAATTTGAAGACTACTTTGGAAGGTGAAAAGCATCATAGGGCCACTCTGCAACTTCATGCAATAAATTGGTTTGACACCAGTTGTACAGATCATCGTACTCAAAATAAATTCCTACTACATAGCCTTCTCCAAATAAATCATGGTAAAACCCAACTGTCACAGTTGAGTTGACTTTCAAATAAACTTAATATAATAATTAAGAAATACTACATTTTCACTAAAAAATATTTCCTTTCATTCAGTGGTCCCCACACCCCCATTCATTTTCCCTTTTCCATGTGTTTTCCTTCCTAGATCATAATGGGAGTGATTCTACTCTATAATTTACTTGGATCGAGCGCATTGGTTGGTGCAGCTGTCATTGTGCTCCTGGCGCCAATTCAGTACTTCATCGCTACGAAGTTGGCAGAGGCTCAGAAGAGTACTCTTGTAAGTAACATCTTTTGGAAACCTTATTAGGAAAATCTAGTAATGCTGTTTTCTTTAAAGTATGGGAAATGAATACATACCATTCAGGACTATTTGGAAATCATTATATTTCATTTCATGTCTTAGGTAGCGAAATGTGTACTTTCTGTGTTGCAAAACAAGTTTTAAAAAAGGATCTGAAATCTGAGACTCAATGAGCTTAGACCCACAATGCCAGAACACAGTTCCTGATGTTTTTAATTGCCATGAGGTGATGGGGCTTGCATCTTCTCCTAGATCACTTGCCTAGAGAATACACTTACTTGTCCTTTCAGGCCATTGGGTGTTGATTATTGACATGGGAGAAAGAGATCAAGGAACAAATAAAGAGTCAAGTTTGGTGCTTCTGAAATTGAGTTTCCCTAGGTTTGAATCAAACCATGTGATGATCTATGGAGTTACACTGAAATGTTTCTGTGGCAGCTGCCCTGGCTAAACATGTTCATGGTCAACTTGGCAAGCAAGAAAAAGCCCAATTATTGACCCTTTCTGGCTTTAATTTGCCATGAAATCATTTTATTTGAGCAAGAATTGGCTTCTTTTACAGAAATGTTTGCAAATAATAAAATTGTTGACAGCATGTTTAAAAATAAAGTTTGATTAAATATGAGCAAAGCTGTTTGTAAATCAGCCGTGAAATGTAGAGATGCTGCCACTGATGGAATTGTTTCCCAAGTTGGTGTTTCTGCTGGGACAAGCAAGTTGCATGTCACGCACATGGTTTTTATCACTTGTTTTTCTGCTGCTTCTGGTAAGGTTACTCATTATTTCTGTCTGAGCCATCTACCCTCTTTACTCCAGGACGTAACTACGGAAAGGTGTGGAAGAGGGGAACGAATGGAGAGCCGACTATCCTCAAGCATCTGTCTTTCACTTAGCCATTCATACTGTGTTCGTCCACTCATTTAACAATCATTTGATAGGCCTCTAAGACCCTGAAGAAGCAAAAAGATGAATAAAACACAGGCCTTTTGCTATTTTTGCTTCCTCCCAGCTGCCTTTTGCCACTCTACTGCTCCTTTTGATAGTTCACAGGTCATATTGTACCTTACTAGTAATTCTAGTGTAATTGTTGGTTGAGGAAGCTGAAACAGTTGACTAAATTGAGGCTTTTGAATCAGCTACAAATTTCTCTGCAGTTAATTCAAGTTGTTAATAATCTGTGAATCTAATTTACACCTTAACCAAGAGCTTACAAAGAAGTATGTAGCAATCCCTTGAAGTTAAAGATAATGGACTTGGTTTCAATAAGTGTGTTATGAAGATGCGATATGAACACACACAACATTGTACCCTCACAATCCCAAATACGAAGCAAGCTAACTTTTCTTAAGTTCATTGTTTCTCTTCTCTGTGTGATAGTGCTGAGGGGAGAATAAAAAATGATTTAAATAATAGAAGGAGCCATTGGAAGTCTCTTTATCATGTCCCTAAATTTACATCTGTATTATTTGCAGATGTTATTCAAGGAGATCATGTGAAACTTAAGAAACTGCTTTTATTTAAACCAAAGCAACAGAGATATAAAAGTTTTTAGGTGGAAAGAAATTTGAGGCCATCTCATTCAACTCTCTATTTTAAAGTTGGAGGCAGAAGCACGGAGAGTTTAACTGCTTCTCCTGGGACTCTCACAGCCATAATTAGTGGCAGAGCCAGGCAGCAATCAAGATCTCCTCAACCCCTGTCTATTACATGGTCCCGCCACTCTGATTCACTTGGATGCAACTTCCCTTGTTTTTCATTCCTTTTTCTAATAGGATTATTCCACTGAGAGACTGAAGAAAACAAATGAAATATTGAAAGGCATCAAACTTCTAAAGTTGTATGCTTGGGAGCACATTTTCTGCAAAAGTGTGGAAGAAACAAGAATGAAAGAATTATCCAGCCTCAAAACCTTTGCACTTTATACATCACTCTCCAGTAAGTTGCTATTGCTTGAAGGCCCACCAAAAAAATATATGGTCTATTCAGTTTAGCTTGTGATCATTGAGACATTCTAGTCAACAGAAAAAGCCCACTTATTTTCTACATATGTACTGTATGTACCTATACCCACTAGCCACATGTAGCTATTTAAATTTAAATTAAAGAGCAGAGTTAAGCACAGGCTAAGAGTCGAATAGACCTGAATTTGATTCTTTACAAGTTGTATGCCTTGCCGTGTTACTTTACATCTGAAATCCTTGGTTTCTTCATCTGTAAAATGGGGTTGGTGATGATAGTAGTAGCTGTCTTTGAAACCCTCTTACCAGTTATGATTGGGATGGATACTGGGTCTTCAGTAAAAATTTGTTTATTTAAATTGATTGGACTGTATTACTGTTGACCTTCTTATCTCCAAAGATCCTTAAAAATTATCTGCAGTTGATTACCTGTCTCTTTGGGAGCTTATGATATTTTATTTTCTTGAAGACTGTGCTTGAAATGCCATTTTTGATAATTAAGGAGCAGAAATGTCAATGTTTCCAAGTGAAAGAAGCCAAACTACATTCACATTAAACTCTCTTGTCTATTATGTTTTCAAGAACTTTTAAATACAGAGCACTTTTATCCTCAACTGTGTTTGTGTGTGTGTGTGTGTGTGGTGAGGAAGACAGGCCCTGAGCTAACATCTGTTGCCAATCTTCCTCCTTTTGCTTGAGGAAGACTGTTGCTGAGCTAACATCTGTGCCAATCTTCCTCTATTTTGTATGTAGGATGCGACCACAGCATGGCTGATGAGCAGTGTGTAGGTCCATGCTTGACAGCCAAACCCACGAACCCTGGGCCGCCATAGGAGAGCATGCCAACTTAACCACTACACCACTGGGCCAGCCCCCTCAACTCTAATTTTTAAAAAACAATTGTTACAAGAATATTTTTTTCACAAAGAGTGACACTGAGTACTCTCAAGAATAGTGAGTTTATGTTAGTAAAATTCTTACAAACTTAGCCAAACTACTCCCACTAATATTTGACTGGTTTATGTGTCAGTTTTGCTCATCTCTATTGTTCCCAGGGCTTTTTATAATTTCAAGTTTTGGAGATTTGTGTATTGTTTCCTCTTGAATTCTAAACTACTTTAGTTCTTAGAGATTATAAAGACTTCTTTTGTGAAATAGATTTAGAGAAAATATTTGGTCTTATAACTCATTTATTCTAGCCCTAATGCTTGATGCATTAGAAATGAAATGGGAAGGAGACTTATCTGCCAGCTGAGCGCCCCTACTAATATGGTGTCTAAATGCTAGAAGACGGAATGATGGATAACCACTTGCTTATACAATAATACTCTAAACTGGTGGCCCCTACAATGTATTCCTTTTTGCAGTGCACTGAAATTCTCATGGGGAAGATGGCTGCAGCCAGAAATAATGATGATGATAATAATAATAACAAAAATATATTGAGATACTCAGCCATTTATTGCCATAAGTGGCTTTACATCTATCATCTAATGAGATAATCTTCACAACAGCCCAATGATTTAGATTCTGTTATTAACTTCATTTTGGAAATTATAATGGAGATAGAGAGAGCTTAAGTAACTTGAACTTGCCCCCAGTCATCCAGCTGCTAAATGGCAGATGTGGGTTGTTAACCTAGTCTGTCTGTCTCCAGACATGAGATTTGGGTTGGTTTTTGAAAGTCAGATACAAGAGGAGAGAGGACAAAAGAGGCCATACTAGGGGAGAGAAACAAGAAGTCGTGAAGGTAAAAATGCATAATCATATATTTATGATAGGCAGCAGGAATTCTTGAATCAATGGTGTAAAGTTCCAGTTAGCCCACTTCCAAGTTTTATGATTTGGTTAAGTACAGTGTTCTTGGTGGTTAAGAGCTTGAACTATGCGAGTTGAATAGACCTGACTATAAATCTCAACTTTGCCACTTCATAGTGGCATGACCTTGACCAAGTTATTTGTGTTCTCCAAACCTCAACTTCTTCATCTGTAACATGGGATAGTAATAATATCTACCATGTAAGATTGTAGTAATGACTAAAATAGATAATGAATTCTACAGATGTTGATTGAGTTGTTGCTTGACTCTATCCCGGGCACTGTGTTAAGTGCTTCATACTCATTATCTCATATAAAGCACGTGGCTAAGGGTCTAGTATTCAATAACCTCCCTCTCTCAGTTTCCTCATCAGGAAGCTGGCATGTATTAAGAGTACCTTGGGGAGGCAAATAAGATAATGTATGTATAGTGTTTTGAAAAGCACCTGAAACATAAAAGTGCTCCATCAATGGTATCTGAAAATATTGAAAAGCAAAAACAGGACAAATCCTAGTAGAATTGAAGAGCCATCTCTCCTTTTATGAATCAGTCTTCTTGGCACTTGAGATAATATCTGGGGGGGAAAGAAATTCTGTTAAATAATTGCCAATGGTCCTGTGCTGTCTGTGGATTTAATTCATTGGTAAAAGGCAAAAAGATACTATTTTATTTTTGTCTCTTCACTTTGATAGTTTCATATGGAGAAGTGGTAAGAACAGGAAGCTTTTGACAGAAGTCTCTGGGTTTTAATCCAAGCTCTGTCACTTCCTAGTGTGGAATCTTGCATGCTACTCATCCTTTCTAAGCTATTTCCTCATTATTGGGTGAGGTAGTTGGAGTCATTAAATATGAGAGTGTATGTAAAAGTACTCCCATCATACCACAATAATTGTGAGTTGTTGAGTAGTAGAGAGCAAAGTGGTGTTGAGCACTGTCTGAGGAGCTAGACTGCGTGGGTCTGAATCCCAGCCGTGTGACTTGAGCTTGTCATTTTCATCTCTATAATGGGGTAGGAGGAGTACCTGCTGCCTGTACCTGGTGCAGAGTGCCATACAAAAGGTTTTTAATGAAAGAGCAGTTGTTCTCACTCTTCCTCATCAGAAGGAGATTACTTATTTAAAGACGCAGAATATAAAAATGAATTATAAA
The DNA here is from genome assembly GCF_041296235.1 of Equus asinus. Lineage (NCBI taxonomy): Eukaryota > Metazoa > Chordata > Mammalia > Perissodactyla > Equidae > Equus > Equus asinus. The sequence continues at coordinate 32,257,332 of NC_091811.1, read as the reverse complement.
TAATGATGCGAGGGAAAAGAAAGAAATACACTTAGAAAAAAGGGTGATAATAGCCAGAGAAAGAAGATGAAGACAGAAACGTGGCTCCTCATCTGTGCTGTTATGAAGCTCGGAGCTGTGTTTGGATTCTTGGTACTGTACAAGAGTTCAGATTTGATAACTAAGCCATGTCAGATCCTGCAAAAACATAAGCTGATGCTGGGTACAGTGGGAAGGATAGTTCATGGGAGCAAGTCATGAGCACTGATGACGATTCTTGGATGGACTGTCTCCTGCGTGTCAAGATAACTAGGTTCTCTCACTCTGCCATTGCCTGGCTCCGTTACCAACCATTCGCTTAATCTTTTAGTCCTCAGTCCCTAAAATTCTATGGTTTATGAAAAATATAGCTACAAGTCATCAACTTGGCTTTTTTAAAACTGTGACTTCCAAATGCTAGTATTTTAGCCTAAAATATGAGTTTTTCTTGTTCCACTTATGCATATCATGCTTATCAAATGATAATGCAATATATTCCTGGAGACACATTTAAACAAGCAGAGGATCCAGGATATGAAGTTATTTTATTAAGCAAAAGGTCTGTAAGTTATTAATATTAATGTCACTGTTGGAAAGAGAACTTGAAGTGATGTCAAATTCTTGTTTTTAGTCTGTAATAACCCAGTTTTCATATATTTAACTTAGTTTAGTGGACAAAACAAAATATAGATTGTAAAAACTCGAAAGAATGCAAAAAAGAATTTAAAAAATTCTAATAATTTGCATCATTAAAGGATTATTTTATCTGAGTTTTGCTGTTTGTAACATTTCACAAAAACAGTAATCTTGCAGTAAAGAGAAACATTTTCTGCTTAAGACTAATGTGTGGGAGCTCATACAACTGCGATAAGGAAATACCAACTGGGAAATGTTTGTGGACTCCAGACAAAATGTTATTTAATGCACTTGGTCCTTTTCTTCAAGGAAAGTTAAAGTAATAATAGATGATTAATTAAAGTTACTGAAAATGTTTCACAGTTCAATGTAACTAATGTATTTGATTTCTTTCCACAGTCTTCATGAACGCAGCAATTCCCATAGCAGCTGTTCTTGCTGTAAGACATTTTTTCTTGCTTTTAGAAATGGAACTAAGACAGTGTTTAGAAATGATCTATGAAAGGAATGTGCGGGTGGTAATATATGTTACCTCACCTCTGCCAGTTTTTCTCTTTGCAGACCCCACTGCAATAGTTCTAATCTGGGTTTTCTTAACTATGGCGCTATGAGCATTTTGGCTCAGTGATTCTTTGTTATAAGAGCCTGTCCCCTGCATTAGGATGTTTAGCAGCATTCCCTGGCTTATTAGATGCCATTAGCACCTCCAGTCATGACAATCAAAAATATCTCCAGACTTGCCAAATGTGCCGTGGGGAGCAAAATTAACAGTAGTCGGGAACTAACTGTTCTAATCTCCGTGACCGGGGTTCCTGGACATTCTTACGGCAAGATGATGCTACATCAACAACCAGAAAATGTTATATAATTGCATTACATTTCAAACTCAAATGACAAACCCCAGAACTAGTATTATATTTAAAATGTAATTAAGTCTCCCTTGGACACTTGTGTTGGCAATTGTAGTAAAAATCCCCAATAGGGACCCTAAAACAATGGAACGTTCTCTTTTTATCTTAGAAAATTTAGTATTTGTTGGAAAGAGCCTGACTGATTGTTAAGAACTCAGAGTTCTCCTCATAGTTATTCCCTCTACTCAGTAATTTGACAGAAGTCAGTTTCCTAATCTGTGAATAGAATCTATTCTGTCCTCACAAGTTTATGCTAGGACGATATGTAAACCATGAAGTACTCTACCAACACCAAGTATGATTTTTCTTAAGGGGTAATTTGGATGAAGTAATTGTTTTCATAGTTGCGATGGACATATTGGCATAGCAGAATATGTTAGGTTTGTAAAATTGAGTGTAAGCATTTGTGAAACTTTCTCCAGCTTTCTCTAAAGAAATCCTTTCTTTGCACAGACATTTGTGACCCATGCGTATGCTAGCGGGAACAATCTAAAACCTGCAGAGGCCTTTGCTTCACTGTCTCTCTTTCATATCCTCGTCACTCCACTGTTCCTGCTCTCCACGGTGGTCAGATTTGCGGTCAAAGCCATCATAAGGTAGGCACTGGAATGCCTGAAATTCTTTCTTTGATTTTAGAAATAGTATATACTCATGGTAGTAAATTAGAAAAGGTGTAAACAAGAACATTAAAATCACTGCCCAGAGAGAACCATTGTTAAAATTTTGGTATGCTACCTTTAAGTCTTTTATAATTATTCTAAAATGAAAATAATAATTATTATTCTAAAATAAAATTTTTGAATGTATGTAGCTTTTGTCTCCTATTTTGTGTATTGTTTTTATTATTTTCCCCTCATTAAGATCATAATACATAATGTTAATTGGCTGTGTGATAGTCCATTCTTTGGAAGTACTCTGTTATTTAATGATTACATCTTTATTGGACATTTAATGTTTGTACTTTCTACCTCACATAAATAATATAAATAACATTGAGATAAACATCTTTATCTTTAAATTGTCCTCTGATTATTTTCTTAAGTCAGATTTCTAGAAGTGGGGATGCTAGTTCTAATGGTATGCACATTTTTAAGGTCCTCGATGAATATGGCTGTGTTGCTTTCCATTGAAAGAATGGTAGGTCAAAGGTGTACAAATTTTTAAGATTTTTTAAATGAGTACAACCATAATATTTTCCAGTGAAGCTGTCCTAGTTTATATTTGCACCAAAAGTGACAGAGAATTGTTCCCATTAGTTCATATTTAATTTTCATTTAGTCTGGAAAAAAATTTCAGGCTCATAGTCTCTTTGCAAAACCCCTCAGTGTTTTGTTCATCTTAAATATACTTCCGTAGTGTTTATAACCAGTGCAGACTCTGTCTGAGACTGACAATTCCCCACAATGCACAGCTGTAAAAATAGATGTGATATGCTGGGCCAGCCCCAATGGCCGTAGGGGTTAAAGTTGGGTGTGCTCTGCTTTGGCAGCCTGGGTTCAGTTCCCGGGTGTGGAACCATACCACTTGTCTGTCAGTGGCCATGCTGTGGTGGTCGCTTACATTTAAAAAAAAAAAAAAAAGAGGCAGATTGGCAACAAATGTTAGCTCAGGGCACATCTTCCTAGGTAAAAAAAAAAGATGTGATATGATAATGACAATTTCCTCACCATCTTTACTTGTATTATATAATAAATATGTTACCAAACTGTATTATACTACACCGTATGTGCCATAGTCTACTGTAGCCTATACTCTATTATAAATAAGACAGTTTTAAAGCAGGATTTTGCTTTTTGCTGTAATATCTTAGAAACCTTATAAAACCTCAGCATGTTTCATAAACAGTCACTATCATATTTATATCTGGCTTTTGAAAGAAATGCCAAGATGTTGCAGCATTGAAGAAAAAGTGAGGCCTTAAGTATACAAAGCATGATGTTGCCATTCATAGTGATATAGAACATCTCTTGTAAAGTCTTTTAAAATGAGATGATTTTTCCAGTACCAATGTAGAAAACAAGTATTCAACATTCAAAGTACCAGAATTTCCAGTTTCAGGCAATAGTTTATATTGGCTAAACAATGGCTGAATACCAAATAACATTAAAATGAGTATGCATTATCTTATTATAAACCAACTTCTGCTTGGTTACAATAGCGTCATAATAAGATTTCAACCCTATTCTGTAAGATATGTCATTAATAACCAATCTGGAGCTGTTAGAGTTTAAAGCTTAGGCCCTCTGGCCTTGTCTGCTCTCCTTTTCTTTTCTTATTGTTCTGCCTTCTGAAACACTTAGACAGATCCCTGACCGATTTTTGTAGCCCCACTTCCAAATTAGGCAGTGCTCTGGAAGGGAAGTTACTTCAAACAATAAAATTGATAAATGGCCAGAGTCTGCTATTTTGGTCCTTATTTTCATTTTCTCCATTTAATAGCTGTCCCTCTCATGGTTGCATTTTTAATTGGAATTTGACTTTGTGCTGCAAGTGGAGATAGAAAGCAGTTGATAACTTATAATAGATAACTCCTCTGAAATCAGGTTACCAAGCATCAAAAGGACTTTACGAGTTGATATGAAAATAAAAAATCTCGAGGTGTCCCCAAGTCCATAGGATACAATCCTACTGTAATAAATCCTAATAAAATTAGGGTGGATAATATCCCCTGTATCTTTCTGCATAGCACTCTCTCTTCTGTATGTCCCAGGGAAAAGGCATTTGCCAGTTTGATAAAGACCAGTCTGTTTTCAGGGCTCAGCTCCAGATTCCCTAAAGCCATAGGCCAAATAGAATCATCTTATAAAAACTTGCTTCTCTAAAATGAGTTTCAGTGGTTCATTTGTGGGTTGTGCAGACATGACTGGTCAACAGGAGAGGCCAGTGCTTTTTCCCACTGTGTGCTGGTTCTGGGAACCCAATTGAGCATTTTCCCGGTGTTGACTGTGCTCGGCATTTTCTTCGGTGCCTGGGGACCCGTGACCAGTCTTTGATGCCAGTTGGCCTACGGCGAGTCGAGCAGCCTGTTTATAACTTTCGTCGGCTGATTTTGAAACCTCCTCTTCCGGACTGTGGAAGTGATAGGTTCTTCACTGCATTCTTAAATGCGTTCAGAAATTTGGTGGGTTAGACTGGGGCGCAGCACACTTTCAAACTTGTGTTCGACGTGCATGGAAGCGACTTGTACACTTCTCTGCTGTAGGAAAATTCCATGCCCTGTAAAATTCTCCGCCACAGGAAAATTCTACGCTTCCTTTTAAAACTGGGTAGCTTGTTAGCCAAAACTGTCTTCATGGTGCTCAATGAGCAGGACCACATGTAGGCAGAATGAAATGGACGAAAGAGGCAGTTACGATTCAGGTTATCTCCTCACAACCCCAGCAGCCCACACAGTTAAAGCTTTCTAGACGTTTTATGATGATGTGTTCCAGTCTGCCTTTGCAAAACAGAGCGAAGAAATGAAGAGAAGTAGGAAAAGTGGCTGTTATCTAAAAGATGAACATACTTGAATAAGAGTGATTTTTCAGATGCTTGCCTCACTTTTCCACTTTGTTTTATTTGTAAGGAAATAATTTCTATGTTTTGCTTTTTGGAGGAGAATTTAAGTGGATATGTTGTATCTTTTATAAATAATTTAAGTTTCTGATATTCGATGTGTAATGCAGTATCTAAATCCAAAGATGTTATTGGCTAAGGGAAAAATGTGTAAAATTGATCCCTCACTTAGTTGGAAAATAATTTGGTGTCCTTTCTCTCATGTACCTCCCAAAGGAATGTGTGCTCGGCTAGTCTACTGCGGTTACCTGCGATCAAATACATTGTTACGATATTTATCATTAAATTTGTGTAGACTTTGACCTGGTCCCTGTTTACAAATGTTTCATAGTTCCCACAAGAAAAACACATAACAGCAACAAAATCAGTTATTCCCGATTAACATAGCACCTGTCCAAAGTACTCAAGTTGTATCCAGATACCCAAAGTGAAACTTGAAAAGTGAAAAAATAACATATGTAGGTAAAACTTTCAATACTTTTATGAATTATCTAAACAAATGAGAATTAGGAAAATGCTGAACTATAAAGGTTGTGGAGGCAGGATAAGAAATTGGTTGGTATCAAAGATGCCTGATTTCAACTCGTAGACTGCTATGGAATAGTCATTGTTCACCCTCACGCTCATCATTTAGTGGCTCTGTAGCTCAGCTTCCTCGCTTGTCAAATAGCTCTGCTTATGGCAGTTGAGAGAATTAGATGAGATAATACAGAAAGAGTGCCCAGCATACTGCCTAAATATTTTAGGTATTTTACAATTCTCCATTTTGCTAATTTAACACCATCTTACTAATCTCCATTCCATGCTTCAGAGAGTGATCTTCTGTGGGTCTACATGCGTTTATTGACGCTTCAGTTACATTGCTAGGCATTAGGGATTGCAAAGATGAAAGGTAGAGTGAAATCAGGAGGGAGTCTGCAGTCTACTTGGAGAGACCAGGACGGAAAACTAATTACAATATGGTGTGTTTTGCTGTTATAGCGCTCTACACAATGCCAGGGGCCCATATCTGAGAATCCTTGAAGCTCTTCGAGAGAGAAGGCAGATAGTCTGGTCAGTGGAAGTTTAAAGCAGATTGTGGCTTCTTCATAGGATATTAAGGAATAACTAGGATTTGGCCAGTTGAAGGAAAAGGGAGAACACGTTCTTTCTGAGGGAACTACATAGGCAAGGTGAAAGGGTGAGTAAGTAGGTGAGAGCTCTTAGTACATTCAGGGGACTAAAAGTAGTTGAGTGTAGCTGGGGAAAGGTTCTGAGGTGGAAAGTGTCAGGGATGAAGCTGGAGAGTAAAATCCTGATCAGCCTGTATGTGATGCTAAGGATGCTAAAAGGCAAAGGGTGCCCTTTCATATGAACAGGTTTGCATTTTTAAAATATAACCCTGGCAGCATGGTGGAAATTACTTCACCCTTGGTCAGGATTCATGCGTTTTCCATAATTGTTTTGCCTCTGTGATTTCTAAAAGGACCCTATATGAACAGGAAATGCTTTTTGTATTACCTATTTATTCATTCACCAGACATTTCTTGAGGAATTACTATGTTAGATTTTTGGCTAGATTCTGAAGATGAAAATCTTTTCTCTTAGAGAGTTCACCATCTAGTGGGAGAGATAGACAGTAACAAAACAATGCCAAAGCGGTTCAGGGGACCCTCAGCCAGAAAGCCTACAGTGATGGGGACAGGGAGGAGAAAGGATGGGCGAGGTTCAGAGGAGGGTTAGTTTTGGGGTGCTCCAATGTTCATTGTAATTGGAGCTCCAAAGTAAGATGTTATAAAGAGAAAGGGAAGTTCTCGTCTTGCCCCAGTCATGCTCAGGGACCATTGCTTCCTGAGGTTTAGTAAAAATGGGGCTCATTAATTCCATAAAATCTTCAGTAAGATTTGTGTGTGTACTAGAAAAGTGAAATAGAGAACTGAATCAACCAACTTTACTTAAATGTCTGAATCATTGGCTTATTCATTCTTTGATTTATTCAACAAACACTCGTTGAGTAATGTGTTCCAGGAGCTGCTCGACTAAGTTACAGGGGCAAACAAGCCTGACGCTGTACTTTCCTTTGTGTGCAAAGACGTAGCACAAGATTGTTTAAAAGATATTCCTTTTATTGACAGAGCTGTGCTCTTTAAAATCCAGTCTCTTCAAAACATAAGAACAGAATGTCAAAGTCTATAAAAGTAAAGAAGGAATAACTACTGTTTAAGATGATTAATATGACACTTCATAAGGCATTTCTGACACTGTCTTTCAAGTCTGTGTGGTCAAGCTTTGCTGACAAAGACTCAAGAGAGCACACAAACCAAACTCTTCTTTTTTGTTATTGTTGTTCTGAAATTCTTTCTTTAATTGCTGTAAAATATACATAACGTAAAGTTTGCCATTTAAACCATTTTAACTTACAGTTCAGTGGCATTAAGTACATTGACGTTGTTGTGCAAATATCACCACAATCTATCTCTAGAGCTTTTTTATCTTCTCAGATTGAAACTGTATACTCAATAAATAATAACTCCTCGTTTACCTCTCCTTGCAGACCCTGGTGACCACCATTGACTTTCTGTCTCTATGAATTTGAGTGTTTTAGGTACCTCATATAAGTGGAATCATACGTATTTTTTTGTGCTTATTTTATTTAGCATAATCTCTTCAAGGTTCGTCCATGTTGTCCATAACTCTGATATATTTAGGTGAGTCAAGAATTCCAGGGGCCGACCCGGTGGCTCAGTGGTTAAGTGTGCACGTTCCACTTCTCGGTGGCCCAGGGTTCGCAGGTTCGGATCCTGGGTGCAGCCATGGCAGCGATTGGCAAAAAGCCATGCTGTGGTAGGCGTCCCACATATAAAGTAGAGGAAGATGGGCATTGATGTTAGCTCAGGGTCAGTCTTCCTCAGCAAAAAGAGGAGGATTGGCAGTAGTTAGCTCAGGGCTAATCTTCCTCAAAAAAAAAAAAAAGAATTCCAGAACCAGGGTGCAGCCGCTATGGAAAACAGTATGGCTGCTCCTCAAAAAATTAAGCATGGAATTGCCATATGATACAGCAATTCCACTTCAGGGTATATACCCAAAAGACTTGAATAGATATTTGTGCACCCATGTTCATAGCAGCATTATTCACAATAGCCAAAAAGTTGAAACAACCCAAATATCCATCAGCAGATGAATAAATAAACAAAATGTGACCTATACATACAATGGAATATTATTCGACCAAAGCTTTTCTTAAACAATTATCTCTTTTAGTTTCCTATGAATGCAATTTGGAAGCGAATGTGTAGTTAGACTGCCCCAATGGATTTTATCTCCCTTTACGTTTCCGATGAAAGGAAGCAATTTCTATGGCATATGAGGTTAAAGAGCTTAAAGGATTATGGGCAACAGACTGAATTAAATAGACTTCTCTTCATTTTATTAGTCTGTCACAAAAACAAACTATGCAGACCTATCCGGATGCACTTCATTTTACTACAAGTTCGAATGAAAAGAAAAAAGAAACCTTCTGTTTCGAGTGTGTATTTTCTAGTTTCATATCAAAGGCGATATTTCCCTGTAGTTGATGCTGCCTGTGCCAAGTTAGTTGGTCCATGTTCTGCATCATAGCATGCTAAAAGGAGCCTTTCTTTTCCTTTGCAACTTCACAGAGTTTTCTTTAGTGTATTCTTTTATTTATAGAAGGATGTTTTCAAATCATGTTATTGTTTTCTTTGATTCTTTTTGCTCCTGGTCCTATGACACTGGTTTGAGAAAATTAGAATGTGAGGGGTAGGTGGGCCAAGGAGTCTTGTGCCCAACCTAAGGAGACCATGCTGAAGAATGTTTGCAAACCACTGTTCTAGAGCAGGGCTTCTCAAACAGTAATATGCTTATGAAGCATCTCCGGATCTTGGTAAAATGCGTATTTTGATTCAGTAGGTCTTGGGTGGGGCCTGAGGGTCTCTGTTTCTAGTAAGCGCCCAGGTGCTGTTGAGGCCGCAGATCTTTGGCTAACACTTTGAGTAACAAGACTCTAGAGGGCCCTCTGCTTCCCAGGTTCGGAAAATATGTGTAATATCTAGTGCTTCAGCAAGACAGCATAGTAGGCATGGACCCTGGATCTGTGTGTTACATGCTGAATGCTTTTTGGCAGGCCACTTAACTTCTCTGTCCCCATTTCCTCTCATTTGTAAAATTAGAATAATAAGGGTACTTCTCTCATTAGTATTATTATTTTTAACCACCCTGTTTCAAGTTCCTCTCCAATTCTACCGTCTTTGACAAGGAGTACAATTGCAAAAGAAATTTGGCTGAATCTGTGGTGACCAATTGTTTCTGGTTTTCATGAGATTTCTGCTTTTAGCACTCAAAAGCTCAGGTCCCAGGAGCCCGTCAGTCCCAGGCAGTTTAGGACGCTTGTTCATCCTAGCTGAATTCCCAGTTGGTCTTGAGAAATGACTCTCAGAGGCGGCTTGCTCAACATGATAATAAGTGGGGAAAAAGCTCGTTTACTTAGGTAGAACTCCATTGGTGGCGGTTTTATTTTTAAGCCTTATTTTGTGTTTGTTTGCTTTTTTGCAGTGTTCAAAAGCTAAATGAGTTTCTGCTGAGTGATGAGATTGGCGAGGACAGCTGGCGAACTGGTGAAAGTTCTCTTCCTTTTGAGTCGTGTAAGAAACACACTGGAGTTGTAAGTGCTTTTCCTTGTTATGGAAGCTCTGAATAAGGGACAGTCCCAGATGGATGGTTTAAAATGGGTCCAATTAGAAGAAATTGTAAGCTTTCAATCTGTATGAAGAAAAATTGCCACCTACTTCCACAACAAAGCTCACAAGTCTAAAATCAATACACAAATGTATAAAGCTTGTCTTTATAAATCACCAAAGAATTCTCTCAAGAGGGACAGTGTGTGTTCAATTCAAAAGGAAATCGAAAGGTTGTTTACCCCAAGCTTTATATAAAAATAATACAAAATAAGCTTACAACTCCTGCACCATATTCTTATAATACCTTTTAGCAATATTACACTTTTTAGTTTGAAAAGTGCTTCAATTTTGATGCATTATAACTTTTGACTCACTTAATGCATTACATTGCATTATCTATTTTTATTTTCTAGAAGAGTATATTGAGCTTGCAGGTTGTTTGGTTTGAATAAAGTATAAGATTAGTATGTGGCGGAACCTGAATTAAAACCTGAGTCTTGTAACTCCTGAACCAGTTTATTTATCCACTACACCAATGTTTACTCAGTGTCTACGTAAAGCCTGGAAACACAGTCAGCATTATGTTGTCATGTATTACATGTCACATGACATGTATTATGTGTTTGCCTGTGTTTCCAGACTTATTGACTCCCTTGTACTTTGTGCCAAGACCTAAGTCTATAGCTATGAACAAGGCAGACAAGATCCTTCTGGTCACAGAATTTGCTTTCTAGGGGCAGGAGTCAGATGACAAAAAAATAAATAAAATGAGAGAATTTCGCTGTGGGAAGAAAATAAGAGAAGATAATAGACAGTGATTGAGATGCTCAAAGCAGGGTGGCCGTTTCTCAGAAGGCCCCTCTGAAGAGTTGGCATTTGAGCTGAGACCTGAATGGAGAGTAGATACCTCTTCTGCAAAGATCTGAGAAAAGAGCGTTTCAGGCAGAGAACTGGTAGATGCAAAGACCCTGAGGTGGGAATTAATTTGGTGTGTTCAGGGAACCGAGGGGCACTATGGTTGAAGTCTGGTGAAGAAGAGAGAGACAAGACAAGGTAAGAAGCAGCACTCAGGGTCTTGTTAACCATGGAAGGCATTTGGATTTAATTGACATGCAATAGGAAACCGTTGGAGAGTTTTAAAGCAGGGCCTAATATAATATTGTTTATATTTTGAAAAGATCACTTTGGCTACTGAGTGGGATGAGAGTAGAACAGATGGATCGGTAAAGAGGCCGTTATAATAACAAGAAAGAAAGAATGATGGTTGGAACTAGTTTTTATTGCAGTTACGGTGGAGATTGTGAGGAAGTAATCAAATTCAGTGTACATTTTCTTAGGTTGAACTGATAAAGACTTGCTCGTAGATTGGATAGAGGGGATGAGGGAGAAAGAAGACTTAAGGAGGAATCCTAGGTTATTGGCTTGACTGCTGGGTGGATGGTGGAGCCGTTAACTGAAATGGGAAGCTAAGAAATAAGTAGGTTGGTGTTGAGGTGGAATCAAGAGACATATTTTGCACATGATAATTCTAAGATATTTATTGACATCCAAGAAGAGAAGTCAGCATTGGAGAACTAAATTTAAGAGTCATTAGCCATTAGATAATATTTAAATCAATAGGACTGGATTATACCACTTTCTTGAAAGACGTGTCTGAAAAATTCCGAAGTCTTTAAAATTAATATGTATGTTTCATGACAGTAAAGTAGAAAGATGTTATTCTAAAATGAATCATGTTATGAGTTATTATTAGGTATTCATGTTACTCTTAGAGAAAAATATGAAGACCTTTACCATTTGTGTAACAAAACAAAAATGCACATGCAGTCTCCTGACTGGAATTGATTGAGGCTTGGAAATCTATATTAAATTTTTCTTTACATTGTGTTTAAAGCTGCTAAAAATATCTATGATGAGCACTTGGCTATATTTAAACTTGCTGTTTTCTTCTGCTTTTCTGGAGTTACTTTTCACTCTGTGCTAAGCTATTTTATTGAGCAGGTGTGATTTTGTCTGAGAGGGAACTACCACTCACGCTTATATACGCTGGAGCAACAATGCTTGAAAATGCTTGTTTGCTATTGTGCAGACACAGACACAAAGACAAGAACACATTATAGAGTGTCTACACTTTGAGGCAGCAAGAAAGTCCAGCATTTGATTAGAACCAACATGGTCACACTTTGGATGGTAGGAGGTTACCAGAGAACTTATTAGATCATCTTTCAGAGATGTGGGGAAGAGCAGAGTGAGATGACCTCACGAAAGGGAATGTCGCAGGTCAAGTCTGCAGAGTCAGGGAAATCTGAAGAATCTGAAGTTTGTGTGAGATGAGGGAGAGAAGAAAAATGGAACCGAGAAAAGGTTTTTGGAAGGAAAAAAGAATCCCCTTCAAATGCATCCAATATCTTCAGGGTTATTGAAACCAGACTGGACTTCTGATGTCTTTCAGGATCATTCATCACTGCTGATGGGCCAAACCACAAACGACAAACTTTTTAAAATGGAGTGAAAAAAGCTGTGTGTTTGAAAATAACACTAATGGAAACTCCTTCTCGAGAGCGCTTACGATGCTATGTATTCTGTAAAAGCTTAGAGTTAAGTGGTTTTGGCTGTAGAATCTCCATGGAGAATTAGTGACATTCTAGAGCCAAAGTCTCTTCAAATTACATCTGTGGAACTCCGACTCAAATCTCTGTCAACACATCTCCTCCTCCCACCCTCTCGTTAATTTTGCGAAGAACGTGAAGTCATTCCTTTTGGGTCTCTGGGGGCAATGCTACTATGGAATTGAAGACTCTAGGAGACAGTGAATATATGTATAGGTATAGATGTGTCTTGCGTGGGAGGTACGCTTTGCTTAAAAGATAGTGACTTTCAATGTCTCACGCAATGCTCTTCCAGGGTCATCTGTGAGGACTATGAGAAGAAAAACAGAACTAAAATAAAATTTCATGAACACTCTCTTTTTTTTAAGTTAAATTGCATTAAGTATTTTCTGTGTGACAGAATCACTGCTAGTTCTTCTCAGTGGCTTTTTAGTCTGTGTATTTATTTGCATGTAGCCCAGCAATGTACTGTTTGATAGTTTGATATTCTGTTGGTACACCAGTTGATGGAAGCTGGAAGAACACTGTCTTGCTTGGATTAGATTACTGATTATTCGAGGATATTCCTAATCCCCATAGTAGAACTCAGTGGATTTTTCAAAAAGCTGAACCTGTAATTCCAGGCCAACAAAAAAGAGTTTCGTAATTCTAGAATTCTTTGCTTTTATAGGTGATTTACCAGTTTTAAAGTATATTACTGCTCAGCCTTCATAATGACTGTAAGGTATTTAAGTAAGATAGATAATTATTTATGTTGAAATGCTTGCTCACTAGATTCCTAGGACAAATTTGGAGCTTACGAATTTTTCTAAATTAGAGGTTTACAGAGCTGAATTTTCTTTCTCTCTAGCCATTCATCTCTATCTATGTGAAATTAAACTAAAAATTAGAGAATAACAAATTTCTAGTCTATGACCTAACTTAAGCTCATTTTAAGTATGTGAAGACTGTCCAGCCATAGCTGGCATCCTCTTTATTATGGCTGCTTTACTCCTTTCACTAGGAACAAGGCAGTAACACTTGAGAAAGACTCAATCAGTCTACAATGCTTGTGGATCGCTTTATACATGTGTGGGCAAAAGAAAAAAATCCTAGATCTTTATGCTTTTTCTCACTCCACAATGAGTCCTTCAGTGATGTGCAGTCTGATCTGATTTATGTGAATGTATCAGGTTCAAAATCCTCATGAATAAGAGGGTGATCAAAAATGTACTGTTGGAACTTTTACAAGCCCAGTGGCCTAACAAGTAGATTCCAGTTTAACCTGAGTTAATCTGCTTGCTTTTTGACCTGACACACAGTTTTCTATTGCCTGGATATATTTGTCCGGATAGCTGGAGAAAGGCTATCCAAAACCTAGTTGGGGCTCAGCACTTTAACTTCCATCATTTGCAAGTATCGCATCTTTGTATTTTCATTTTTCTTAAAAGCTTTATAGATTAGATTTAAAATGACAGCTTCATGCTTTCTCGTTATCATTTCCTTTTTTCTTCTTTGGAGAAGCCATTGAAATAATTAAAATAATGCATTCACTTAGATCTTTTTCTTGGAATTCAAGTGGAGAAGTAGCAATGTGAGTTAATGTTTGGTAAAACCTCCATCTTTTTTGTAAAATTTCAACTTGTGTTCTTTTCCATTGGGAATGCAGCAGCCGAAAACTATAAACAGGAAGCAGCCTGGAAGATATCACCTGGACAGCTATGAGCAGTCAACACGACGTCTACGTCCTGTAGAGACTGAGGATATTGCAATAAAGGTTATTTCCTGGATCCTTACAATAATAGAAACATTTATGTTCCTATTTTATGGTGAAGTTCTGCTAAAGTGTCCTAAATCGTGTCTTTAAAGTCTCTTTACAGTGATCACTAATCCTCATAACATTTTCAAAAATATGCTGGAGTTTGTAATTCTCAGTTCCTCCTCACCTCCCAACGACAGTTTTTGCTCCAACAGTATGTTTTAATAACTGGAGCATGAGCCTTTCTTCTGAATCTGCGTTAGAAGCTAGTATCCAACGTATTTCCTCTTACGTTTATCTACCAAGAAAATTGATTTATAGAGAACACCAGTATTATAAATCCAAGTTTTAAGGAAATAAATTAGATAGCAATTGTCTTCAAGCAGGAAAGGCTTAGACCAGCGTTGCGTGTGTTCACCCAGCTTCTCCATACTGCCTTTGATCTCGTTTCAAACTCAGCCTTTTGTACTCTTCCCAGGCAAGTGTGCTTCATAGAACAGGCCACCACAGGAGCACCAGCTAAGGATGGAGAGTTGGGATAAGCCCCAGGGAGGGGTCAGTGGCGTGTGGGGACTGGAACAGATGCCAGCAGCAGCCAAGGGCCTCTGGACATCGGAGCCACGAGAGTCCTGGCAACTAGCCATTAGAAAACTAGCTGCATCGGCTGCTTGGGGCTGTCAGACTCCCTGCACCGCCCAGCCCGGTCAGAGAGTAGGGGAGACTCAATGGGGTGGACAGAAGAGCCAAGAGCGACACTTAATTCTCCTCTCTCCCTATTGCCTGACACAATACCTGTCCCACAATAGGCGCTTGGCAATCGGAGCAAGTGTGTTATTGGATGGAATAAGCTAATGCTAGCCCTGCCTGTGCCATTAGTTTGATGTGTGACTTTTGGGCAAACTGTTTCTCTGAGCCATACCATGGCCCGTTTTGAGGTGGGGATGCCATTTTAGTGTGGTTGTTTTGAGGATAAAATATGTCACCTGTGAATTTAAAGAGCTATAGTGATTCCTAACCTTGGCTGTCCATTAGAATCACCTAGAAAGCTTTAACACTATGTATGTGAGACCTGGACGTCGGTTTTAGAAATAGTTGTAGTAGTTCCCTAGGCAATTGCAATGTGCAAGTAGGGTGTGAACTACTAGGCTATGAAAAAGTAAGTAACGAGAGACTAGACATGGTCTTCTATGCTACTGATTCTCAAATATGTCCAGATAACAACTAATATATTAGTGACTAAAAAAACGTCAGTTTTTTAAATTGATATTTTCTATTCATTATAATAGGAATCTAAAAATGTATCTTTTCCGTGTGACTTATTCAATTTATTTTCATTTTGAAAGTAAAAAAGGAAGGTATCGGGGCCAGCCCAGTGGCGTAGTGGTTAAGTTCAGTGCACTCTACTTTGGTGGCCCAGGTTCACGGGTTTGGATCCTGGGCATGGACCTTTACCACTTATCAGCCATGCTGTGGCAGCAACCCATGTACAGAATAGAGGAAGATTGGCCATGGATGTTAGGTCAGGGCAAATCTTCTTCAGCAAAAAAAAAAAGGGGGGGGTGGGAAGGTATCATGATTTTTCCCCCCAAATTGATCCTTTGTCCACCAAAAAAACCCCACAAAAAACAAGAAACAAAAAAACCCTGCTTATCAATGGCCTAGAATATGCTATGCCTCTGAATGTCCTCTGCAGCTTCAAGACCAACTTCAAGCACAAATTATTTATTCATGGTGGAAATTCCCAAATTGATAATAACTCATTTATCTTTTTGAAATCTTTTTTTATTGTGAAATACAACATACTTACATAAAAGTACTTAAAACACATATGTACCATTAAAATTAAATGAAGACCTATGCAACCACCACCAAGTAAAGCTCATCACCAGCTCTCTCCAAAGGTCCCCAACAGACGCGTTTGCTGCTCTCTCATATCTCTCCCCCAAAATATAATTGCCACCTTGACTTTTATAGCATCATTTCCTTGATTATCCTTGCTATGTATGACTCCCCAAAGACGTATTTTAGTTTTTTTAAGTTTAAGTGTGTGTGTGTGTGTATGTGTGTGCTTTGTTTCTTCTACTCAACTTAATGTACGTATAATCCATCCACGTTGCAGTGTGAAGCCATAATTCATTCATTCTCATTGCTGCGTAGTGTTCCATTGTATGCATATACCAGAATTTATTTATCCATTCTACTTTTGGTGGACTTTTAGTTATTTTTCAGTTTGAGGCTGTTGTGAACAGGTGCTGAGTCATAGGGTTGGTACTTCTTCAACTTTCCTAGATAGGTGCAAACTGTTTTCCAAAGTGGTTGTGCCAATTTACACTTCTGTCGTAATGATCAAGAGTTCCAGTTGCTCCACATCTTCACCGGTGCTTCCAATATTTTGCCAAAGTGTGTATGGTGTGTTGAGGGGAGGTACAGTTGTTGTGGTTTTTATTTGCATTTTTCTGACTTCTAATGAAGTTGAGCACCTTTTTATATATATTCACCATTTGGGTTTGGATTTTCTCTCTTGTGAATTGCCCAGGTTATTTGTCCCTCTTGTTTGAAAAAATTCTGGGTACTTCTTCTCTGGCAATTATGTATGGTACAAAATTCTTCTCCCACTCTGTAGCTTGGCTTTTCACTCTATGGTATCAGAAGTTCTTAATTTAATTTTATTATTTTTGGTGAAGAAAATTTTGGTGAAGAACAGATTTGGCAAATATCTGTTGCCAATCTTACTCTTTTTGCTTCAGGAAGATCGTTGCTGAGCTAACATCTGTGCCAATCTTCGTCTATTTTATGTGGGATGCTGCCACAGCGTGGCTTGACAAGCAGTGCTAGATCTGAACCCCAGGCTGCTGAAGCAGAGCGTGTGATCTTAACCACTATGCCATTGGGCCAGTCTGCCAGAACTTCTTAATTTTAATGTAGTCTAGTTTATATAACTTTCCCTTTATGCTTAATGCTTTGCTTTTCATCTCATTTAAGAAAACTTTTCCTACCAGAGGTCATGAAGGTATTTTATATTAGCTCCCAAAATCTTTGAAGCCACACCTTTCACTTTTAGTTCTTTAAGCGACATAGAATTGATTTTTGTGTTTGGTATGAAGCAAGGTTGTGAGTTAGTAGGGGAATCAGTAATAAATAATTTGAGTTGTAAATTCTGCAGTAGTAAATTTAGTGGTAGTAATTGTACTACACTTAGTAGTAAGTCAGTAAGGTTTGATTTAATTGTTTGTATGATATCCAATTGTTCCAGCCATATATATTGATCACTGTCCCCACTGACCTTCAGTGTAGTCTGTCACACATCAGGGGTCTTTATATTTCTGGCTTGATAGCTGGCCTTAATTTGTTTTCATCTGATTTATTTGTCTGACTAATATTCCACTGTTATGATTTTTCTAATTTCCTAATGAACATTGACATCTTTTAGGAAAGATTCTTACGCCTTGTTCTTTTCCTCCTAAAATATCTTAGCTATTCATGGCCCTTTGGGGGAAAGAAGCTTAGGTGCCCTGAGCTTCTATTTCTGAATGTGTACTTTTCCTTATACTTTGACTTGGCATTTCCTTACTCCTTGCTTTAATGAACTTTTTAAAAAACTATACCTTATTCAGCATTTTTACTTATTTCCAGCAGGAGGAAATGGACAATGGTTTGTGTAAGGTCCTGCCTTTAAATGTTTAAAAATTATTTTAATTGAGTTGAAATTCACACAGCATAAAATTAACCATTTTAAAGTGAGCAATTCATGGCATTTAGTGCATTCACAATGTTGTGCAACGACCACATCTATCTA